>NC_139924.1:14920217-15360217 GCF_963514095.1 Eutrigla gurnardus
TAGCGGCCCACCATTAATGTCTGCAACACTACTGGTATATTAACTACTCTCTGCTTCTACCATGGCCTTGGTCCAGGCACAGAAAGACAATAGAGCTTCCCCATGTCCAAACTATGTGATATCTGACTCGAGAAGACTTGTTGCTAGGATGGAGCTCTCCATGGTGCTGAATGTGGAGCTGAGAGCAGTAACACTGTGTAAGCAGAATTAGCCTTTTTTCTTGGATATTAAAATGATCTGTGCTTAATTTGAAGTTGAAGAGTTTTTACATTTTTTACTTTCACTCTATGGTCCACTGTAGCATTTCTTCTATAGGCGAAACAGTCCCATTACTTTTTGATCTCTGCTACATGATGGTTTTATCATGCACCAACGCTGGGAAAAATCATTCTGTTAGAACAGCATCTCCTCTGATATGAGTGCAATTGGCACTACAGACAGTATTCAGATGTCAGTAGCAATTACCTGTCCCATAATTTATCATTGACAATTTTCCCAATGTCCATGAAGAAAAACTACTATTTGTTGAAGTATGTAATCACTAATCAGGCTGAGAAGAGCTGATACGTATAATCAACAGATTTGCCACTAAGGCCACATACACAGGTCCTCCTTTGAAGAACCGCAAAGTCGCAACCGTCTCCTTTCATTTACTGAGAATACAATCATATTCTATATAACTAATTCTCTCTCATGCGCTTTATAATCAGACGGTGTTGTACAAAGAGACAACCCTCATCATCATCTCCTGAATCATTTAAAGCAGCTCAGCTGCCATCAAATGCCTTCCAGTCACACTCCGTCATGAACATATCAGCAACCGCATCCGTGTTTGGGAATCCATCTATCAATGGCATCACTTCCCATGCGTGAATTTCTAAAAGAGTTTGTAAGTGTTTGTGTGACCGTGCAGCACATCGGCTTAGGATTTAGAATAAACCATGAGTGTCCCCTCGCACCAAAGTTTTAATAATGGAATAAGTAGCTTTATTTTCTGTCATATATAATTAAAAGAGATTATGCATTGCCATATCTAGAGGGAAAACTGAATAAGCGAGGAACAAAACGTGGGAATCTTTGTATGTTCATATCTTCTCCCAGGTAGCTTGATTCATGTGCCTCTGTGTGAACATACGAGTGTTAGTATTTGTATGTTTGCAAGTTCGAATCATTGACATACATCATGCAGAATGTGAGGTCTGGGGGTTAAAGATCAAAGATTTTAGATGAGAGTAGTTGACATGTTTCATTGGGATATTATACATGGAAGTACAAAACAAAAGGACAAAAAAAAAAAAAAATTTCAAACATTTGGAGAAAAACAAGCGTTCTGTTGATATCATACGGGACATGAATTCATGCCTTTCATTATTCAGAAGTGTGTGTCTGCTGTGAGCTGTATGCTAAACAGATAGGCTGACCAACACCACGGGATGTTCTGCACAAGTCTTTGAACAAAGAATAAACTGGTTGATTAATATATTACACCTTCAATCAGTGACATACATCATCTCTTTAGTTTTCACCTCTGAACATGCAGCTTTATTCTGTTATACACCCGCAACGTGTTTTTGAATCACTTTTTATGCCTTTTAAATGGCTTGTTATCTCTGTAGTGCTAGCTTATTATTATTATTATTATTATTATTATTATTATTATTATTATTATTATTATTATTATAGTATCTATACATCTATATAGATAGAAGCATATTTTTTTTAATGGTTTTTAATTTGTTGCCACATTACCGTATTTTAGTAATTCGCAAAACTAAATATCTTAAATATCCTCATGGTTCTTTAAATTCAGCACACAAGCCTCCGCCTCTCTTAATGATGTTTCTTATCCTATTTTGTGTGTGTGTGTGTGTGTGTGTGTGTGTGTGTGAGTGTGTAATGATGTGCCTTTATCTCCTCTCTCCACAGCCCATTGATCCTGAGTGTGGGACAAGCAGTCATTACATATTTAACCCAGGTCACTTACTGTGGGCAGCAGATAGGTGCTGTCACTAATGGCGTGTGTGTGTGTCTGTGTGATTTTGAATGTGTGCACGTCAGTATGTCCAAGGCGACATCTAGTTGGACAGATGTACGTGTGTGGGCGACTTTCACCCAACTTTTTACGCAGCATACAGTATTTGGGTTTAACTCTCAGCGGCTTTGAACAACTGTGTTTGCATGATTCTTGTGTGTGGATACGATATGTAAAACCTGACCTTAAGATAAAACCCTCGGCTCAAGTGACCTTAATATTATCTAACCCCTCTCCCTGCAGTGGCTGCAAGATAAATTTCAGCCTCAGAGAACAGGTGAGGCTAAAGGAGAGGAATTATGCATTTGGGACTTCACCAACCCTCTCAAAAACCTTCCATCCAAGTAGGAATAAGAATGACTCCTTCCACTATATATGTTTCTTTAATCCAAGTGCCACTCATGCTGTCAGGCAGCAGGAGTGTTTCACGTGTGTCGCGCTAATCGGCAGCACCTATCAAGGCTTACTTCAAGCATATAGAATTCCTATGGATTTTCTGACATTTTTCCCATCCTCTTGTCAGCCTTCCCATGCTATTTGTTCCAGACGACTGGATTTAGCAGATCTAGGATTAAAAAGCCGGATTTCCGTGTTAAAGTGGCGGGCATAAGAATTCAAGGACTTATAACTTTTTTTTCCCTTTTTTGCATATGAGTTACCCTGCAAGCTGATAACCTTAAGAATCCAATTTAGAATGTATTTGACTTTTATTTATCTCTCCATGTGACTTTCTTTTTTTTTTACTTTTCAGACCTGCCGCATGCATGTTTTCTCATATCTTTGTGTGAAGCGTGTTGGCACGGGTGTAGCTCAAGGGCTTGAGGATGGTCTAATATGTTGTGCTGCCAAGGGAAATAAAGAGCTAATACTGGGGGTCAGACTAATCGCCAGAAAACTGCCTCTCACTCCTCACTTTATTTTCATTTGAGCCATCGACGAACCCACACAAACACACATGAGAGCGGTTCACACACGAACAATCGCACAACCTGTACACTGACTTGTGTCCTTCTAATCTTGACTGGTAACGTTTTTGGCCCTCTGGTATGGCAGGAGTCTACATACTGACTAATGAACGTACACACACACACACACACACACACACAGCCTTCTTCCTGTCCCCATGCAGGCTCAAAGTCAGTGAATCATCATTGCATTTAGGGCTACCTAAGGCTAGCCTGCGGTTAGCATACAGCTAGCTCAGCCGTGAAGTGACAGTAATTGTAGCATGATTTTTGTTCTCCTTTTTGGCGGCCTGTGTTATAAATGAATGCAGTGACCCTGAAACTGTCATGTCACATTTAGAGCAGCTAGGTAGAAAGTCAACATCGTGAACATTAGCCCTCCGGACAGACACCAACCAATCACCACGCCCTTACAGCTCGTGTGTGTGTGTGTGTACTTTGGGTTTAGTGCTTCAAATGTTAGCATGCTAACACTACTAAGAGAATGAATTATACTTGAAAATAAATCAGCATGTTGACATTGTCATTGTTAGCATATATCATGGTGAGCATTTAGCTCAAAGCACCGCTGTGCCAAAGTTTGCAAAGCTAGCTGGGCTGGAGCCTCTTAAATCACGTTCAGGTTTATGTTGTTATATGGGTGATGCTCACCTGCATCTAATAATCTCCACTCACTGCTGACTTTTAGTCCTTTGTGCTCCATTTTCAGCTGTTAAGTCTGAAAAAGCTGAGTCTGCGAATATGTATAATTATCATTTAGGTTTCGATAGGTTTGAATGTTTAGACTACTCAGGTACTAAGAGGAGCGGATTCTGCCAGGGGGTTGGAGAATAAATGCAATCAGTGACCTCCCGAATGCTAGCAATCTAAAGAGCACATGTGACTGTGTGTGTGCATGCTTTTTGTTCTAGAAATGCTCGCCCGGTTCTTATCCCCCAGGGAGAGTCGGAGCCGGTATCAGGAGGGCCGCTTCACTGGGAGTGTCACTGACTATCTGCTTCTCCACCGAAACCTCACAGCCAGGGGACAGCAGAGAGGGGTTTAGTTACTGTACTGGGGAGACGGATGAGAGGGGGCGAGGGTGAGAGTGTGCATGAAGGCAAAGATGAGAGAGGTAAGAGAAGGAAAAGAGACAAGAGAGCTGGAGGAATAGTGTGAGCTTGAAGGCAGGAGAGGGTATGACAAGGGGGCTCTGACCCTTTATTTATCTACAAATACAATGCGCTCTTTTTATTCCGTGAAATATGTGATGTCCCAGTGTGTGGTTTAAGAATGCATTCACACACACACACACACACACACACACACACACACACACACACACACACACACACACACACACACACACACACACTATCCCCTTATCACTGCTGTGTCTTTTGTCAACATGTTCATTGATTTCATCAAAGTGTACAGAGCGCCGGGAGGCATGTTGGAGTGTGTGTCTCTACTGTGTATTTGCTTTTGAATGTGTGTGTGTGTGTATCTGTGTAGGAGGACTTTGTGTGTGTGTGTGTGTTTTTTTTGATTGACAGATTAAATAATTTAAGACAGTTTTCAAACCTCTGCAGATGTTTCTAGTCTTTCTTAATGGACCAAAAGAGACACACACACAGAATAATAATAACTACAACAAAATAGAATGGTTGGGTCAATGTGAGTTTGACTCTATCTTGGATGAAGGTTTCGTAAATAGCATTTTCTCAAGTGACCACTGTTATACTCAGCCTATAATAACAGGAATGAGTAAAGGTAAGAATCCAATCAACTTTTGTAATTATTTACCAAAGACAGGCTACTTGCCAAATACCTTTTTATTTGAGTCGTAAAACAAATCTCCCACTGGCTACATTTTTTGGATTAAAAATATTTTGATTCTTTTTACAAGCACTTAAGCACCTTGATCTTTAAAATTGCACAGGAAACTGACTCTTGTTTAATGAGTTCTGTTTTTTTTTCTTTTTTTTGCAATGATGTGCACCCTGTGCCTGCTGAATATGAACTTAATACACAAAACATTAATTTGTGGACAAAAACAAATCCTTTGTGATGAAGTGTCCTCAAAGTAATTTTCCACTTGAATCCGTCACCATCCAAATGCCAAACATTCAAGTTTTACTTTTTCACTTTCCCCTTCAGCAGAGACGGATGTCCCACTATTTTCAGGGGGACTTGCATTGCGTATCGGTGTATTGCTGTTCACACCCTTCTCTCCGTTTGAAGTCAATTAACTATGAAGGATGACTCATTTGAAGCTAATGCTGTATTGAATCTTCCCCATTTGAATCTAATGTGTTTCAAAGCATGTGTCCTTTGAAGTCGATGCTTGTCCCCCCCCTCCTCGGCCACACTGCTCAGAGACAGTCCTCTCTGAAGTCGATGTCTGTCCCATTTGGAAGCCAATGCTTGTTAAAGGATGGGTAGTAAAGGAGCATTGGCTGCATGGCTGAATAAAAGCCTTTTGGTTGGCTGCTTCCTAAACACTGCTTACTGACTGTCATTTTAGCTCAGTTCAGGCAGGAATTGTTTCCTGCTCTCAATATGTCGGCCGTGGCGCTTTGTTTTTGGGTGTTGTGGTTAAGCTAACTGCATGCATGTTGTGTATGTACAGCTGTATGTGCAACAGCTCGAACCCTGTGAACACACACACACACACATACATACACACAGTAATGCAAGTTACTGCTCTTAAAGTAAGTCTGCTCTTAAATAAATCAGAAGATATCAGCAGTGTTTTGGGGTGTGCAAGAGCAAAGCAGTTCCAAAATGTTCCTCCAGTCACTTTGTGTGTAATTGCGCACGTTAATGTACCGGTGTTTGTGTAAAAGTCTATATTCTGCATGTATTTGTGTGTCTACACGCTTTCATTATCCGCTATGCCTTTTAACTGTGACATCACGTCCTCCCATCAGCCCTGAAAAGCACACATTTCAAACGGGAGATAAAATGTGGTTTCTTCAGGATAACAAAATAATAATAGTATCTTCCTTCGAGACAGGTGCACTTTGCCCTTTATGTGGAGTGTGACAGACGCGCATGTACGTACCAGACAACCTGCATTAGCGTGGGTCTAATATTAACTAAAGTGCTTTTGCCGGTGAGACTTTTTGAAGAATGAACTCGCTTAATTGCCGGTTTCTTAATGAAACCCCCAATTTATTTGCACACGGCTATAATGGTAATCAGAGTAGGAAGCGGGACAGATGCTCAAAGGTATATAAAAAAAAAAGCGTGGCAAGTGACAAAAAGTAGATGTGAAGAGGAAAATGAAAGCCTTGCATGGGAGATTAAATCCTACATCGTTTTGGGGTAGGTTTTTTCCCCTTCCCCTCTTTTGCACACCTTCTGTCACGCCCCTACCCAGACAAAACTCCTTCCACCCTTTGATTACGCACACATGGCCCCTGCATATCTGTTCTGAGTGCATTGTCAGGAGAAGGTGGTTAAAAGATAGCAGGAGAGGAAGGACAGGAAAGAAACAGCCAGACAGGTGAAGAGAGCCAGACAGACAGGTATGGCAGAGTAAAAGAGAGTAAAGAAAGGCTCTAAGAAATAGTATCGTAGAAAAGCATGCCTCATCTTTTGGCAGCTTCGCCACATCTTCTTCTGGAGGAAAACACAGGAAAAGAAAACATGTTTCCCCAAGGTAATTTTCCCGGATGCTTCGGAGCAAATGTTATTTTCTAAGGAAGAACAAGTGAATTAAAGGAAAACCAAAAAAAAGCAGCATCGTTGCTGCAAACAATCATCTGCTCCTGCGTCCCGGCAGAGTAGAGCCCTGCACCTCCCTCGTGCCTTCTTTGACGGTGGCCATTTGAAAACAAACAAATCTATTTTGCTTTTGTGCATTCCTTTGCTCCTCTGAGATGAGCTGCCTTCCTCTGCGCTTCCCGTCTATTGTCGCCCGTTGTTTCTTGTCTTTCTCACCACCACCCTCCACAGACAGTCACATTTACACAAATCTTTACATCCAGCAAAACGAAAGTCCACATTCCCCTTTCTGCTTTGTTCCAATCTTTTGTATTTCTCTTCTCAGTTTCTGATAGTTGCACAAATTCTGAAATGCTGGCATTGTCTGGCCAACAGCTGTTACCTTGCAGAGAAACCAGTAATTATGAGGAAGTGCTTGCTGCTTCTTATCAATAGCTGTAATTATAGGGGAGAGCCTGAGTCGCGGTGTGTGGAAATCACTCTTCTGGATTGCCACGGTGCTCGTGTGCATCTCCATTGCCTGTTTCTGAGGCTCAGACGTGACTCTGACTGTCACGGGTTTCGTAAGTTAAAGCATCCGATCATAAGTGCTCCGGTGATAGGTCAATTAGCAACGGCAGTTACAAGACTTTCAGGCATGGCAGCGGGTTATCAGGTCTACGGCTTCAACACCTGGGTGTTTTCCTATAAAGTTAACAAAATGATATGCAAATGATTACAAACTATGATCATTGTAATTACAAACCACCCACCGAAGCATCGATAGTAAGCAATACTCCCGTAGGCAATCTCCCAGACACAAAATCATTAACATTCCTGCAAATAGGACCAGTATATAATAAGCTAATGAACACATCTCACTTTAATTGTTTAGTGTCGGTCTTGACCTTCGCCAGGAAGGAAAGAATCCAACTATCCTCTCAAGATATTGGACTCACTGAGAGTACAGGCACCTGTCTCTCTGTGGGGGTTTGGGCTTTTTAACTTAATAGGGTGTTGGGCAGGATGCTGGAGCATAACAGCAGACATTCAGGAGGATATTAAATTCTTTGAAAAAATGCACAGAATCAGATACAAAAACTATTTTTGACCTCAGCGATGATTTGAGCTGGAGCATTTGGTCATTTCTTATTTGTTTTTTCTTTTCTAAATCAATATTGTGACTAACAGTGAAGTTATCATAGATTTGCTGCAGCATAACAGTTTGTATTCATTTCATAACTCTGCCAGATGGAGATTGAAATAGGATGACAGTGAGGGATAGTGTGACGAGTCTCATAAACTACCTGACGAATTAACTTTTTTTTTTCTGTGACGCTTGCGAAACTCATTCACCATTCCTCATTAGTGCATTAATGTGAGATATAGCAGATCCAGTGGAGGCGGTAAAACACATTTATGCTCCAGGGGTGTTGTTGTGTATCCTGACCGGGCGGGTGGATATTTGAGAAGCACGGGTGATTATGAAGCAGCCTGGTATTATTCTAAGTGAACATGTTAAACAAACCTACTCATTCACATGTGAGTATCCAGCTTCCATACCATGATGTATTTCCCAGTGAAATGGGATAAACAGGCGGGACGTAACGTTGGGAGGAATTTGATTTGATCGTTTGAAGATTAGATCGTTTGAAGATTAGCTCACGACCTTCTCCAGCAGTGTGCCGTGCCGAAGTTGCCGATTGATGGATGGATGGTGGTCATGATATTATTGGTTGAGATTGGTTGGTACTAGCCGATGTCAGCACTTGTCATATTTAGTTTTCCGTGAAGAAAGAAAGATATTCCAGGAAGGAGAGAAATATTGGATTTTAATATAAAAATATGAAGAAATAGATTTTTTTTTTTAATATCTTTTGAAGATATTGGTAATAGGTGCAGAGTATGCCCGGTGATGTTAAAAGGGTTACAAAGGCATTTTCCATTTCAGCTTGTCATAAACAGGGATCATCAAACTCTGTTTAGACTTGTGAGTTGCATATGCAAAGAATAATAAGACTTTTTTAAGGATACTTAATCATTGGATATGTATTAATAAACATTTAAAAGTCAAAATGTGTTCCACTCTGTTTCTCATCAGTTCACGTTTTCCTCTGAGTCTGTTGAAGGAGACCATTAGGCCTCTGACCTTCAGGCTTCCGATATAGACATGTTTTAATAAACTAGCTCAAATGGTCAGGATGGTTATCAGATTATTGACAGATTATCTAGGCAAGGTTGTAAACGAAATGGTTTGTCACTCCGGTCAAGAGAACAATTTCTGAGAGAGGTTTTTCAGTCAGTTTATCATTTAGAAAAAGCAAAATTATCCCGTTTTCTGCTTTAACAAACAGATTTGTGGCCTTACGGTTGACTTAAACAATTTGCGATCTAAACCGATCTAAACTAATTGATTAGGTGTTATGTCACCACATAAATTTAGAATATGAATACATGCATTAGACTGCATGATTACACAATAAAACCCTGAGGTATTCCTGTCTGTCCAATAAGAGGCTGCGAAAAAGAAAAGATAAATCAAGGGAAAGTTTTCTTTCTCCTCTCTTTCTCTGTCTCTCCCCTTATTCTCTCTGACTCCCTCTTTCTTTGGTGGAACTAGAAGAACTTGCAACATATTGTTTATCTTGAGTGTGTGTGTGTGTGTGTGTGTGTGTGTGTGTGTGTGTGTGTGTGTGTGTGTGTTCTGGCTGGTAGACCATTCGACAGAGGTTGTGTGTAATCCCTATTGTTGCTGAAATGCCACCGCTGTTATTAGGGAAGATTTATGTGCTGTGCCCAGGGATGAAGTCAGAATGCCAGTTTGTGTGTGTGTGTGTGTGTGTGCTATTAATACGTTGCAGAGGGAACAGAGTCACAATGCATCCATGTTTAGTCAGTGTCCGATGTAGCCAACATTTGTGTACCAGTAATTGATTTAAACCTGGAGCTGAATAGTAAACGGTCAGTTTATCCTTTTGGTCTTCTAGTTTACATTTTCAGCAGACACTATTATCTCATAGCTTGCAATTGTGATCTAATTATTATTATTTTCTTTTTAAGATTTAAAATATTATACTATTATGATGATTTATTATTATTATAACTATTATGTAATCCCTCATATGTCATGTCAAATTCTGCACGTCAGCTAGTGTTCTTAATGTTTTCTTGGGCATTTCTCCCCTTGTACCCGTTGTAAACTCTGTGTTAGTTTAGTTTTTGCACCAATAAAAAAGAAAAAAGATATGATTAAAAACAAATCCGTGGATTGCACAGAGCATCAGGTAATTTACTGGGTATGAGATTTGATATTGTGGAATTTGCCCCGGCACAAAAATTTGCCCCCGGCACAAAAAATAAACCAGCCCTGTGATTTATAGTTAACGACAGATGAAAATGTGTGTGTGTGTGTGTGTGTGTGTGTGTGTGTGTGTTTCTATGATACATGATCTCCACCTTCCTCTGAAATCAGGCCCATCTTAATCTTTGTCTCAGTTTACAAGACTGATTGTCATTGCAGCGTGACACATATGTAAACAATAATACTTTATAATGACAACATGTGAAGACAAGGACACACACACACACACACACACACACGAATGCTTACTTTTAATCATGGTTGGAAAAATGAGTAACAGCGGCAGGCCGAGGGTTGATGACGGGAAGCATGTACAAGGAAGGGTCACTCTGTCCTCTCCACAAGGTCTTTTGATATTCAAGAAAGCCCTTCTTCTAGCCACGAGTGTCACTTGTCATTCATCTTCTTTGTTCCTTCTGGCCCTGTGTGTGTGTGTGTGTGTGTGTGTGTGTGTGTGTGTGTGTGTGTGTGTGTGTGTGTGTGTGTGTGTGTGTGTGTGTGTGTGTGTGTGTGTGTGCACGCTTGTTTGTTTGTGTATGTCTGAGTCTGTCTGCCCTTGTATGTTAATGTGCGTCCGAACCGAATGTGCGCGCGTCGAGCAGCTGTCAGGTCATATATGCAGTTCACTGAAGGATGGCACCCATGAATAAGCAGCGCCAATGTCATCTTGAAACCTTCGTGAGGGGGAGAGTATGAGAGGTTGGCGAGATGAGGAGAAATGAGGCAAAGGGAAATGAGAGGGCTGACGAGAGAGGGTAGGATGATGACAGGAGAAGACACTGGAAGGAGATGAAATAAGACAAAAAAAAGACAGCCGAGGCTAGAGAGGTAACAATGATTCCTGTAAACTACTGGCCGGAAGGAACACTGCTTCAGATACACTCCTGTCTGCTCGTCAGGGAACCATTTGCCTTTATGTTTTGAATTCCTTGTTGTCCCTCTCCTTTCGGCGCCCCTCTTCTCCTCATTACTAAAGCCTTCCTTCTCCTCGGCAGCCATGTCACATTTGTCATCCTTACAGTTTGTGAACCCTCTGCTCTTCTGTCCATCCGTCTCCTCAACATGGTTCCTCAGCTTTTTCCATGCAGCTGTCTGCTGTATCGAGGTTTCAGCTGGCTGAGCAGCTTCACTCTTGTCAACAGAACAGACGAGTCTTCATTTGACCAAATAATCCTTCAGCTGACCCCCCCGGCTTTCAACACAGCTGTGTTGTAGGACTCGCCTTCACTCTTTGATCTTCCCGAAAATTGTGTGTTGCGTCATTTTATTTTGGAATAGATTTTTTTTTTAAATAATACATGTCAAACTTTTAAAAAGTTTGTCTATCTAAAATCTATTATTCGGGGGAAAAAAGCTTACCAGATTTGAATTACTTATACTGCTGTCATTCTGAAGACAGCTCCTAATATTTTCACGTCATAACCTTGAGACATTCAATTGTGTTTCACATAATGCTCTATGGTTAATAAGCACCGAATGGTGGTCTAAAAAAAATTGAGACTAGATAAGGTTGAGTAACTGGTTATACATTTGGTTGGGATTGCGTATATATTTGTGTTGTGATTAATGAACATGTTTGTTTAATTTCCAGGTCAATCCATATGCAGATGCATTTATCGGCTGAATTAATACATACATAGAAGTCTCTGCACTCTTCTCATACATATACATGAGTGTTAAGTATGTAAAGATATGAAGATATGGCCTCATTTGCACACAAATAAAAGATAACGATGGCTGGTCATTGGTTTCCTCATATATGAGTAAGCCAAAAACTCAGAAGAAGATACTTGTATTTGACCTGTAAGCAGTCGCTCTGCACGTCTGAAACGGAGGAGTCGGTCATATTCAAACAGTCAGGTCCATATCTTTTATCTACTCTTTGATGTCCCTTATTCTCCTTCACTTTAATCTAACACCTAGCTTTTTTAATCTTTGTCAGGGTAGATGTGCGTGTGTGTGCGTGTGTATTCCTGCTTGTTGTAGGTCTTTGCATAGTATTTGCATAGAAAAGCAAGATTTGTCAGTTCAGTCTCCAAAGAGCCTTACACACACACACACACACACACACACACACACACACACTCATACAAAGAGAGAGAAACTGCATAAAATCTCAAAGTATTTAGTACCAGGTACACTAAACAGAGTAAATTGTAGACTCTGTCAGGAAGTTGCTTAAGGCTTTGTGCCTAACCCATCATTTGAAGTAAAAAAAAAAATAAAAAAATCCAGGCCCCAGCTTTTCGAAACAAAAGGTCACTCTAGATTGCAGATCTAAGCACATAATAACAGACGAGATGGCACACACACACACACACACACACACACCTGTTCCTGCACATGCATAAATACAAATACTGCAAGCGGATGCATAACTGAACCAACAAACACATTACTGACAAATTTGCATACTTGGCGTCAGATCAGAGAGACGTGTTACTAGTTTGCAGTCCCCCCCCCCCCTTGTACATTTTGGAAATCTGCGTCCACTTTTGTGGCTGATTGTCAACTCTGTCACGCCGACAACAATGTGATTTGCGCTCTCTCTCCGAGGCAAGGCATCCATTAGATCCACGGTAACCGTTGCCTTCACAACCACAGATGACGATGAAAAGTGGAACTGGTGGTTGAACCGCTTTCAAGTTCAAGCGCTGCACGTTCTACGCTGTCGCACACTCCCGAGCCCGGACAGGTGATGCAGAAGAGCAGAACTCATGTATGATTACTTGTATTCACCCCCACAGTATTCTCGTTAGTTTTTCGGGTTGGGACCAATTATAAAATTCCTTTTATTTATTTTAATTTGCTTTAAAATCAATCTTGTCACCTTCATTTAAAGGCTCTCCACACACATGGTTCCCTTGTTTTGAGTAGACCTGGTTTGAGGACTGTGTGAGCCAGAATAGATGAAACTCCCACATTAACGGCACCAGTCAACATCCAAAACACAAACACGAGGCTTGTTTTGGCATTTAATTAAACTGATGCTGTCTTTCTCACTGGAATTTGGGTATTTCCACAATTTCTCCCAGTCCCTGCAACTAACGCCAGCAGTGGTTGGGTAGTCATATTGTCATTGTTTTTAAGAATAATCAAGAACTACTATGAATAACATTAGTGTACCACTATCATTACAATAATCAAAGTTGGGCTATCATTAGCACATACATATTGTTGCTCTGGTGCTTTCTAGTAGGCTGGGTGAACCCTGCCTGAACTTCCGGGAAATTTGGATTTCGCTCGGCAGTTTAGGCTGGACACCCTCAGGCTTACTTTCGCTGTTACATTGCCAGAATCTTTGGCTCCAATCAGAAACGGCCATTCTCTCCTGGCACGCTACTGGCCGGTGACGTGACGATGACGAAACACAATGGGCATCGTTCATTTGAACGATGCCCATTGATCCCGCCTCTTGAGCAGTAGAAACAAAGCGCAGCTTCCCCAGACTAATGTTCAATCTTAAAAGATTGACCTTAGTATGGTGAAAACCAGACTAGCTTTCTAGTATACATTTAAACAAATACACAGCTTTCAAGAAACACAAAACAATATAAAATTATTGTTTGCACCAATATATAATTTCCTTTGATGTCCCTGCTTTCCCATACTACAAAGTTTATTTAGTAGGTGAGTTAAACAAATACGATTTTGATCACAGAGCTGTTATGGTATCATGAGCAGGGTATTTTTTATAAGGTTACAAAAAACAAAAAAAACCAACATATTGATTTTAAAAGTACATTTTCTTTGAAACAAGCCCGAGTAGTTTCTCTGTCGGGGTTAGTCTGCAATTAGTTTTCAATTCCAGACTCTTCAGGATGTCAATAGATAACTTTTTGCGGCTCAGCAGTAGGCTAATGCATCAGACTGGATATCCAATACGTTCCAGTGTATATATCAGTGGGGAAGTGTCTTGCTGAGGCGTTCCTTTTCCACCTATTGTGGTTTCTTTCCCAACTTGATCTCATCCCGCTCCCCTCGTTTCTCCTCTCCGTTTGATCTCTCTCAGCTCCAGTCACGGCTCCTTCTCCCAGCTCATTCCTCAAACTATCGCTACTATTGTTCAAGTAAATCATGTTTTCCAGTGACTTGTTTTTTTTTTTTTTTAGCTCTTGCTCTCTACACCACTACTCTTCTTCCTGCTCCACCCCTTTCTTCTCGTCCCCCAGCTCACCCCTCCAAATGACAGCCCACTCTCCCATGACAGCTTCGGGCCATGCTGTCATCCCCTGTGTATATGTGTGTGTGTGTGTGTGTGTGTGTGTGTGTGTGTGTGTACGACCCATGTGGCCTCTCAGCTTCCAATCTAAGTAATAGATCTGGAATTGTTTTCGTTGGATTTGTTTAGAATCTTTCCTAGAATCTTTTTATGCGTGTGAGCATATCTTTGGGTATTATTTATTTATTTTCCTTATTTACAAATCATCCTTAAGGCTTTGTGCGTGTATTGGTGCGTATTCCGTCGTGCCATTTGACAGATTTCTCCCAGATAACAACATGCTCTTGTTGAATAATATCATCCGCAACAAGGCATTAGATATCCTCCTTTCTCCCTGCTTTCCTTTTTATGTCAGCTTTTCATGCATTTGTTGTCAGAGGACCTGAAGGTGGGAAGATGATTGCACATTATAAAGGTTTTAACATTTGTATATGATGTACGTATGCATAAACGTATTCCATTTTTAAGCATGCATACCATTTCTTGCAAACAAACCCTTTCCTGCAATTCATCAACATGCAAAATGTGACAAAATTAGATTGTTTATAACAAAGAGAGTTTGAATCCAGCAGCTTACAAATAGGCACGTTTTTATTAAACTCTGTATGCATAGACTTGTGCCTAAGAGCTTGAACCTATTCCAAGTACAAGCCAACTTAACTCTAGCAAAGCTTGAAATGTGCCAAAACAGTCCTCGCTGAGCGAAAACAAAACGAAGCTACGAACCCAAACTAAAGACTGCAGCTTTATTGGTCATGCTGGATTCTGCCGTTAAAAGTCAAATAATTAAAACGGCAAATATTTTAGGCCTGCGGCGGTGAGAGTAACTTTGACATCAACACCAGGTTTCCTGCAAGGATAGTAGTTTAATTTGAAACACCCGACAGAGATACACGTACTCCCATCTAATGTGAGAGATTATTCCAGATCATTTGAAAAGTGAATCACCTCGAAGCACTTAAAGATCCCCTGTAATACTGATTTTCATCAATTCCACACAGCTGTCAGAGGTCCAACAACACTGTATTCGATATGCATTGCCCCAAACCCATCCATGTTCTTTAATTTCAGCTGTCTAAAAGTTGCTCAAATGAGCTCTGCTGAGAACAGGCTGTTTCTGTGCCTGCACCTTTAAATGCTAATGAGCTCCGTCTGTCATCGCCTACTTGGAGAGCCCCGGAGACGATGCTGCTTATGCATGCTAGCACCAATGTTAACGTGGATGTTTCGCTATGGCTCGCCTATGTGGCTCAGGTGAAGTTACTGGGTCCCATATGGTTGGGACAGATCCTCTTACGAGGGTCAGTGTCGAGGTGTGAAGTGTGACCGTAGCCGGCACATTGTCATTAAAAATGAAACGCAACCACTCTTCTGTTCTTCTGAAGCTGGGACAGAATATCAGCGCTTATGTTGATTTGTACAACCAACAACAGAGCAATCTGCGTGTCCAGCTGTGAGCCACGACATTGTGAAACACCACTATCTCACTGCTATCTCACCGCAGGACACACCGAACTTCACCTCGGTGATGAACGCCCCCTCTCAGATATTTCCTATCATCAGAGGAGTTCGGCTTATGCAAATGACTCCCTTAGTTACGTAATGACAGGAGCTGAATCTGAACAGCCTGTAGGAGCGCCGTTGCATGCAGGAGTTGCTTGTTTTCCTCATCCTGGGAGTTGACAGGCTCAGGGAGGACCAGTTTATAGGTGTAGAGACCAGAGAAAACCTGTTTTTCATTATATGGGACTTTTAATGTAAACATTTGGATTTCTGTGATCAAATGAATTTAGACTAGACAAATGAGACTAGATTATTTAAGTTTTGTTGTGCTTGAATATATTGTTTCAGTTAATTTGTAGCATAAATGCCCCACATTCTCCGATTCCAATCTCTCTCTCTCTCTCTCTCTCTCTCTCTCTCTCTCTCTCTCTCTCTCTCTCTCATTAATTTTGACTCGCCCTCGTCTGTATCAGATATTTTAAAGAAGCAATAAAGTATCAGAATACCAATCAATAGACCTAAATTAAACTAAACACTGCCTGTAGAACCAAATGGCCGCATCAGAGAGGGACCGTTATGACCTTTGACCTCAGGAGAAAGCATTTCACTGTCTCTCATAACTCTAAAGAAATGTACCGTCCACACTTAAAATGACTTATTGGCCCATTAGCCCACAGCGTGACCTGAACTCTGGTGTGTGTGTGAGAGATAGGAGAGAGCTTGTGTTCTCCCGGAAGAGGATTTACTGTTTACGTACAAAGTGAATGACATAGATGGCCAACACAATGACATAACGGTGAATTGATTGCCGTTAAAAGTCTCACAGTATGCATACTGTATTTGTGTGAGAGGATTTGTGTTGGGAGTAAAATGGAGCTTTATAGGAGCATGACTAACAACAGCGCTTTATAGAGCATACTTTACTAGGAATAGTAAAACTCATGACTGCTTCACACATTGTCTGCCGATCCGCTGGCTGACTGCTGTGTCCGTGCGTGCTCAGGGTGGGAGGTGGGTTGTATCGGTAGATTAGAACATTAAATTACATTTTTTTAGTGATGCTAATTCGGTCAAATAAAATGCTCAGGCCTAAGATCCGGTTGATGCGGCAACGGGGAGTGGTTTCTCTTTTTGTTTCTGCCTCGTACAGTTTAGGATTCTGTAGGATTTCTATCACATCTTCATCAGAATAGTTAATACATATTTCCACAGCTGTTTGGGAGAAGACATAATATGACTGCACTATCTTTCTTGGTCCTAGAAAATATACCACCCCCCCAAAAATTCAGTCAGGGAAAACTGCCAACATGGTAGAAGAGAGAAAACAAGCTGTAAGTTCAGGGCCGGATGCAACCAGACTAGTCAGAACATCGTTTCTATTCCATCAATATGATTCATAATCTCTCCTATACTCCCCGCTGTCCTCCCTCCTCCTTATTTCTATCAAATAAGGCAGAAACAAATAGAAGGACCACGCCTTTTCCACGTCCATTCATGTTACAGCAAAAGTGAGTTCCGATGTACGTGGTGACATTTACCCCGCTGGTACTGAACTGGCCCGTTGCTGTCCTTTTGTGCTCTCTCTCTCTCTCTCTCTCTCTCTCTCTCTCTCTCTCTCTCTCTCATGCAAAGCACAATGAAAACTAATGACTCCACAAGGGCTGACTCACCTGAAGAGAGGCATCTTCAAAGAGACACTCGGAGGCAAGAAATAACAAGGGAATATTGTTTTTTGTGACATTTGATTGGATGGATGGATGGATGGATGGATGTGATGGATTAAAGATAGACAGATAGATCGATCATGTTTTCTTCTCTCTCCTCTCTCTAACTTGCACACACACACAAACACACACACAGACACACATACATTTTTATGTAATAAAGCCTCATATGCCCTCCTTTAATTTACTGATGGGGCCAGGGAAGAGCAATGGAACCTTTCCAAATTTGTGTTTTGGCCAGGGGGAACATTTTTAATGTGGCCCGGAGACTTCTGACTGATGGAGAAGTCCTCAAATATGAGGTCACAGTCACATTCAGTGTAACCACTTGGTATACGCACACACACACACAAACACACACAAACACACACAGCTGTACCTTTGGAAGCATGCCCATATATACAGGGATCGACACATCACTCTGTTTAATACAGTTGAATAACACAAATAAAAAAACAACAACAACCCCAAACTGTATTGCATGGAGCACACACACACACACATACACACACACACACACACACACGCACATGCACATGCACACAAACACAAATACACACCCACAGAACACACACATCTAATAGTGTAAGTGCTGAAAGGAGAGCTGCATTTCAGTGAACAGGGAATCTTTTTATTGACCCATTTCAGAGATGAATTATTAAATTGAAAAGGTGAACCAACTACCGCCCATACCCCTCTCTCTCCTTCCCCTCACACACACACACACACACACACACACACACACACACACACACACACACACACACACACACACACACACACACACACTCCCTCTGTCATTCACTTTCCTACATACATTGAAGACAACTGTCCAATCACACACAAAGGACACTTGAGGTTGAAACATAAATTATTTCTTTTAACTGTAGTAGTAGTAGCAATTTTGAGTGACATAAAAAAAAAACATAATTGGAAATGGTTACTTTTTGAGGTTTTTGGATTGTATCTATTGAAAAACGTTTAAACAATATGTAAATAATGCCATAAAATTATTAGTTTTCAGTGAGTGATTTTGTACATGAAGTCCACAAGTATTTAATGTTCGCAAAATCGTTTGCAAGGGCAAGTTCTGAAGTATTAAAGTTCCTTCCACGGTGAGTGTGAGCATTTTAGGAAGAGCTCTGAAGGATTAGGGTTAATTCACTTTTAAATCAACCAATTCAAGAGAGTTTTTTTCAAGAATCCAGTGATTGAAAAAGTTTGCCTTTAAAGCCTCATACACTTGAATAGAATAATTGAAAATGGATGTTCCTTGAATCGAGAGAAAAGGACTGCTGGCAGTGAAGTGTGGTTGCGAGCATTTATCTAAAGTTGTTTTCAGTGACACCCTTTAAGAAGTGAGAAGCAGGGTGTCCTTTGTGTATGATCTTGGACATTTTTTTTAGGCTGATGGCTTGAATACTTGGTGGGCTACTTTTAGAGGTGCACGTTCCTTCACGAGTGATGTGTGTACTATTGTGACCATTTGTCTGGTGATAAGGCAGTCTGGAGAAGGATGCCCATGCCAGGAGGGAGGTCAAGGCACCAACTCATTCCTCTTTCTAGACACTTCCATTTATCAGGCCTGACTGCATGCATCACACACCCTCAAGGTAGGACCGTGTATGTGTGTGGGGCGTGTACGTGTTTGTGAGTTCTTGTGTCGGGAAAAGTGCTAAAGATTCACAGAGATGACTAGAATTATGTATGTGGGTGAGAAAGAGACCGATTCACTGGGAGAAACTTATCAGGTCGATCTGGTGGATGTGGATTTTCCAAATGGTGTAAAAAATCGACTTATTTCTCAACCCGGAGAGATTCAAAGTCCCACCATTTATTATTGCCGGTGCAGTGCCCGTTTGGGGAGTGGTCGTTCAGAATGTGTTCTCATTCCAAGTGGTCCGATTGCTTAGCCCCCCTGGCAGCACTGCTTGCACTCACTTCTGTGACTCCACGGAGGTGAAGAAGTTTTGTCCTAAAGTTACACGTGTATCCAGCAGCAAAGGTGAGCTGCAGTCAATGAGCCGAAGCCTATAAAGCCACACATGCTCAACTCAGTCCAAAAGAGCCCTGAAGACGGGGACGTATCTGATCAATTATAATATCCATCTTTTAACATGATGCATTTTATGTCTTTATGCAGAGTTTGAGCCTTTACTAGATTTCTGCCATTTGTAAACTAATGTTTCCAGAGATTCATACAAACAAACCAAAGGTAATATAACATAATTCATATTGTAGTTTAGAGCACGGTACATTAGACAATAAAGGCAGCTGCATCACCAGGCATGTTTGCCGTATCATTGCCTTTTACCAAGCACAAACAACAGTGTGACATTCTATTCAATAACTAAATATTTGCATGACGCAAAATGCTATTACAGCCAACAGACACTTTTTTTGACCGACTGAAAAGCGTTAATCTGATGACCGTGTTGGTTTAAGAGCCATATAATCTATGCAACAAATAGATCAATCCCTGTACTTTGTTTAACTTTATTTATTGCTTCTCAGTGAAGGAGAAAGCAGCATCAGGCCTGATTTGATTATGTGAACCTACAATGTGTCAGTTAACACACAGGGAGTAGGGGTGCAAAACAGTTAGTGTGCAACATTTTAAAGTGGAATATAATGATTATGTTTTGGATCACGGTCAAGATGCCTTCTGAAAGATATATAAACAAACTGTTGATATTATTATTATTATAAAGTGGTGGTTATGTAAATCTGTCAAGGTGGTTTTGTTTCGTTTCGGACTCATCGTCATGACAGAAATAACCTTTGTGTTGCTTGACAGGACGTCTGCCAAAAGGCAATCCATCCGTGTCTGATTGTCTCTATGAATTTGAGGATATACAATAACAGATGACAGTGTCATGTCATGTAGAAACAGACTGTCAATACCTACAAAGGCAATGCACCTTCTTGCATGCCTGTCCAGCTCTTACACTGACATTTGGATTAAAACAAATCCTTAAAGGAGCATGCACAGCATTAATATTCCCCTCTGTGTGTTATCCAAGCTTCTCTTTGCTTTGCTTACATAGCCAGGCCGGGCCGTGCGTGCTTTAAGTGCATGCGTGTGCATGTGAGCGCGCCCCATTGGCTCAAACTTGAAATGAAACCTGCTTGAAGTTGACAGCGTCACATTGTGAACAATTAAATCCTGACACATCTCATGCAAATCATACTTTACTCATGGTGAAATTACAATAGCAACAGTTGACATAAATAGATACAGATCACACACACACACGCAGATCAGTGTAACACCTTAGCAATTAAATCCTTGACACGGAACATCTTGAGGTGTCTTTCACACACATGCTTACATTCCAATAATTGAACTCACTTTTCAGAGACGTATCTTGTGACAGATCAGATCTGTTCACTTGTAGCAGCCCTGTGTTTTGTCCTGTTTGTATGTGAGCCGTGTACGCCCGCGTCGAGGCAGCCAGGCCTGAGCCTGTGACAGCAGCACAGTTGGTTGAGCACCTAGAGCTGCCAAGCTGTCAGTTTGATGTCTGAATTACAGTGCACACACATCTGTAGGAGTCAACCCACAGTTAATCTCAACATCTGCACATGTGGCCGGCCACAGTTGACTGCATAGAAAGATACAAGGATGATAAAATGAACACAGCAGACTTGTTTTTTTCTTTCTTCCCAAAACAGATGAACAAACAGGATGTGATATTATATATAACAGTTTCACAGATGTTCTGCTTTTAGCTACGCTAGATTGGATCCAGGGATCGTAATGTTGAGCGGTTGTTTGGGTCTGACTAATACTTAAGATAGTATCTTCTATGACGTGTAACAGTAATAACAATAATAATATCGATACATCAGAGACTGGAGACTCGGGGGCGATGATGGAAAGGGGGTTGGAATCGGCAGGCCTGCATTGGTCGTCAAACCTGGAGTTTTCAAATGTGAGAAAAGGGGAGTTTCTGCAGCAGTAAGTTACGGGGCGGGTCGGGGGCTGTTTGGGGCGTGGAGCAGGAACGAGAGGGCGGAGTCAAAGATGACTCCTATGTTGGAGGATTTGGGTGGAAGGGGTGATGATGATGGAGCCGTAAATAGTGAGATATCGATATTGTGAAATTCCGAGTGGAACAAGTAAGCAACACTTGTTAGAATTTCTAATGTTTCAGAATGTTTTATTGTCCATTAGGCAAATTTTGTGAAGTCATTTGTGTGGGCATGGACTCCTTCAACTTATTAAATGGTTAAAGTGGAGATATGAGATCTGTGAATTACATGAATTTCATGCTTCTCTAAATTGCACCTGTATTACAATACATGTGCTTTTTGGGGTAGATTGAGAGCTCTTCTGTATAAGAGTCTCTTTTCAGGAGTAGTTCTGCTCTTGTGTCTGTATGATAAGGGGTTTGGCTCCAATGACTGTTTCAATTCTGAATTTTGTAATGTCATTCACATATTATCCATTCAGCTCAGAGCGATCGGCATACGAGAGGAGGCAGCACATCCAAAAGCCTCTTGTGGTAATTCAACGCATACAAAAATTCAGGTACATTAGCAAAAAATAACCCTGAAAAGGATAAGCGGTTGAGAGGGTGGATGTTCTAGTAAAAGGATAAATGGAGACAGAAAGCGATGAATGCAATAAAAAGCCTCCAGCTGGAATCAAACAGTGGATGTTGCAGTTATGTGTTTCTTGCCAACAAGGACGCCCACCAATTTAGATTTGATAAAGGCGAAACTATGTCACTGTTCCGACAACCCGAACTGATCATTACTCACACTATTACAGGCTTGCTTTGCCCCAAAATTGCACAAATACAAAAAAAAAGGTATTTTCTCGAGAAAATTGTCATTTTAAATAGTATCTCACGTATTTTGTTTTGCTTTGGAACTACTTTTTAAAATGTTTCGGATTACGGATTATCTAAAGCACGGACATTGTTCCTGGAAAGTTGAGGCTTTGAGCTAAAACTCTCCTTCTGACTGGCGGTTTCGGAAATATATATATATATATATATATATATATATATATATATATTCTGTTCTATACAAAATAATTATACAACTAATATTCCACTATTTTAGGCATCATTTACCTTCCACCACGGGGAAATCTGTGTAAATCTGCGGCCTTTGTGTGAGTGTTTGTGTGTGTTCTGCTGTGCCTAGTGGGAAATAATTTCCACTCAGCATGGGTTAAGGAGAGGAAGTTGAACATAATGATAGTGGCACGCACACACTCGCCATTACCAGCGCTGATAAAATAGGACACACACACACACACACACACACATACACACAATCTGCTTGGACCCCCACTGACTTCTCTGGGCTTGATCACCTGCACTCCACAACATCCGATAACATTAACATTCTCTCATTTCCCCCCTAAGTGAGTGTGTGTGTGTGTGTGTGTCAGCCTTTTTCTTATCCCTTTTTCTTCCCTTTCTTTTTTTTCTCCCTGTCTCTCAGTTGTGAGGAGGACAAACACACTTGGGGCAGAATGGAGATGCACTCAGCCTAGTCAAAGGCCCAACAGAAGAATTAGCCTGATAGGATCTGTGGCGTTTCATCACATGCCATCACACACACACACAAACACACACACGTCGGCCTGCATGAAGCCCTCCCGAGCCAATGCCTGCACACATACACACGTTCACGAATGCATGTTTACACACATACAATGACTGATTGTTCTCCCCTTATCTGATGCTTCAGCCGATGGTTTATTTCCATTCCTAGGCTCGGGGAATTGTCTTCTGAAATGCTCGCACTGAGAAAACTCATTCCGATGATCTGGGTCAGATAGAGGCACTTCCATCGGGCCACAGACAATTTCGGCTGGGAACGACGACAGGGCTTTTAAAGAGGGAGGTAGAGGGAGGGAGAGTCCGCCTCGAGACAAGATGCACCGCGGATGATAAAACAAGGAGGTTTGATATCCACCCAGTGGTCTGCCAGACAGATAAATGGTTTGCATCCCTGGAATTAATATTCACAATCCAAACTATTTACATTGGCGACTCCATCAAACGTGTAAAGCTGCACGCTTATACAGACCCATTTCTTCTTTTGTCACGCTGAGCTATAAATTGCTCCGTGCCTCTCGTAAATCCATGGAACACCACTTGGAGGGAAATGGTTTCTGTTTTCTCTCCGGTAGCAGTTTGGCTTTGGGGAAATTGGTTTGCAAACAAAGACATGCATCAAAAAATATCTAGCTATTCCGAGTCTGAGGAATGGCTGTTTTTTCTTTCCTTTCTTTTCATCATATCCCTCGTGAATGTAAAGAAAATGTGCCAACTACAGTATGAGGGAATCCAATTAAAAAGCAGTGCAACATTATGATGATAATCATGCATGCAATGCATCACAAAATACATTCGGGAGGCAATATACATTACACCCATAGTCACTTTTACGTTTTCAGTCATTTCAAACAGGAATTCAGTGTAGAAATGTGGGTACTATCCTTAGGAACGGGAACATCTTTGCTCTGAATTTTGATGTAGCCATCTGCCAAACAGTTTACATTTCCATTGTTTGTCACGCTGGGAGAAATAGCGGAGGTGTGAGCAAATATTTGCAGCATCTGTTCCATCTCCGATGCAGACGGACCGAGTAAACACAGGTGTAATCTTCAAGCCATCGACACAAAACATGTCACCCGAATCTGTAACTCGGCAATAACTCTTGTGTCACCGTGGTCAACTACTGAACTACTGATCTCTAAATCAAGTCATTTCAGGAGTGACTCCCGGCATAGATCATGCCATGCTGTCAAATATCAAACACAATATTATCAGGACGGCTCATGTCACCCTGCAAATCGATGGGGTTGATTGAATCTACCAAATCCTCACATTACCAGATAATCTGTGCTGACAACCGAGCCTCTGATCAACATATCCCCCTTCAGCTTCCTGGGAGAGCAACTCTGGTGTAAATTGTCCTCATAATCCCCGAGTGTGTCCTTGGATTTACCGATCACATTTACAGTATCAGATGCACTCCAGAGATCGGAGATGGGTGATGGGAGGAGATGGGGATCTAGACTGAGATGCAGAAAGTAGATTGTGCCTAAAAAGTAAAAGAGCTGTTGTTGTGAATAATTTATTATATTATACTATAGCACTAAAATGCTCATGCTCCACAGTGATCATTGAACATTGCAGATATGATAGGTCAACAAATCCCACCATCAGTAAGCATCATAGAGACATCGCAGATTAACAAAGGCTGGGACCAGACCAATTATTCCAATCAATTAATCCGATTAGAGAGTCTAATCCTTTGATCCCTCCCACCTTGAAGGTTTCCTTCACACTTTTTCAGATTCTGCCCTTACTCTTACTCACCATCTTCTCATCGACCTCTTCCCTTCCTGCTCTCCTTTTCCTTCCTCCCATCATTTACTCCAGTGATTGGTTCTGTTGATATAATAATGTTAAGCTACAGATTTAAATATACAATTAAATTAAAGGCTCAGATAGGGATCATTTACAGCATTATGGAGTAAAACGGGACTAAAAGTGAACCAATCCTAAGAACACGATTTACCTGCAATAGTATATTATTTTTAAGCAAATGCGCTGAGTCAGCTACTTGGTTTACAACTTTAATTGTTTACAGTTTAAATGTGCTAAATAACTTTGTCGTGTCTGCTAACACACAGGCGATAAAAAAGGGGGGGTAGACCAGGAGTGCAATCCACTTTAATTAAAAGCTCTCTATATTTGGTGGTTGGCCCAATAAGAGACAGGAGCACATCGTGGTCTGCTTGTGCCTGGTGTGACTGTCAGGGAAGGGATCTGGAGAGGAAGGGAGAGATTTGGAGATGCTGTAAGTGTGAGTGCAGTGATGGTGTGTTTTGGGGCGTGTTATTTTTTATTCAAAAATATATATCTTTTTTTTTTCAGCATTCCTTTTATTTGGTCCTCCTTTTTGAAACATAACCAGGCGCCCAGGTAAAGACCGGAAATAACTATGTCTAATATCTGCAGTGTCTGTCAGAAATTGGACCCAATAAACACAAATGACCAAAAAGAAAGGGGTCAAGATAGGTCAGGAAAAATGTCCCACCCCTGGTCCCTTAGCAACAATACAGCTAAAAAGCCCTTTGCTACATTATGCTACATCCACTGTTTCAGCTCTACCAAGTATTGCCCATTTTGTACTGTCCCTATTATACTATGAATAATCTCATACAATGTGTGTGATTCAGTGTGTGTTAATGAAATCGATATCACCTCCACCAAAAAACTTTTGAAACTGCACCCAGGAGCAGGAACCAACTTTGACTATAAAATGGAAACTTTCATTCACCATTTAAAAAAAAAAAAAAAGTTTGCTACAAGTTTGAAAAGAGATTGTTGATTGAAAGCCAAATGTTCCTCCGTGCTCGTACTTCACAACATGCAGTACTTTTAGTGCCAAATCACCTGCCTCTGTGTCTGTTTTTGCTGTTCTGCAGTAATATAAGTAAACATCAACTCACATTTAACAGGCAGAACTAACACAAAGTGGTAATTAGTTTATTATGATAGTGAAAAAAGTGTTCAGAGACTGAAAGGCTGCAGGAGGCTTGAGCCGGAGACAACGAGGTATCTGAGGGATTGCGTCGGGAAAAAGTCGGCATGAAAGCGATGTGCTTTATGATGCTAAATGGAGTTGGGAGACTGTCAGTCTCCAGCCAGGGTGCTTGATGGAAATGACACTTGGGTTTTATTGTCGTCCTAAAAGAGAAGTTCTGTCTCCTAAATCATTCGTTGTGGAAGCTGTTTTAAAACTTGGGGGATAGCTACCTGACTTTTGCTGCGGATTTATGTCTTTTGATGGATTGAATGTGTCTTCAGGTGAGTATGAGGACGCACACAGCTACATGTGCATGTCTTACCAGCTGATTTATGTTGTTAAATGGTCTGAAGAGAGATTTCCTGTTTGTCTGAACTCTCCAAGTAAAGTATATTCATTCAGGTACTGGATTCTCTAATTATGAGGGTTCCAACTTTTCATAAACCAAATGCTTATTTTTCATCACTAATAACTACTTCCAAATCTGCAGTTTTTTTCTCTCATGTCTACTTTTTTCTTCACCTTCTTTAGCTTTATATTTCAAAGGGAGATTTTCTTTAGGTTTAAATTTCCACAGTATTTTCCAAATCCACTTTGACCTTACTTTGAAGGGGAATTTACGCAAAATAGTGAATAAAGTTATTGTTATCAAAAGCCTCACTGAGAGAATATTTCTTTTTTTAAAGTTTTCTTTCAGACTATTCTGCTGTATTCAGTCAGGGCGTTTCATTTTCCTTACTTCAACTCAGAACACTGACTTTGCCAAACTCTCATTGGAAGCACTGCACCTAAGACAGGCTACTCTATGAGAGCTTCACCTGGGTTCAAGTAAGTACAACATGTCTTCTTTAATTGTTTTATCAAGATACAACGACCAGCTTCCAGAAATATTTTTGACATAGTCTTTTTACTTCTTTAAAAACACATGTATTCACATTTGTATTCTCTATTGCTGCAAAATGTTTGTCAGTATGTTAGTATTTGATGGATTGCCATGTAATTTTACATATATATGATTTTTTTAAAGATGCCATGTCTCGGCTGTGGGAACAACAACATTGCTGAAGGGCTGGAATATGCTGTAATAAATTAGTCTGCCTGCGCATATGAAATACACGTACAAATTCAATTCAAAAAGCAATTGTGTTCTTGTCTAAATAGGCTCCTGTGTGTGTGTGTGTGTGTGTGTGTGTGTGTGTGTGTGTGTGTGTGTGTGTGTGTGTGTGTGTGTGTGTGTGTGTGTGTGTGTGGCTCTAGCAATGGAAAAGCATATGTCAAGCAGTTCAATGTTAAGGGACGATATACTGGATTTGATTTGACATTTTCTATTCACATATGTAGTGTTCCAAGTAAGAATATAAATGTGTGTGAATAATATAAAAATAGAGGTGAGCCAAGCCACATTCTGCGAGAATGATCATGCTCTCAACAACAATCAGTATATAAATGACTTGTGTGGAGAATTACAAATTAATTGTCTTTATATATTACTTCTATTTATGGTGTTCTGTAAGTGTGCATGTGTGTGTGTGTGTGTGTGTGTGCGTGTGCACTGGCAAGGTAGTACTGTTAGTACAGGTGTCCAATCCAAAGAGACACAAGAGGCGGGACACAGGTGTCCACTGCAAACCGCATCCATCATGTTTGGATTGTTTACCTCATTGGCAGTGTGAATCGTGTGTCCGTCTGTCTGCCTGATTGGTTATTCTGTGTGTGTGTGTGTGTGTGTGTGTGTGTGTGTGTGTGTGTGTGTGTGTGTGTGTGTGTGTGTGTGCCAGTTGCTGTATGCTAATGAAATCAGTGATCTGCAAGTTGGATCCGTTTTATCAGATAAAAAGAGCATGAGAAAATAGAAAAGAAAATGACGAGGAAGTGACCGCGGCAATGATGAAAAACGTGAGACCAAAGAAAAGTAAAAGCAGAAAAACACTTGGACACTGGCGGCCAGCGTAGACAAGTAATGGCAATATCATAAATACCTTGGAGTCAACATGATTACTACCCCCATGAGGTTTGGTCATCTCATACCAATGGCATTATTATTTCTATTAATGTGGCCCATCCCAGTCATAGCTACCAAATCCAGGGACATTTATTACTGCTGACTCTGACTTTACCTCCAGAGGGTAAGTATGAACTAAGGTTTCTCAGAGTAGGAGAGCCCACGGGGCAGATTATGCTACATCTTGTCATCATTATTATAGAACTCCGTCCTTGTGATGTGTTAGAACATCTGTCTCCCGAGGCCTTTGATGAGGTATTTGACATAGATAAAGGTCACGATCCAGCAGTCTGATGGAAATCAATTCTTCCGAGATAGTTGGAATGATTATGTAAAATATCAACGTGATCTCATGGGAAGGCTTTAAAATAGCACTTCACTTTTAAGGAGTTTTTTTTTGTGTCGTGTCACTAGTGTCGATTAAACGTGGGTGGGTGCAAGGTCGCAGTTCTAAAGACGTGTTAAGAACATTAACTTACAGTTGTTAAGTAGTCAACGTAAATAAATGGACTTTTGCTTTTGTAAAATGTATGTTTGTTTGCCCCCCCATGCAACCTCATCCTTACACAGACTTTGCCCTTTCTTCAATATCATTGAAGTCTCTTCTGCCACATTGTAAAATGACACGTGAAAAGCAAAGGGTGTGTTTTCAATAACATGCAAAATGACTTAAATCGTGAATATCATTATATTGTGGCTGAGTTTTTTTTCTTACCTCTTTTCATCCAGCATAAGTTGACAAGTCACCTTCACGCATTTTAAATTGTGCAGAAGTCCATTACATCAAACTCTTGTGTTAAAGGATGTGCAGCAGCAGCTGGAGCAGTTCGGTGTCTTATAAGGTGAAGGTGCAGCGGCCAAGTAGTGAGTCTCCTTCTTTTCTTTCTAGAATCAACACATACACACATGTATGTATGTCGGAATGGTCACTTTGGAAGCTACAGTTTGTGATGATTTATTGAAGGAATGTTAGGCTACGTTAGTTTCAGCCAGCAGTCGTACCCAATAAACTGGCGGAGTGTATTTTTAATCAGTTGTGGCCCATTTGTTGTTGTATTTTAAGCTTTCCTTTGATCAGAAAAATCCCCAACTCCGCTATTTTGAGCAGCTTCATCCACAGCACATTTTCCATCGTGTGTTACCAAAGGTACCTTGAATCCATTTTTACACATCCATTAAACCCGGAGTGCCCTTCTACCACCGGTACATTGAGTCTGGTAGATTTGCTTTGGCAGGTATTCAGTGACCTCATCACGATAGTAGACGTCCCCCCCCCCCCCCTTCCCTCCACTTGCAATCAGCAGTTATCTCTTTTCTCTCTTCTCATTGTGAATCGTCCCAGATGCTCAATTCACCTCTCCTCGCCAACAGGTGTCACCGCGGGATGAACTGCAGGTAATTGAGTCCAATTGAGATCCAATTCAATTCAATTTTATGTAAGTTATCTCAGGACACTTAACACATCCAGCAGGACTAGAATAATCTCGTGATTTTCAGAGTCAATACATTTTCAAAGTCCCAACATCACCAGGAGCAAGAGTTACAGCGCCACCTTGTGGAGAGTAAAAGCTACCTTAACAGACTTTTAGGCAGAAATCTCAAGCAGACCAGGATTTTGGGTTCCATCTGCATTTGGTGTTGGTAGTAGTATAGTAGTAGTAGTATTAACAGTAGTAGTAGTATTAACAGTAGCAGCAGTATCAACAGTAGTAGTGCATGGCGGCAGGCACGGACGGCCACGCCGAGATGGATCCATCCCAACCATGTTGCCGTAGACCAAAAAGCAGTAGTTGTTGAGCAGCCACGCAGCAGCAGGCAGAGCTATAATATGGTGTTTCAACATCAGGCCAGTTGTCTGTGTAGGTCAGGACCTCAGCGGACTCTGCTGCACTAGAAAGCCTAGCCAGACTCCTCCTCCTCCTGGGAATATAGGAGTTAGTAACATTACAGATGCAGCTTTTAGTCAATTTCTTTAATCAATAGTCAGCCACCTTAAAAATACTAGCATTAAGAGTCAAACACGACCACGGTGACGGTGCAGTCCGGATCAGGTTCCACCACCGTCCAGGAAGACCTGCTAGATGAGAAAGCACAAGGACTCTGCTCAGAGAGAGGCTCCGTCAGTTCAGGCCTACAGCAGCAGAACTAAGAGCTGGCTCAAGGCAAACCTGAGCCAGCCCTAACTATAGGCGTTGATGAGACAGTGACTGGGGCTGTGGGTGTGTGAGGGAAAGATCGGGTTGTGTATTGGTGAACGTGCTCCCAGTTGGAGGTATATGTGTCTAAATATTTCTGTGTGGAATGCGTGTGTGTGTGTGTGTGTGTGTGTGTGTGTGTGTGTGTGTGTGTGCGCGCACTTGAGACCATGCCATATGTGTACCATGTTATAAGCACTTCCAAAGCCCTTACCACCCTCACCCCGCTGAGACAAATGGAAATTTAAACCAGCCACTTCAGAAAGGCTGATTTTTTTCACCCAGTGGCCCCGTCTCTCTCTCTCTCTCTCTCTCTCTCTCTCTCTCTCTCTCTCTCTCTCTGGCTGTGGCTAACAAGGCAATTCACAGGGTGATATGAGCACCATTTCCATTCTGGCATTTCGTAATGTTAAACACCGGAGTAATCAACAAGCTGCCTGCCTTCCTGTCGGTGTCCCTCGCCCCCCCCCTCTCCTCCGCGCCGCCCGCTCTCTCCGTCTCTGCTAGCGTTCATTTAACACATCCATATTGGATTTCCTAATGCCTACAGCCAACCAAGTGGCTTGTGCTGCTCGCATCTGGAGCGCTTTTGTTACAGACAAGCCCAATTTGTTTTTTGTGCACGAGTTGTCCGTGCACCTGCCCGTGTGGGGGGGGGGGGGGGGGGGTGTAACTGTGACAGTGTTTCTGCGTGTCCGCGCCGTTGTATTACAAGGGAGAGTTCAATTTGTGTCGGAGGAATGAAATTGAAATCAGAGCACACCACCTTCAGAGACAAAGTAAGGGGACGTTTTGCTCTGTTGGACAGTATATGAGATTAGCAGATGCATATAGGTCGGGGTTCTCGGGGAGACAGAGAGGGAAGGAAGCAAAGACAGGGGAAGATTAAAAGGAGTGTGTGCATACATGTGACAATAACATTCATAGTTTCTGTACTGAAGATAGGAAGGCAAATATTGGTAAATTGTGTATAGTCCTTCACAAGGATAACCGTCACTTGTCAGTGATGTATTTGCCGGTGTTTATCACACTACGGTTGGTTTATCCCTACTAATTACTGGGAATCAAGATTCACTGGGTATTTGTTTTTTTTCTTCCCTGCCTGCTAAACTGTCAGCCCCGTCTGACGTTTGACATCTGTGAAAATGAGGCATCAAGAATCCTCATAAATTCGCTAAAAGCAACTGAACTCCTCCATGGAAATTTCCTCTCTTTTGATGGTTTGTAGATTAGACCGGGAGTATGTTATTAATGAGTGAGATTACACCCAGCCGTCGCTAACCGGATTATGGTTTAATACAGCTCAATTTTCTTCTACGCTACTCTACCCCCCCCCCCCCCCCCACCTCCCCGTCTCTTAATTTCCTCCCTCTCATCTTTGGCCTCCCTCTGTTCTGCCCTGACTGTGGGTCCCAGTGTTACTTGTGCATCTGTTTGAGTGTTTTTCGACGCAGATATGCCAGAAACGACATGTGGCAGAGGTCAACAAACAAGACCGAGGACACGTGTTCCTGCACACGTGCCCACGTCTGCAGAGTGAACAATGTGTCAACACTGAGTTAATGACGGATAATAAAAAATATGCTAATGGACCAGCGGGAGGTGGAGGGAAAAATGGCGCACCATCAGAAATAGAGAGACATTTAAAGAACCCTATTTTGACAACTTAATTACTTCTAGCTGGGATGTGACTTTGAGTTCTACTGATTAACCCCATTAAAAGGAAGACAGAAAACCAAAGAAGGCGCAGGAGTGTGGAGAGAAAGAGGAGATTGTTTCTAGCGGCGAGAGACGGGGGAGAGAGCTTCCACAATTCGGCAGCAATAAAATTAAGAGAATAGACATGAAAGGAGGTGGAAACAAAGACAGAATGATAGTGACTGTGAAGAGAGTTTGAGAAAAAAAAAAGCTGACAGACCGGGGATGGAAGAAGTACTTGAGTCCGTATCTGAAGCATTCTGCTTTTCTCAAATTGGGGATGCCCTCTCTCTTCCTCTTGTAGTTCTCCCTCCTCTTTTTTTATGTATATTCCTGCCTATGTCTCTCTTTCTGATTCGCCTCCTCCTTCACCTCTCTCCACTGCAGTAGGGGGATTACAGCATTGGTTTAGGGAAACAATAGGCCTAACACAGGGCTTAAGTGGCCAGAACCAAACTAAATCAAACATTTTGCTCACGGGGGTGCCACTGTAATCACCCCGTTTTATTCTTCCTTTTCTCTTGTCTTTTCCCTGCCTTTTTTTTTCTTTTCTTTCTCTCCTGCATTTGTAGAGAGCCTTCCCTTGTGCATGCCTTTAATCAGGGCTTTGTTTTTTAAAGTCGCGTCCACCAGCAGCGCTCCTTTCATATTAAGAGTGTTTAATTGGCTTTAAAATACTAGTAAGTAGTGCGTTTGGTTGATGGGTAATGAAGGAAGGTTAAATGTAAGCTGAGTGCAAAATAACCGCCATAATAGCTGTCTCTTAAAAAAAACATGGTCAGTCACTGTGAAATAAAAAGGCATTATTGTTCATTGAGGCCTGAATGGGTGAAAACCTGCGCGCGGTTCATAAAAATGTGTGTGTGTATCTCAGAGTGCATGCTGGAAGGTGAATCAATTTCAATCAACCAAGAATGGAGTGATTAAATGAGGGAAGCAGAAGAACAGATATGTGTGGTGGCAGTTTGGCTTGATATGAAATAGTCAGTCGAAATGAGATATTAGTCCACAGTAGCTGAACCGGATTTTCCTTCTGGGTTACTATCGGTTGGAACTCCCTGGAAACTGATCGTTCAATCAATCATCGATATGTAGAGCCAAAATGGCCCCAACAAAACAAGACAGATGGTTTCCAAACTGGATCATACATGGTACATTGACCCAGATAGATGAGTTTGCAGCTGCAAAAACATCTGCAGGTCTCCCTGCATCCAGGACCCTTATTTCACTTGAAAGTGGATGCAGATGGAAGAAGTACAGGCTGTGTTTCTACAGTACAGCTTGTATATCTTCCAATAGCTGGGGGGTGTCGTCTTTGCTGCTCAAAACGGAACTACCTTGTTCTCTTTGCTTGTATTGCAAACTGCTAAAATGGCATGCCAACATACTGTATGAGTGCTAAGGATGTTAGGGGTGAAACATTTTACTGTGTACACACTTTACAGCGTTCTGGCTGACTCGGATATTCAGCCGCGTTTATCGGAGCCAGAGTATACAGCAGAGGATGTAACGAGAAGTAAAGCAGAGGGGAGATTAAGATTAGCTGTGGAGATATCAAGTGACTGTTCAGTAGAGTTTAGTAGCACATAAATGCTGCCGCTTCCTAAAACCAATGGAATTATCCCGTCTTGTTTACCGGCTGCTCAGAAGTTCTTATGCAATGCATCCTGGTATATGTAGGCCCTGCCGACGCAGCTCCACAGGCAGGAGAAATCGGTTGATTGATTGCTTTAATTGACTACATTTACCGCCAACACGGATTGGGCATCCACATAAAAAGCGACCATATTTAGTCCTTTAATATATTAGGTTTTATCAATTCTAGATTTGTATTGTTATGTTCATGGGTAGGTTTGGAATTGGACAGAATTTAGAAAAATTTAAAAAAGGAAGGTAAAGGTAGAGAAAAGTTCCCCCGCCAAGTTAAATGTCCAAAGATGCTAGAAATGAAGAAGATAATCAGAGCAAAGATAAAAACAACACAAATAAAAGGCATAGAAAGATGAGAACGGAGGAGGTCAGTTCAGAAGAGAAAGAACAAAAGCACAAATCGGCAAACACACAGACAAGGGAGAAGAAAGCCAGCCCTCAAAATCCCTCCAGGCCACTGTGTGAAGGCTAAATGTGTACCTCGTAAATGGGAGTATGAAACAGCTCCCCCTCTCACTCTTCGCACACCAAACACCGCTGCCCCCCCCCCCCCCCCTGCTCTGTTCTCCTGTCTCCACCCGGGGTAAGAGAATGTCATGTAGAGAGGACGCCATAGCTGCTGCTCTGGATGCGCTATGATAACAAGGTGTCACCATTCCCTCGGGGTAGATTTGCACTACTGGAGATTTGGCTGCTCATCGGATAACATCATCAGATAAGAAGAAAAATATGGTGATGGAGCGGAGGAAAGAAAGGGAGAGGGCCACACAGACGCTGGAATACTAAATCACACGAGGAGACGTGCGTGCATAAACATACATATTCAGCGTGAGCAACCAGACAGAGATGGAAATATACAAACGGTTATGTAAGAACGCACACAGATGCTGTGCAGTAAACAAATGTGAAAAGGCAGGCGTGTGAAGGGAAAGTTGTCTTCTTTTTTTTTTTAAAGGTTCTGTTCTGGATTCAGAGCATTAATAGAGCAGCAAACAAAGATTCACTATGTAAAGATAAAGTGGAGGAGTGTGTACCTGAGCAGAGAATGAAGTCGCCGTGGCCGTGTTGTAATCCGAGATTCTACGCGTTTCCCCGGCACTTGTGACCCTTTGCCGATGCGTCAAGCATAAATCAGGCATAATAATGTCAGGTTGATGTTCTTTCTGGAATCTCTCAGGACGTTGTCCTTTCACTGTGCAGCCTCTAAAGTCCACATGAGAGAGGAGAGGAGATGATGAAAACGTTGATACACTCGTGCGAGCAGCCTTTCACGTGCTCGGAGCGAGTGGTGCTGAAACTTCCTTTAATGCTTCGGGATTTGCCTCTCAGGCTAGCCTGCCCTGCCTTCTTGATGAAGGTTTTGGGGGCTGGATGGGGTCTGAGGGGGAATACCTGCAGACACGACTGAGGGTGGAAAAGTACTTCACCTCCTTTGCATGTTTTCAGGTAAAACACATCATTAATTCTATTTTTAGTCACAAGAAAACTGAGATAGCAAAGCACAGAGCAACTTGTGGTAAAGATGTATAAACAACAACTATCTTCTCTATCAAAGATACTCAACATGATTTTAATGGAGGTTAGTGTATTAAAATACTCTTAAAATAAAGTATCACCCTAATTTATTATTTTCTGGATTGATTTAAATGCTTATTAATACTTTTATTTATTTTTTCATGCAGAGTAAGAGGAAGAAACCATATATGGCACACTCTATACTATATGAGTGGGAGTTTCAAGAACATAATCCAAGGTTCTGCGGAATCATCCAATATTGTATTTCCGGTCTGCTGATATGGTTGAATAGTACGACCAAATACAAACCATTTCCCTGAGCTCATATATGTGTGTAGAATGATACGTCTCTACAATACACTTGCATCCACCGTGAGATTTAGGGATTTGATGGTACTACTGATATTCCATAATCTTTTGTTGTCTTCCATTTGAATTCATATCTCCGAACGCCAAGGGGGACATAAAGAAAGCTCACCTGGGAACATCCCAGCAGGCATTCAGACAGCTGCTCATTTAAAAGATGGATTACAGCTTCATTTTCAAACTGTAATTAATACACACAACTTCCCATATGTAGCGGAGAGGGACAGGAATAAAACAATCAACCGCTCCACACTGGCAGCTGGGGAAATTATCCATACATTAATGCGTGTATCGTGAAAGTTTATCTTTACTTTGAATGTGTGTCAAAGTGGAGAGCATCTCAAGTTAGAAGCGTATGTTTGGTATAATTAGGGGAATAGGTGTTTTAATTTTTACTGAGACGGGACAGAGAGATAGATTTTGCCTAAGGCTCTGAATTTTGCCGAAGAGGAAATGCGGTAGATAAAAACAAAGAATGCATGAATATGTGGCGTTGACAGATCAAGGTATAGAGGTATTCAGATTCAGATTCAGATTCAGAATACTTTATTGATCCCCGGGGGGAAATTATTTTCATTCCAATGCTCCGTGCAAAGTCGAGATGGAAACAAGCGATAAAGATGAAAAAGTAAATAGAAACAAATACTAAGTAAGATTCAATAATAAAATACAATAATATAAGATCAAAGTAGCCAGTAAAATAAATTAAAATAAAATACAAATAAATAATAAACAGTCAAGTATACAATATATCTGATATATATATCTGATGAATATATAGGATGGGGTGGGGGAGATAATGTTGTGTGTGTGTGTGTGTGTGGTTGGGGGGGGCTGATTTCGTAAGTACACAGGATAAGTGACTGAAAGTCTTGACAGAAAATGACAGAAACATTTCAGAAAGAGACTTTGATGTGTTGCATACACACATTTTGAGTAAACAACTGATCATTATAAACAATGGATACAGTCATTTAAAGGCATACACATATTTAAGTTATTTTGTTATCATACATTGTATATGTTTTTCCTTTTATAGTGTCTCTTGTGGACACATAATTCTCTTGGCATTTATTTTTTATGGAAGATGGAAGAGACATTGGGGTTTATCCTGTGCAACAAGACCACGCCGTTTGTTATAAAAAACAACAGAAAGAAACAAAAGTGCTACAAAAACATTGTTGTACTTAAGAAATGTTTTTCCTTGAAATTAAAACAATAATATTGTAATGTCCCAAGATATGAAAGGTTTTTTTTTCTAAAACGTAACATACCTGATAAAAAAAGAAATGGAGATGGAATATTTGGGATACTGCATTATAATTTCTAATCCAAGCCCAGTCATTGCTGAAATGTTGCCCTTGTATATTTCAGCAAACCACACGGACATGTTAAATGTCCCCATCAAGTGACGTAGTATATCAAGTGCCCATTATTGTAAGTTAAGTAGTATGAACGTTTTGTGGTATAATTGCATTTAGGGCAGAAAGGGCAGAAAAACAGGACTGACCCAGGAGAGCGCTGTTTGTGTCCCGTGTGACACCAAAAGTAACGGTTGACTTTCCTCTCGCTACATAACATTGTTGTGATTGTTGTCTAATGTCACATGACAAATTTTGCTTGGGCAGTTATTTATTTACGGTAAGTGCGTTTTTACAGTTGTTACCATTTCAACACAAACAACAATTTTCTTTTTCTAACGATCAGTGTTGACATTCAGCATGTCTAGGGTTTGCAGAAAACATACAAAGCCTCATGTTTTTTTCTGGCAACTGGGTTGGTGTAAGAAGCTGTGCGTCTATACAGTATAATGTGAAAACACAGTACACACACACATAAAGTGCACACAGATGCAACAAAGCAGGAGGGACCAACGTCAGTGGGTCTATAAAAAAAAAAAAAACCATGTCCCTCTGAAGTCAGGAAGTCAGGGGTGTATGATTAGAAGAAACCAGCCAAATACAATAGCGACACACAGAACATAGTGCTGGAGGGGAAGGTCAGGTCCCCCACCCTGATGGGAAAATGTCACATGTTCCATTCAATCAACTAGCCAGCAATCATTTAGTTATCATTCCTCTTCAGCGCCTGGCAGAGGAGGAGGGAGAGCAAACGAGATAGCAAGTGAATAAAGCATGAAATGGAGCGATAGAGAGAGAAGAGAAGAAAGAGAGTGGGCAACAGCCTGCCATTGGTAGCTGAAGCGTGTATGTCTTTGACAGCAGACAATAAGCCCAGATGGTAACTCTTCCTTTGTTAACTTTGATGGATATTTCCCATCCAGCGTCAAGGCTGGGGAAATTTCTATACGACCTCCAATAGATTGTTAACCATCATTTACCTTATGGTTCCTTCCTGAGCATGTCTTAGAGGAATGCAGGTGTCTCTTTTTATTGTGCTAAATACTCTCACGCTTATGCTCACTTGGGCTTCTTGAGAACCAATCAATCAGGATTATGCATGAAGGAGTCAAGTGAATCACCTTGAAATTACTCCCCGTTTAGCATAGTAACCTCATATGTTGCCTAGACAATGTGTTTGTATTATGGATGGCATTCATTTTTACCCAGGGTGCATTGGCTCCAGCTTGAGGAGTGAATGATTCCAATTAGTGGATTAGATCATTTCTTTTTAAAGTATATCCAGTCAACATGGGTATTTCCTGTCCATTCTGTACCGATGTAAACGCCATTATGGTTGTTTTACCTACAGGCCTCGGTGTACCGTTTTCATTTGTATACTAGGACAGAGAACCCTTTGGGTCAACTTTGGTCGAGGCTAAACTTTTACCAGAGTGTACAAATCCTGAGGCTGTATACGCAAAATCATAGACTCAAAAAGTTGTCAGGGTGATGATTAAAAGAGTAGTAGAATCCCTACTAGCACTAAGGGCAAACCTATCAAGCCCGATGGCCCAATTCAGTCCAACAATCAGGCCAACAGTCAACCACCCCCCTGTGACTGTCTTTGAAAAGGAAGAATGGGACACATACAGGTAGATATCCCTATTACACACTGCACCTATAGGGGATCTAGGAAACCTCACCATCTGGGAGCGACACAGTGTAACGATGGCCAGCAGACACCAATCAATCACCCTAAGTGGCAAGGAAGGAGGTGGATGATTGATAATCATACTAAGGCAATAGCTATGGGCCTTTTTATAGAACTTGTTTGAGTACCATTACAGCATTATTAACATAATCCTCAGTTTGAATCGACTTTCTAGAATAGATTTATTTTTCTCTTTAAAAACTTTTTGTCCGATGCATAATGAAGAAGATTAATTGTTGGCACCGACTGGCCTATCCTTCAGTATGCTTACTCTCGGCTCCTTTAGTTTGATACCCATTCTGGCTCATTTAATAAGGATGAGCCATAATAATAACTCCAACAAAGAATGTAACGCCGACTGTCTAGGGCAAAATTTATAAATAAATAACGTAGAAATAGGTTGCATCACATTAGGCGGAAGCAGTCACAGAAATATACCCCCCAACCTCAATTTAATCATTGTGAGAGTCAGGAAGGGAAGATAAAGATTTATTTTATAATTGCATTTCCGTAGGAATCCGGTATCGGAAGGTCAGATTGAGACTGACACTCGTGTTCCGGTTGATCTCTACCATTCAAATGCAACTCTGTTTCCGGAATGAAAGGAAAGAAGATATCCAAATATCCCCAGTGTAACAGAGAGACAGATAAAAGTGGGTATAGAGTTGCGATAACACACTGGGGAGGAAGCAAGACAGAAGCTTGTCGCCAAGGGACAACGCAGCCCTGTGATGTAGCCAGCGTTAGAAGACGGCATCTGAAAAAAAAACTCACAAATGAACTTTTAGTTGTTTTGATTCTGTTTCATTAGGTTGACAGTGTATTGCAAATTAAAATTTATTTAACATCCCTCCTCCTGCTTTTCCAAGCTGTGATGTGTTGAAAAGAAGGGGGAGGAATAACTAATACTTTTCTGCAGTAAATAGCTGTGTGAATGTGGACGCAAGTTTTATTTTACACTTCAAAACCCATGGAATGTAATTCAAATTGCAAATAGGTCTACATTGACTTGCATGTGTGTGTGTGTGTGTGTGTGTGTGTGTGTGTGTGAGAGAGAGAGAGAGAGAGAGAAGACCAAAAAATCTGACAAATCTCATTATATGAGATCAGAAACTAGATGAAGCTGAAATGCTAATACATGTTGCATGTTTATGTGACATTCGATTGCTCCTGGGGGTTCTGGAACGCACGCACAAATACATACAACCCACACACACCTCAGTCACTCAAATAAAGGTCAACGTACAGAACTGTGCATGGCATGTGAGCGAGTATGAGGCCAACAGATATCCCTTTTGGTATCCACACTCCGGTGATCCACTTTGCCGTGCTTGCAGACACAGAAACAGAACTTGGTGATATCCAAAGAATAAATTGATGTGACGTGATACAACTGTAGTTAGCATGGAACTCCAGTCCTAATAGGCCCAGAAGCATGCCATGGGCGATGTGTGAAATCCATGAGAGCCATGTATTCATCTCCAGACCCGTACATGTATCCTCCCAGTGTATGTGGACAACTTGCACAGGATTGATATTATTCTGACATGAGTGCTTGGGAATGCCTCAGTTATGTGTGTTTACATGCTACAGGTAGCATGTGACACGCGACGGGAGTGCAACAGTAATGAGGTCAGCGCAAATTGTACAGAATGTGTGTCACAAGTTGGATTGAGAGCAGGTTTAGATTGCACAGAGTAGACATGAATATTTGACAAGTCACAGATGGAAAACTCAGCCTCCCTGTGTCAACTTACTCGAGACCTGAAGGCAAAAATTTGATGATACTTGACTTTGTGGCCCAGAAGCATTGAAATGCTTTATTATACATAGGTTTGCCTTTTGGAGCTCTGTTAATATCATGACCAATGATAGTTGCTCCACGCTCCAGAATAAAATGGAGAAAATAGCGAAAGGCAAAAAGACAGTAACTTATTTGTTTACAACACGATACATATTTGTATGTTCTCCTATGATTATGCTTTTCAAGTGTTTTGTCAATCGTGACACAAGCGTCACCTTTGTAAGACCAATTTAAGTATCCGAAGTTCCTTTTAGAAGTTTTTTTTTAAATTTAAATTAATTTTCAGGGATTAATCATGCCATTATTTTGCTGTTACTTTACCAATTTTGGAACTGTGCACTATACTGGGCAAATAATGTAGAGTAGGTAGTATCTTTGTATTAATTACTTCAGCTTTTCCTCAAAGTGACGGAGTTGAAACAAGATACTGCACGGAATGTTTTACCCCCTCGAAAAAGGAAATGTAATAACGAGGGATTTAAGATTAGGAATTGGCCCATTTATTTTATCTCACTGTTGATGTTGTATCTTGGGAATCTGCTTTAATTTCTTTGGAGAGCACATCGTGTTCGGAATGCAGTCTTAAAGGTATGTTGTCAGCATAGAGACTTTCTTTGGAAATTCAACACAATATTGAATATCTTTTTTTAAATTTATAATCATTTATTTTTTGCCGTTTTTATTGAGAGAGGACAGCGTGAGAGGGAAAGGGGGGGGAGAGAGGGGGATGACATGCAGAAAGGGCCGCCGGGCGGATTCGACCCCAGGGCCGCTGCAGTGAGGACTTAGCCTCGGTACATGGGGCGTCAACTCTACCACTGAGCCACCAGCGCACCTGCAATATTTAACTTCTTAATAAGTTATGGCCGCTTGATCTTTTCCCTGAACTTTCGTTGAATCAAGCAACATTGCTACCTCTGGATGTGGGAGTTAATTTGGGTTCATATGAATCCCTATGATAATAGTCTCCCTGAGATAAAGCCTAATGGAGGGTATTACCTTTTCATTGCCAGAAATTCTAACACAAACCATTGTTTAGCAGACAATAATTGCTCTTCTTTCTGTGGGTCCCTTATTTATTTTGGTATTAATAATATGATAGCAAATCTAATCTCTTTGATTGTAATTGCTGCACTATTATATCATTGTGTACTGCAGGGGAATGAGAGAATATGAATGGTACAGTATATCCATAGCTTGTTGTTTTCCAAGCTATTTATTGTCTCAAAGCAGATTAACAAAATCAATGGAGTATATGTGACTGTAAAGTGACAGTACTTTGTGAGAGTGATAAATGGCACAACGGCATATGTTCCCTCTGGCAGGAAGACGTGAAAGTAGAGGGGATGGGGAATGCCAGACAGGAGAGAAAAGAGACATGTTGAAGGAATAAGGTGACGAAAGGGAACCCTGACTGAATTGTTAGACGTCCATGTTTAATTAAAACCCAGACTCGGTCTCTGCCTCTGATGTTCAAGTGGCAATAATCAACCATTGACTGGAAAGGTTCATGGTGAGCAAATAGTATTATAATAGTCTACCAAGCAAGTATTTCATGAATTTACTGAATGCATTTTTCCGGCTGGGTTTCCAGTCTATTGAGCAAATAAAGGCTAAAGAAAGACCAGGGGGGGTTAATGGGGAAACAAAATGACTGGTGGCCCATACACATAAGTGTATTGCATTGTAAATATAACATAATGCACATTTCCACAGCATTATTAAATATCAGCAAAACAACACAGTTATGTTGTACCCATAACTCTGTTGCCGTGTGAGCTTTTGCTCTCTCTTACTGGCTGTAATTACTTGTGTACTTACATCGCTTTGTCAATGTTGAGCTGCTCTTGATGAAACTCAAAACGTCCTGTTGAAGTTTAAAAATAACAGATCTCCAGGCAGCATGGAGCACCTTTTTTTTTATTCACTTCATTTTATTTTTCTGTTTTTCATGTTAGCCGAGCTAGCAGCATTGGCTCTTGGGAAGGCAATGTTAATCTGTTGATCAGTCTGTACACCACGGTCCAGACTGAAATGCCAACTAATGGATTGAATGCCATAGACGTGTGTGCAGACATTCACGAACCCCAGATATTGAATTCAACTGATTTTGGTAACCCCTTGATATTACCTCTAAAACACCAAGATGAGTTTGACACTCTTGGTCTTTATTTAAATACATTTAAATAATTGATTTAAATTAAAATGACCATGGTGCCTACAGGTTGAATTTTGATGTCTTTGGATTGTGCATTCCGGCCTCTTGATTTAAATGTTGCATGAACATTGTCAGGTCAGGTCAGGTTGTATATGTTACTTGAAATGATATGGCCTGGATATTGTTTGCAGAAGTATCTATATATCCATCAAGTAAACATCTATAGATAAACTGACAAACTGATTATACACAGGGGTTAATTTGTGTCCAGCAAACTGAAGTAAACTGCCTTTCCAAAATAGACTAGAAATTCAGTATTCAATGAGAAAGAACTTGAACTGCTCTGCCCTGTGGGTTTTGGAATCAATTATCAGAGGTTAAAGTCAATACCTCCTGTCCTTGTCCTTCTCACTAGAACTATGGTGTGCAGAAAAATTGCCTTTAATTGCCATATATATTTCATTCCATGTCGTGTGAGTGCTCAAAAAGATTGAATTGGTCATCGTCCTTTTAGAAAATAATTGCATAGCCTTAAAACTACTATTTCATTGAATATTAAATTATTTATTTCACGATGAGTCTTTAAAATTAAACAATGTTTTTAATTCCAAAATCCATAGTATCCAAGTATTTTTTTAAACGATCAACTCATTAACAATTGTGTGTGTGTGTGTGTGTGTGTGTGTGTGTGTGTGTGTGTGTGTCTGTGTGTGTGTGTGTGTGTATGTATGTACAGACAGAGTAACAGATGCTCCTCATTCACTCCATTGTTATACAGTAGGGAGGGACCTATCTATATTTGATATATGTCTATCCATAATTCACAGACCAAACCTCAGTGTCTTACCAGTGAGGGACTCATAATAGGATGGGACGTCTCTCCCGTTTTGCCTCTCACTATGGCCGCGTTCAGACTGCAGGCAAATCCGATTCAAATCTGATTCCTTCTCATATCCGATTTTTAGGGCTGACTGTCCACACTGTTTTAGCAAGTGTCCAAATCGCATTTGGCTCTGTTCAGACTGGGCCACATCAAGTGACCCATCTGACTGGTTGCTGTAGCAACGACGTCGGAGCGGAGGCGTGTATTGTGTGACGTCATGTAATAGCGACGAGAAAAACAACAAACAAGATGGAGGCAGCTCACATGAGTATATTGTCCTTATCGCTGTCCAGTAGGGGTGCAGAACAAGTTTTCGGCCTCTTCCGACTGCTCCATACCGGTAACGTAGCTCCACAACTTGAAACAGGCGGGTGGTTTGGCGCATTGGGTCAGGTCTGGCGTCGCGTAGAGTGACCTCACGGACAGTCAAATCCGATCTGAGTGTTTGGAGCTGTTCAGACTGAGACGCATCTGTCCAAATGCGATCTGAAACTACCTCCCGGAGGTGGTTTCGATCCGTTTCGCAAAAATCGGATTTCATGTGACTTGGGACTGTTCAGACTTCAAAAGAGTCATCCGGTTCCAATCTGGATGGGCTAAAAATCGGATTTCTGCTGGCAGTCTGAAAGCGGCCAATGTCCCCTCTATCAGTCACTTCACCCTTTTTCTCTTCACTTTTGTGTTTGTTTCACTTTGTCTTAATGTTTTCTTTCTCACAGATATATCAGATATCAATATCTGTCCACCCGTGCTGTCCTTGCAGTTTTTATCGGTGGCTATTAGGGAGCCAGAAGGTTCCACAGCCTACTAACAGTCCAAATAGCTCGGTGCAGAGAGAGTTCTCCGAATACACTATCCAGTCAATCTACAATATTGTAAAGGTGACCTTTCAGACTTCTGTTTTGCCATTGTATACAATCCGTTACAAGCAACCACCAGAGTCTCCAGACCAGGCGCCAACCTCTGGTTCTGAAGAGTGAAGCCGTGGTTGAAGTGCCTTAAACTTCTCTCCACTGGTTGCAAAAATATGATAACATCGACCAAATATTTCACCTTACTACCACCGAGTTGTAAATCTTCTGGATGCATGCACTGAAGAGGCTTTTCACTCCCCTTCAGGTCATTAACATGATAGTTATGTGGGATCAAAGGTGTCATGGGAGGTGTTAAAATGATAACGCCATGTATTATAATCTATTTGCAGATTAATCAGTGTAATAATTAACTAGTTAGATATTAAGTATTTCATCTATTGAAGTTACCCAACCGTATCATATTGTACAGACCAACCCCCCCCCCCCCCCCCATATATAACATTCACTAATATAGCAAATATCCTATTAAGAATAACCCACACACTTTTCTCCTCTCCTGCTCTTGTCCCTTTTCTCTCCTCCCATGGGCTTCACTCAGTAATTGTGCTGGATATAGGGTCTAGTCTCACCTCCCCCAGGCGCAGGACACCTTCAGGAGTCTACAGTCCACTACTGCACTGTGGCTAAGATTCACTTCACTCTTCAAGGATCAGGTGTCCATCCATACAGATTTACGATCTCTGCTGAAATGCTTTGTTTTGCGTTTCTCTCTTTTTATTATATATATATATATATATATATATATATGAATCTCTGTGAATATGCAATGCTCTGAACAAGTGATCAGTGATTCAAATGTGAGAAATGTCGTTGGGTGTTTGGGAGGTGGATGAGTCAAACAAACCCTGGTGACCGGCGTCGGAGACCAGTATCACAAAGTTTTGTTAGTAGCATTTTTGACATGTTATCGTGTGACGTTGTTTCCATACATATTTTACTTGGTCTATGTTCTCCTAAATTTAATGTAGTGGTTTGTTGCCTAAATCTAACTGCGACCGTCTACGTAGTTTTGTTACAAAACATAACCGCAGCTGCTTCGTGATGCGTCATTGAATGAAAAGCAGCGTAATATGACAAAAAAGCCTGAAATGCCTTAAATGTTTTATTTATACACATTCCCATCAGATCGGGTTGAAAATATTGGAAAGAGTATTTCTTCTAACACTGCCAAAGTATAGTGAATAAAGAACAAGAAAACAGATCTCAAGAGAATGCCCCCTATATGATGTCCATGTATAAACTTAGAATATGCATGAAAAAGATTTAGTGTGCACAGAAAAACAAAAGTTGATGTGCTTTGTTTCTACATGTCAGAATGATGTTGTCTGTCATGTGTTTAATTGCGAAGAAGTAACATAAGCAGCTTACATGAGGGGTTTATATGATTTTTTTTATTTTTTTTATTTTTTATTGCTCCGTTGAATTTGATTCTGCAATGAGTTGTTTCAACAAACTGACATGGAAATGTTGGTGCATTTTTTACTTTGTTTGAGGGTGAAAAAAAAAACAAGATTTCAATGTAAAAGTAATAAAATGATCATATTAGGCTCGACTGATGGTATGGGGATATTCCATTATTCTCTGGAAAATACCCCAAGCTTTTGCAACAATGACGAATGCTTGTAGACCCAAGGACAATACCCTTTGGATGGAGAGCTGGACCAGTACCCCCGAACGGTGGTTTAGAAGGATACCTTTAACACCTGCCAATTGGGCGTGACCATTGTCATTTCTGTGCCTACAAGAACCCAGGTGGAGGGCCAGTCACTGTTGTATGTGAGATGATGCTAGAGAGGCTTGCAGCAGAGTGAACATCTACCTGAACGCCAGAGAGAGGCAATCAGCAAAGGGAAAGCAGAATTGCAGATGGAGTGCTAACAGACAAGTGACATCTGAACAAGAGGTGATTCCCCGGGAGATGGAGGGGCCTAACCAGTGAAGGAACCAATGGAGGTGACTCACGGACTCCAATGTCTGTTCATCCTGAGGGGAGATGGGCTCAGTGCCTGGGATCAAGCATTGAGGGATGAACTTCTGGAATGAAAATGGGTACAAGTTCCTCACTAGGGAGGTGGAACAAGTATACAGCACAACAGAGATCCATTACTTCACCCAACCCAAGCTGGTGTTAAAAAGTGAAAGTGTTAAAAAGCAAAGATGAAAGGGGAAATCCCAGAGTAGCTAGAGTGGTGGGTTTTGATGTTGGAAGTGTGGCAAGTAGGAGAAGTGTCCAATATAGTAAGCCCATCCACAAACAATCCCCTCTTGGTGAAGATGCTTGCCAACTAGGCAGGAATGGAGTCTGAGCTGGTGGACACAACAGCTCCCCGCTACAAAAAGAATCAAGAACCCCTGAATTCCCTATGAGTGATGCTCAGTCACCTGGTCAGCAGACCGAGAGAAGGATGGCCAAAGTCTAAATCAGAATCAGTGCACAGCTTTGAGTCAAAGGACAGACCATTGCATGTTCCGTTTAAAAATGCTCCATACACATGTTGCACATATTTAAACAAGGATATACAGTATGTAACACAAATATAAATACACACTGCACCAACTATGTAGGGTTTTGATGCTCAACTCTTACACTCACATGTACAGTATGCACACACTCATACATACACATTAGACAATCTATGTGTGTCCTCTGACATCCAAATAAGTTACTTCAAAGGGTTTAGCTCAGAACGCTCCCGCCTCTGATACCTTTAACAACTCCCCACAGTGTTGGAGTGTTGAACAGACACACACATTCATGTACACACAGTCTTGCACCTCAGCAAAAATGCACTGATTGGTCCCAGTGTACAGCCACCGAGAGGAAGAGTAAAAAGAAATATGGGAAAGAGAGAGGGAGCAAAAGAGTTTTTCCCCCCTTTGAGAATATATTGAATGATAAATGTATTATTATTTAATTTCTTTCCGTGGTACTCCTTGTCTTGTTGCTTACACGTTGGCGCCCTTGTTTTATTAGTACAGGCACCCTCTAACAAGCTTTATAGATTCACTTCAGGGCATCACACTAAACCCTCCTGGTACAGGCTGTATTAATAGCCATCACAATCTAAGTTGCCTTCTACAAAGTCAGCAACTTAAGAAAAGGCATAGTGACAAAGTTTTAGGACTCTGGAAGAACTACAGCAACAATGCAGAACCATTTCACACACTCGTTGTCCTCCAGCAAGGCCAAACCGGATGAAGCCAGGTGCTCATACTTCTTGCTGGCTGCACTAACTGATTGATTTTGATCTCACACAATATCGTTAGCAGGCAAACACCAAACTCACCTCTGACCACATCTGACAGGCAAGAAGGCAGAAAATTGAGTCTACTACACAGGCTGTACGATGCATGTTAGCCTCTGACAAAATCGGATTAAGATGCCCACTAGGCTGATGTCTACACACACCACACCTTTGACACACTTAAATGCCTATAGTTGAGATGAAATCTCAGGAAAACCCAGCACTTGTAGCCTATGCCAAAGTGCCTAAAAATGCTTGATTTCTAACTGCCAGCAGGGGGCGACTCCTCTACAAAAATAAGTCTGATTGTACAGAACACAATGAAAAAATGTAATTGTTTCAAGTCTTATTCAATAAAGCATGATGTTCAGTTTGTTAATGATGGTCCCTTTTAGAGTTAAATAGATGATGAAGCAGGACATGCTTTAGGGTGTAGCCATCTTGTGATTAAGAGGTCGCTACCGTTGCCAGTTTGGGTGCAGACCATGTTTTTATCTTAGAACCTTCAAACTTTTACAGTGCATTTTCAGATCATGAAAGCTAATTACAATATTTTTGTCTTAAATCTGTCATAGCATCAGAATCTGCTGTATTTTTATGTAATCAAGCAATCGCAACACAGATTTGCATTATAGTGTAGAGTGGGGATTTTTGAGGTTTTGTTGGCCAGAAACAGCTGCCTACTGCGACTGAAAACAACACGAGAGTGGTAAAAGAGAACCAAATGTGAAACTCTTTTAAGTTCTGTAAAGCTGCAGATTCAAGTGATAATTCTCTGTAGGCCCGTCACTACATGAGACCCCTTTCACATTGTTTTCACATTGACATATGATAAAATGTTGATATCCTGGTTTTAGATGCTTTAAAAAGAGCTAATAAGTAGGAATTTCACACTGATCTTTTATTACATCCTATTAAAAACAGTAGGTATTATAGACAAACCTGTTGTTAGTGGTAACTGATTATAATGGGTTTTTCTCATATCAAAAGATTCCATTACAAATTTCTTTCACTTGAATGAGTCTGCTGGAGTTCAGAGCAGATTTTACTCCCAGGCTCTGTGCGACACCTTTTACCTGAACGCCATATCCTTTTTCTGGTACTCATAATTCTGGAAATACATTTCTGGAAAAAAAATCTGAAATGTCATTAAAGGACACCACTAATGAAAAATAGTTTAATACTAATTGTGTTCACCAATAATATATATCAGAAGTCTTTATATTAAAAAAATCAAATCCACCAGCTGGAATAAGGAATCCTGTTTGCCTGTATTAATTTAACTTCCCTTTAAATTACCCCAATAATTGTCTCAATTGCCATATTGATGAAGCTTACAGTTTACTCTCCTCCCTGTCTTTCTCTGTCACGTTCTTTATCTTCTGATTCAATCTATCTTCAAAGTGAAAAGTGCAGACAGGTCCCTGATAACACATTAAAGAGTTGGCATTGAATCACTGCAACATGCTCCACCATCAAACAAGAAAATAATGTGCTCAGATGAAGCCGATGTGCCAACCAACTAATGATAAAACAGAGGGGAAGGACAGCGCCAAATGCAGTGTGTCGTGTTTCATGGGGATCTATTGGCAGAAACATCATTTAATATTCATAACTGTGTTTTAATTAGTGTACAATCATCTGAAGAATCATCGTGTTACCTTAGAATGAGCCAAACGCTGGCTTTAGAGAGGGTTTAGAAGGTTTGCATTACATGAACACCCCTGTAATCCTGCCACCGCCTGACTTGTGCTGTCCCTGAAGTAGTGCTATTATGGTGAGGATGGCGTCTGAGGAAGTGAACTGTCCCTCGTGGTTTTGCACTCCGCGGCTCACATTAGCGCAGGGAGGAGTTAGCTTAGCGGTGTGGTTTTGGATGGTTTGTCACAACTACACCGCCGCATGTCAGTGAATCCTACATGCTGTCCCTTTAAGAGAGAGGGGAAAACAATGATATGAGCAGCGGGAGGACATGCAGGGGTGGCAACATAAAATGATGTAAAAGCTGCATTATGTGCAGTTGAGCTAAAATGCACAACACAGTTGACATCCCATGCACAGTTGGTTGTGTACTTGTGTGTCATACGACATCAACAGCTTCGGTAAAGTGGGTTAAGTATCATGGGTGCATTGCACTTGCACACACAGGTGTGGGAACACCTTGCAGCGTAAAGTTGGTTCCACAGAAACACGATCCGCTGTTGAATGCCAGTCCTGATTCACTTACTTTTAATATTTGCATCAATGCAGGCGCAGAAAGCACGCTCTAAGGTCACAGATCTCCACACGCAGGCATACTTTAACACTCGCTTTGGTTTAAAAACAATGTCCCCGTTGTCTTTCCAGACAGAGGGAGGTAGAGATGGAGTATATTTATGTAACAAAGACATTAACAATGTGATAGTGTAATGAAGGTGACTTTGACTCCAGACTGTTAATGTTTAAGCATCTCATGCCCCATTCCATCTCTCCCGCTTTCACCCATCCCCTCTTACCCCATCCCCCCCTTCTTTATTCTCCTCAATCCTTTTATTGTCATCATTATCCAGAGTAATCTCTGCCCACATGCTACTCTGCCTATTGATTGTCTGTGGATCCTTTGCAGCCAGCTGGTTTTTCAAGGGTACGCGCAGGTGAACAAAATATACCCGTCTCTTCTTGGTACATAGATCACAGGGACACTAAGCTCAACCGCCGCAAACTCATATTGCATAGTAGAGGCATTTAATCAGCGATCCAAATGTACACCACCGCAAACACCGTGACCTTCTTGGTCCCCAGATGAAAGGTATGCGTATTTACACAATCGGTCTCATAATTCAGAACATACCACAACCATGACGTACAAAATACAAAATGTGCAACAATTTGAAGTGGACTTACTAGATTTTACACCATGTCGCTTGCATTCCAGTTTTCTTCATATAATCAATTTTCAATTGATTATGTGCTAATCCCTACTCCAACTAGCTACAACCCCACCACCACCACCACCTTCCAATGTACAACCAGCTGCCATCGTGTGACCAAGGATCCATACTAAGAGGACATGCAGCGTTAAATACCATCCACTTCTTCTAAGCTACCTTTCCTTCCACTGTGGCCTATATAGTCAACCACAAATCCCTTTAAGTACAAGGGGATCATCTCATCAGAAATTTGACGCTGACAAAAGCGTAGTAACATGGAACAGAATCTCCCTGTCGGCTTGTCTAACTGTATGAAGTAATTCAGTGTTAAATGCTCAGCTTGGTGTTCCTCCAGGCCAGTCACACAGGCTGCAGAGATCCACTCTACACAGCCTTGTCATTGCCTATTAATGACTCTTCACACTAAGTGGCTGCTTGAACACCGCCTGCTCCCTTGTTCTTGTTGACTCCCGCTTGTTGCTCGGCACCTTTTTCCGCGGCTCTCATGTCAAAACACACTCACAGGACATGACGAGCCACACATACTAATACAGCTGTCGTTTAACCTCAGGACGTACTATGTTTCAGTAAAGTGGGGATGGGAAGTGATGAAGAGAAGTAGGTGCTCAATCAGTTTTTTTTTAATGCAGCTGGTCTTGTTTAGCCAATATATTTGACAGGGGTTGGGAATGTTGCAATATATTTAGATTTGTGCATTTATAACGGTTTTAATCGGGCTGAAATGTTAACAGTTTAGTTGATATGGACCATCTATCATCCCCTCCCTTTCCCTTGTGTTAGTCACATTTAAAATGTTCCCCTGATACCCATATAGCCACACTTTAAGGAGTATAAATCGAGCATCATGAATGAGTCAACCAGTTAACCTGCAGCTTTTGTTTTTCTTTTTTCTTACTAACTGATCTTCTCTGTGCAATTCCACTCCTTTACCGATCCCCCGTCTTGGGCTTTCCATCTCACTCTTTTTCACCCTGTTTGCATGGACTGCTTGACTTTAATTTTTCCTGTGGATGAAGCACCATTCCGTGCAACGCTCATTTAGAACTGTAGTTGCTAAAAATAACATGAATGAATGAGCTATCTCTTGAATCACTCTCCCTTTTTAATATCACTCCCAGCTTTGCCTGGCGGGTTTAGATTTCATAGTGATGAAGTGGAGGTTATTAGGCATAAATGGCTGATAAACACTTGGCATTTAGAACAAGTGATGCTATAATTTATTCCGTCTCTGCATGATTCCAACCTAAGCGGCATGTTTTGGCACCAGCACGAGGACATTAGAGTAAGAAACGCACACACACACATGCAAACATGAAATGAACTGTGCCCCCACAAACACAAAAACAACACTGTGTTTACTCTGTTGTTGTGGCCTAAATGTATTTTTACCCAAACTGCATTCAGCATATGATTTCAGTCTTCATTGGGTGTCGATTAGAGTCGGCTTAGCGCTCCGAATGGATGTGTGTCTATATCGATGTGTATGTGTGTGCGTGAGCGTTACCTATTCTAAACACCGGCCATTTGATGAATGGTGGGAGAGAGGCTGATGCGAGTCCATCAGTCATCCAGACCTTGGTGTATGGCAGGCAAATAAAATAAAACGTCCCAGTTGCATAGGCAGGAGAAATATGGAACGGACCGGACTGACAATGACGAAGACCTCCAGACATGAGAGACAGAATTCACCTAAAACACACTGGTCCTTGCAAACACAAACCCATGCAGACAAATCTATATTCTCACCTTCAGTGTTGTCTGTTCTCACGCATTTGCTGACCACTAGCTTCTCTCTTAACGGCTACCTCTTCATGTATCTGCATCTAGGTTGCTTGGTCTGTTGTCTGTTTTTTTTCATGGACAGAATCTGTCCTCTTGACATTCATAATAATGGAATATTCCGTGATTCTACCTTGCCCATATGTCATAACATATGCACTTCTAGAACTAAGTAAACAACTATGGCCTCAGCAGATACATTACAGCGAAAATTCCAGCAAAAACGATATTTTATTCACTGATAGTTGCACATGGGGAAATAACAAATATGTACAAATGATCTGCAAGAAAAGAAAATGTTCTGTATTCGCTTACTGTCTACTGCAAGGGTGCTCAAACTCCGCAGGTAAGACCTGATTTATACTTCAGGGGGAGGCGTCTCGCATGTTCTGAAGGTCAGAGAGGCCCTTAAGACAGTGTGAAGGGGGGGAGGTGCTGTGGAAAGGTGGCGTCCACATATATAGCAACAGGCTGATTGTAAAGGGCCATGAGGGAAGTGGAGACCCATTTACTTGTAGGTTCTTCTCTGAAGGATTCATCATTAATCTTGGTTAACAATGAACATAGATCTAAAATGTAAACTTCATAAAAAACAAGAAATCCAAAGTTTTTGGAGTAAAATCACACTCACTGTTGTGTCAATATTTGTCCTGTCCAGGCTGATGGCCCGCACATGCAGTATTTGTATTCAGATCTATATTCCTGCTCCCATCCTTTTGTGTTTTCCTCTTATTCTATATGCCCGATCCAATTTTAGCCATACACGTATACTCACATGCGCTCTGTGTGCACATAATCTGATGCACGGAGAATCCCCTGTAAGGGACAGGACACTGTTATTGCATTAAGCTAAGTAAATTACAATAACGTAATGGGTCAAGTCCACAGCGGGCTACGTGGAATAAAAGCAAAAACAATAACACACATGCTCAGAGACGAGGTCCTGTAGACACCACGCATTCATTGAATTCGCTCAGTATAAATCTTTTAAGACAGTCGTGTGTGTGTGTGTGTGTGTGTGTGTGTGTGTGTGTGTGTGTGTGTGTTCTGGTCAGATATGTACGTGCTGGTGTCAGGGCCATGCCTCTTCCTCCATTCGGAATATTTTAGATGTGGGGACATGTTGTGCTTGCCAAGCAATGCAGCATGATTTAGAACTATTTATAACCTCTTCATTGTGCCACACACAAATATGCATATACTAAGCATATACTTACAGAGACACTGTAATATGCAAAATACGCATGCATACAAACATATTTACCGAATATGCACCACCTGCATATTATACATTTACTGTAAACCAATGTATGTGTATATATGTATACAGTGTATATATATAATTATTGTTTTTTTAAATGCATTTCTTTTTAATTAAATTATTTGTTTTTATATTTTTGACGTTTGCTTCTGGGAGTCATAGCACACTCTGGAACAGAACCCATCCATCATAGCTTCAAAACTATGGATTCCAGTCTGCAAAAACTCTGAGAAGAAAGGCGGCCTGGAAAATGTCTGCAGTTATTTTTGAGTGGAGACAGAAAGTAATATTGGTTCGAACAGGCTAAGGGATGCTGCTCAATGCAGGGGAAAAAAGCCTGGTGACATTTTTCCTTTGTCTGTAATAAGCTGATTGTTATATATATATATATATATATATATATATATACACACACAAACAATAACACACACACACACACAAAGGCAGCTTTCATATACTTTTTTCTATTCATCCATCCAGGCTTTCTGGTTGAGAAATAATGATTTTATTATTTTTGTGATCACCGCATCATCAACACGTTTGCTGACATTTGATTTCGCCGTTTATGTATTCCCCAAGATTGTGGCGGCATCCATGAAAGTGTGCCATTCTGTCCATTCAGACAGTCCCATAGAGCAGCTGCAGCTTCATCTATCCACACTGTTTGTTTAGTTTTTTGTTCCTGATGGTTTGGTCCGTTTAATTAGCTGGACATAAGTAGGCAGCAGAAGCGAGGACATATGGTCTCATTGTCCAAAGCGGGGCTTGGGGAGGGCATTGAAGCTGCTGGGAATATTAGCCAATACACGTTGGAAGAAATTAGGTTTGTTTCATCACCAGCTATAATAAAAAAAATAACATCTGGCTGTTTTGTCATGTGTCTGCTAATGACCTCTTACAATTCCACTGCAAACTGTCTACAGGCAGTAAAAACATTTTATTGGCTCAATTGTGATGACTTTCATTGACAAAATGAACAATGTTGCATCAAAGCAAAAATAAACACCTAGATACTATAACCACAGCTCAATGATTGCAATGGTGACTTAACAAGGCTCTATAAATGCATTGCCAGAGCAGTAGTTTTTCTAAATGCATTGACATTATATTGTAAGAGTAGACAATCTGATCATGTTGGACAGTAGTCCAACCCTCATTTGAAGATAAAACAGAGCAAGTGGTCAATTGCGTGTCAACGTTTGACACATGAAGGGCTTTGTTATTAAGAGTTCACTGTAGTCGGGGCCTTTTGGCATTTTGGGGGCCCTTTGTGTGATTTGTGATGAGGCCAAGAATTATATCTGAGATTATAATTCCAGGATCCAGCTTTTGACAGAAATTGAACTGTTTTAATTGCTTCTTAACCAAAACTGGCTTGTTTCTTTGTACATATGGACTGAGCATTAATTTGTCCCCAAATGACAACAAGACCTTTGCCCTCATGTCTGTCTTAAAGACTTGCTATTTTTGGATGAGCTCTCCCCTCATCTTTCTTTCTTTATGTCTGCACATCTCTCTCTCTCTCTCTCTCTCTCTCTCTCTCTCTCTCTCTCTCTCTCTCTCTCTCTCTCTCACCATCTCTTCTTAGAGACACTTGTAGTCAAGTGAATAATGTATGAACTGGGCTGTGCTGTAGTCTTTGGGGAGAAGAGTAAAACATGCATCCACATCCTCATTCATAGGCTTTGACCCAGATTATGCTAATATCTCTGCCCTGCAAACACAACAAAATAAATCCAGTATAACCCCCGAAAGCCTACAAAACCAATACCACCACTTTACAATATAGTGAGGAGGCATGCCTTTACTGTGTGTCCTCACCAACAATATGCTGCATCTGTTTTTTTTTTGTCTTGAGACTGAGCAACTCCCTCTTCACAGGCAGGTGCACACACAGACACACACACACACACACACACACACACACACACACACACACACAGAGCTGGGCATGTTTGTGTGGGTCCGTGACATCCAGTAACTCATCCCAGTCTGATTGAGCCTTAGCGGAGGGGCATTGTGGTCAGCAGAATAAAAACTGCTTACTCTATATTTTGTTGAGGTTTCTTTTTTTTTGTTTGTTGCAGATATGAGTGACAGGAGGGGTTAGCAAAGAACCCCATGGGTCGCAGACCAAGTGAAATTATATTGCTTCTGTAGTGTGTGTGTGTGTGTGTGTGTGTGTGTGTGTGTGTGTGTGTGTGTGTGTGTGTTGTGCATTGAGAGACAAAACGAAAAAGTGACAGTTAAGCAGGAAAATAAATAAAAGAGTTTACATTTGTTGTATTTTTTAATTTTATGAGGTTGAACTGAATCAACATGATCAACCCTAATTGCATGAGTTTACAATGATTACCAATTATTTCCTGCATCAGTGTAACCTACTGTATGTATGAAGCAAAAATGATGGTAGGTCTTCAGGGCGAAACATTTCTATTAATCGTGCTGCGTTGCTGTTAAACTGTTAATTGTTTTGGCAGTTAAAAAAAAAATATAGGAGAATAATTAGCGGGGATGCAATTACAACACATCATTTCTGCATAGGTCTGACCTCCGAGCAATTAATAAACTGTTAATAACCCAGCCCTCACGGTTGTTGTTAGAATTGATTTCTTGAATGATAACGGTTCAATCTCCAACAGGTGTAACGCCACAAGGGAAATGAAAGGGAAAGAGAATGTGAGATGACTGTAAACGCTGAAAGGGAAAGTGATCTTCCTGTTTGGAAGTAAGACAGGCGGAAGGACAAATAACATTGTGTGTATTAAAGGTGTTTACGTCAGACACATGCCACTTGTTTGGCACTGCCCTTTCACAGCCTCCTGCATATTTAACTCCGCCGAAGTACACTTCGTCTCATTTAGAGTCATGTAATTGCCCCAAAAGTTAAAATATTCATCAGACTCATAAAAACATCTCCCTTTTCCTGCAGGGAGAGGATGAGCTATGCAAACGCCTTCTGTGTTCTCCTGGAATTGTACATCTTTAATAGGGGATAACGCTCTGTGAAACTTAGTGGCTTTTCATGTTTTTGGGGGGAAAATGTCAGGTCACGTTGCTAAATTCTGCGAGCGGCATAAGCGGCATTTGTGAGTTACAAGAGAAGCAAAGTGGAAATGGTAGACACGGCTACAGGAAATGTAAAAAAAAAAAAGAAGTTAAATTAAATTTGAACCTGAAGCAAACAAATGAAAATGTTGCTATATTCATAGTGTATATTGGCTGAATAATTGGTACTTACTACAATAACCTAGGGTTATTGCTGTGCAAATGTCGACTGAGGAGTTTTTTTATTATGACAGAAGACATGAGCAGCTACTGGGTTTTTGGATTAAAAACTCAGCTCATCAATCAATACCCCCAACAAATAGACAGCTGTTTGCCTTACTGTCCCCCCCCCCCCATTGGAACTTTACATAGCTGGCCAATTAGGATGCACCCACTTGAATACCTGCTCACAGTGTATGATGCAGCACAGTCCGCTACAACATTTCTTTCTCTTCAGCGGTGAATGACACGGATGGACTCGTCCGTTCCACCGTCAGTGCCCGTCATGTCACAGCCTCAACGCCAGGACAGATTTCCATGATGGCTGCTTCGAGTTGCCTTGGCACGGACCGTGAGGGTTCAGCAGCCACCAGCCAACTCCTCCAGGGTTTTTACGTGGGTGGGCTCATTTTGCACCGACACCAGGCAGTGTGACGAGGCGTTGAGGCAGCACACACTGGAGACAGCGCCGGACGCAGATATCCTCAGGGTTTCCCCAGCAGGGAGTCGCAAAGAAGCGATGTCAGCAGTGGGGTTCTGCGGGAGGTTGATGTACCAGGCATTGATGAGATATTGTTGTCGTCATTGTCATCCTCCGGTCAGGGTCGGTGTCCCAGCAGGGACCATGACACCATTAGACCTCGCGGTGTGTTAAAGTGTCAGATAAAAGGATGGGTCAAAACGGGCACTGATAAGGTTCTTGAAGCAGTGATTCATACACGGAGATAGGCAGTCATCAGATGTAGGATAGCTTACCAGCATGGTCTACTGTGGGCTCGGAACGTGTTTGGGTTGGCACAACCTGATTGGCCGGCTAGATTGAATAGTCTCGTGACCGTAAACTCTGTGCTGTTGTGATTTCAAGGATTCATTGAAATGTTTTTATTAAGTATACCATATTAAACTCATGAACACCTTGCAGGGAGTTCACAAATGATCATGATGATTAAAGACGACTTCTCATAGTGTGATCCATTGACAGAGACAAATAGGCTGACTGTCATTATGTCAAGGGAAGCAACAATAATTATGGCACCGACAAAAAAACGTCAAAAAGACAACATCAACATCAGTGATATGATTGCATTTATGAAAATGATGATGGTTTCAATGACAATGACAACGGTAACGACGGCAGAGACGACGAGGGCGCACGGCAGTAACCGTAAAGTTGAACTGTAGCTGCCACTGCCAAGCATTACTCATCCTGTAATGTAATGAGAACGCCTGGTTCTAATGCTCGGTGCTTAACCTCACCGCGCGGCAAGGGCAGCAGCACAGCCGAGAACGCACCAAGCAGAGCCCGAATGTGCAGTGATTTCATGTATGCGCTGCATTACAAACACCTACAAGTACAGACATGCTATGTCAGTATTAATGTATTCAAGCATGGCTGCATGCATGTCTTAAATAAATAATAATACATGCAAAAAAAAATACGAAGATCATGCTCTCCTTCTTTGTTTTTTTCCTCTTGCCGTTTCCCTATCTATTATGTACATGCATTAAACATTTCAAACTGATCTACTTTCGGTTGGGACACGCAAACCACAGTGATTACCATCAGAGACGTATCTTCTCTTCCCCCTCCCCATCTCCCCTTTATCCTTAATTCAAGCCATCACTCTGTGCATTCATTCATCAATGTATCTCCATTAACAGTCTCCATTCATCCCTCCACTGGTGCCATTATTTGCCCTTCTCTCCACTTTTTGGCAAAACTGCAAAATTGAGTGTATGAAGATTATACAGATTTTTTTTACAGCGTACTGTTGAAAAGGAGCTGAAAGAAACTGAATTGCAATAGAAATGAAAGAAAAGTTTCTATTTTTTCAGAGGTTTGAACACTGCATTTCTTATATATACGTGTGTTGCCTTCTAGAAATACAGCTAAATGCTTTTATGTGAAGGAAATGCCGGCTTGAGAACCTAAATAATTCACTCACAAGTAAACGGTTGATGGAGTGAGGAGGTCAGAATGTCATGAAGGAGATGCACTTCAACACAATTAAAAGGTAATTAAACAAGGTGTGACCATTAGGGATTTGATCTTGTTGACTGGGGAATGGGAGCGTAGACAGTTAACAGGATTTTATGGTTTCTTATTGTTCTTGGTTCAGAGAAATAGAAACAAAGCAAAGACACTAATGCATCACATGTGCCTTGCCCTTTGTCCCTATTACTTGTTGCATCTTACATCCAAACATTACATACATACTTATAAACTGTTAATCCAATAATCTGACATGAGAAAAAACCTCACACAGTTAGCAACCCAAGTGACTCATAATTGCTCTTTAATTTTAGTGTACAGCTATCATTTTTCAGAAGATGGTAACATTTCACCTTTGCACACATCAGGAAATCAATTTTCACAGACCAAAATATTGGTAATAGCTCAGGAAAATAATAATAGGGTTGTTTGTTACTAGAGAGATGGATAAATAGTGCACGCTGCTAATGCTGGTGTGTTTTAATGTGGCTATTATACACTATTGAGCCTAGGTGAGCCCTGTAATTTAGTTACAGCCAAGCTGTCAAACAAAAGGGGTACTTCAATATCAATCAAGAGTGTTTTGGTTGGATAAATTATAGTTGAAAGCCTAATTTTGTATTATTTACTTATTTACTCATTTGAGAACAGCAATGGCATATGTTAATTCAGGAATCAGAGCTATTCCTTTTTTGTTATTGTGAGGGTAATTGATTATATGCCTACATCTAGCCAACTAGGAGGCAAATCCACTGTTTTCCCTCATGTATCAGTGATGGCTATCACATCACTTTTGTGCACTTTCTGTAAAACTGTTCGATCACAAGACTCCCCTCGCAGCTGAAAGTGAAAATAAATAAAGTCATTAATCAATCAAGTGTCTGCAGCAACATTCCCATCATAAATAATTTGAGAGTGGGACTTTGGAGTGCTGCATCTGCAGCCAATACGTGGGGCTGTGTGAGCTGGACCAGTTGTGTCATCGGCCTCATGAGGGCCCGGTTATGGAATTTGCAAGGCTACTGCCTGCATCTGTGCTTGCAGCCCGAACCCCGAGAGAGGACCTGGCCTATTTTTCCTTTAAATATTATGGCACACACATTTAAGCATAAAGTGAGAAGCGAGAGATGGAACCATGTATAAATTCACTATATGCTGTGCTATAATGCAGCCTTGTCCATCAGCCATTATGGATGCATTATAGGTTTAAAGCTGCAGGGTTATAGCATATGCTGTGCTCCTGCCAGTCATTGTGTAGAGCTTACACACACACACACACACACACAACACTTCATTGAACTTTGTCTTCTGATGAGCGTTCTCTCGAGGGAACATCTGACCCTCTTAGGATGCTGTACTTTTTTAGTTGTATGAGCGTCAGGAATTGTGGGATGCCAATCTTAGTCTCTTTGATGAGTCTTACTTTCTAGAAGAGTGAAGGTCTGTTTCCCAATGGTGCAATGAGAAGGAGATGGGAAATCCCTCCTCGTCCTCCTTTGACAGTGAAAAGTACAGGTGTAGGAGATCCTAATAAGAAACTCAAGTCCTAACCGAGGCGGTGCACAGAAGTAGGAAAATCGAATTCCAACAAGCAGCCGACGTGCAGAGAGGAAGGGCAAAGTTATGACACATTGCAAATGACATTGCACCATTTGTACATTTCCATCCAAACCACGTACAATTCATATTTATGCTCATTAATCGAACTTCAGAAAGAAGAAGTGATACACATACATAGTGTATCATTAAAACTCAAACTAAAGACAATGACAAACAACAGAGCCACACTAAACTGAATTGCAGATGATCCGACAGTTTTCTATTTGTTTGAATAATTTCAAATAATCTCTGTGACCTTGGAATATTCAGACATTTCTATTTTCACTCCCCGTTTCCAAGACTTTATTTCCATTTGCCCCCTCTTTCACACCCCCGTGCGAGCTGGCTGGTGGAACATTCTGTCTTTCTGCCTGAGCACAGATAGAAAGACGGACCGATAACTCGAGCGCAGGCCTGACGTCGTGGATCAGCAGAGCTCTCAGAGCTCATATCTCTCCTTTCAGCGGAGGCCGGGCTCTTCATCCTCAGAGCCTTGAGATAGGCCAGTTGCATCCGAGTCACTCCGAAGGGACGGCAGGATAGGATACGGGGGAGTGTACGTGTGTGTGTGTGTGTGTGTGTGTTTGTGTCCACCCATGCCTGGCCCCAGGCCCTCTGGCGAGCTGCAGCTCAATCTGTGACTGTCACTCTGCATGGAGTGGGATGGATGATTGACAGGGTTTTTTTTTCGCATGTGTGCGTGCATTGTTGTTCGGGAGCATCTAGTGTGTGTCCATCTCTGGTGGGTTGCAGGCAGGAGTGTGTGTGTGTGTGTGTGTGTGTGTGTGTGTGTGTGTGTGTGTGTGTGTGTGTGTGTTGGTTGTGTGTGTGTGTGTGAGAGAGAGAGAGAGAGAGAGAGAGAGAGAGAGAGAGAGAGAGAGAGAGAGTACCTGCTGCAGGACACAGCAGGACCGTAGTGAGCAGATGGAATGTTTGATCCAGAACGTGGCTGAAGGCGGGTGGGGTGGGACACACATTCAATCACACTCCCTCTCCTCTCGTTCAGACACACACAGGCACACACACAGACACATACACGTCTGCACATACAAGTCCCGGTACTACAGTATACAAATGGTTCACTATTACATCCAATACTGTATATAAATAAATACAACTTCCATTCAGTGCAAATCAATGTGAATCCCTTTGCCTCGCTGCTCTCTCTAACACGGAGCCACATCATGGTAACTTGATATTTGATGTCACATGCACATATTTGTTGGGACACATGCAGCTCAAACAGCAAACACAAGCCTAACATGTAGCTTGAGATGAATGTAGAGTCTTCTGTGTGTTATTAGATTACAGTATTACATTATGGAATGCTAAAATATATGACACCATGATGAGTGTATCCCATGTGACCCCCCTCCTCCGTGACCTCCACTGGCTCCCTGTTGCAGCACGCATCCAATTCAAGACGATGACACCGGCCTTCAGGGCCATCAATGGAACGGCACCCATCTACCTTCAAACACTGGTCAAACCACACGCCCCGACGCGAGCACCTCCTCTACTTCAGCCGGCCGGCTGGTACCACCATCGCTGAAATCAAACAAATGTCGCTCAGCAAAGTCCAGACTCTTCTTTGTTCTGGTCCTCAGTGGTGGAACGAACTCCCGACTAATGTCAGGACAGCAGAATCACTTGACATCTTCCGAAAAAGGCTCAAGACTCACCTGTTCAGACTTCACCTCGACCCACTAACACCCCCCCCCCAAAAAAAGCAGTTCTATGTTCTTACCTATAGCACTTTGATCATAGCACTGTTGTTCTTAAGGTATGTTTACTGAACAGTTACTTCTTTACTCAGATCAGGATCTAACACTTGTTTCTATTTTTTAGCTCTTACTTTATCAGCAACAATATGATGTAGTTTCTTTCTTTCGGCAAATGTACTTGTGTGTGTGACTGTAAGTCACTTTGGACAAAAGCGTCTGCTGAATGCCCTAAATGTAAATGTGGTGTGTGTGTGTGTGTGTGTGTGTGTGTGTGTGTGTGTGTGTGTGTTACTGACTTGCTGCACCTTATACAACAATACACCAAAACAAAACTCATGAAAATAGGGAACATAAAGACTGACTTAAATGGAATTTACATTGAATTTCCTTAAAAGGGGCGGGGGGATTTTAATATTAGTAAATATTGCAAAATGAAAAGAAAGAAAGTTGAAATAGCTAGTCAAAAATAATGAATGCAAGTTAAGTACTTTGTTATTCATTATCTCAAAAAGTATTGGTTCACATATATTTGTAATTTATTCGGCACAAACTGTCTGGGCCTCTTTTCACACCCTCCACACACACGCGCACACACACACATGCACGCACACACACAAACACGCACACACACACACACACACACATGCATGCACACACACACGCACACACACACACACATGCACACGCACACACACAAACACAAACACGCACACACACACAAACACACTTTCTTCATGCACGTCACATTGAGAGATATTCTGCAAAAGGGATAACATATGTTTGGTGCTGATAAGAAAGGGGTTATCAGTTTCTCGGTGTGTTCTCCCTTTACAGTAAACACTCATCGGTCATAAACACTCCGCCCATTACCATTAAGTATGCATTCCATTCCCACAGTTTATCAACAGGACGGCAGGGAAAGAGGGCAGATTAACATCTCTTTCGTAGCAATAGATCCACACAGACCAGCCAGATGCCACGCTGCAATAATCATTGCTAATGCTGCCACATTTTCTTTATGCTCAAACGCAGTGAAAAGGTATTCTCATATGCTGCACGTTGAGCATGGAGATTGCAATATGTTAGACATAAATTCAGATTTTTTTATTTTGTTTTGAGAAGCTTCAACATAACATCTACACCACAACGGATACAATAAAACAAAGCAACTCCATACAACTCGTATGATAATTAAAAAATATATATATGAAGCATATGCAATATATTATCATTATTACTAGGTACTGAATGAGAACAGCACTGTTACATATTCCTACAAAGTCATATTGTGACCTCCCAGACAATTATGCCTCAAGTCATGAGTTAGCTACAGAATGGCACACAGAAATATACGGCTCATTTAGTCTATTGTGTAAATGAGTGGTACCTGCACCTGGAGGGGAAAACGCTTGTACTGGTTATGCAGTGTGTGTGTGTGTGTGTGTGTATGTGTGTGTGTGGTGCCTTATGACATCTGTGAACCCTTCTTCATCAAGTTTCTTTAAAAAAAATGTTATGCTGCAATGCAATGCAAGGTCTTTGCAAATGATTTTACTAAAATTGCTGTTGGTTCATGTGGTTTGCCCCGCACCCCTCTCTGCCTGTAATAATTACGTAATGAGAAGCATCTTGCAGTTGCCAGTTGCACAAAGGTGAGACTACAGGTAAGATGACCTGTAGTAGTCCAGTAGAGGTGGTTCCAGTGGAGTTTCGAAGGTTATTCACTTTGAGGGCCCAGATGGCGAGGTGTGGATTTTAACCCATTTTTAACACCTTTCTCCAGCTAAATGAGGCGGCACTGTGTTGAAGTCAGCGGGGGAAGTCCCCCAAAAACAATTCTGGCAACGCAGTCTTGGTGTCTCCATGTTGCTTATATGAAATGGATGATTTTCAGTATGGTGACTTTTCAGGACTTTTTGAGGTGATATAAGGTGTTATTTGAAATCTAATGTTAAGTGAATATGTCTGGATGTTTTCTGCATAAGGTGATATTTATTCCATATCATCTGCATTGGCTTACTCCGAATATGGTTGGATCAGCCTCAGCCAAGTCGTTATTGTGAACTGAAATGAACTGAGGCTTTTCGAAAAAAAAACTTTATGGTTATTCAGTCTCTATGCCATGGCTGCACATTCATTTGAGTCAGGGCATGTAGTTGCAGGGCGTTGGAGATGACATCAAGTGTTTCAACAACACTGAGAGAGTATACCTCTTGAGCTTTCTCTATCAGTTTCTTCAAGTGTTGTATACAGTAATTTGTCTGCAACCTAATCTCCAGAGAAAAATGCAATGTTCTTTTCAATCCGAGTTGCAGCCATGTCCTTTGTGGTCCAAGGCTTGTTATTTCAGACATTCTTGAAGTGTTTTGTAGGGATTGACGTGTGCGTACAGGTTATGTAGCTTCCGGGCCAATGTCGGTCTTCCGGTCATAATGTACAGCAAAATCGTTTAGTTTTCTTGACCTTATAATGAACCGTTAGGATCTACCTCGGGAGCACGTCCTCTTCACGGAGTCTGATATGTTGCAGCACCATGTTTCTACAGTTGCCCACAATGGAAACATGAAACGCCGGCTCTATAGACTGGCCATTCTTGCTTTGATGTCCGCTACCATTGTTCTCCTACACGCTTGGCACACGGTGGAAGTTTCAGTTGGTTGCAATCTGCAACCTCACCACTAGATGTCGCTGAATCTGGCACACTGGCCTTTTGATGCCACTGTGTATAATGGTAGTCTCGGTAACTGTAGCCTCAATAAAGACACAGTGGCTGACAGCGGTGCACATCGCAAAACATATGGATGTGGCGTGTATGTTTTCTGTTGCATATTAATGCACCTGTGAAGCTGTTACTTTCTGCATTTCTTTTTCATAAACAGGCACAGCAGCAAAGTGTGGTGAAAGGCTGAGAGGGCACATTGTCATCTCAGAGAGTCACTGGAGAAATGGAGACAGTGGGAGACTAGCAGTCATTAGGAAAAGCAATATGCTACTGAAAGTGCATCATCATTCTTGCATAGTAACTATTAACTGTTTGTTTGTTTTTTGAAGGAAGGATGTTATATCACGTTCAATTCAAGAAAAATATATTGAACATGTATAAGATGGAATGACTATGGTATTTTGATTCTGAGTTAGACTTGCAAAACATTTGTGGAAACAATTAACACAAAAGGACTTATATCGGAAAAACATTTTTTGTAAGATTTTATAGGTAGATAATATTCACATTGGCTGATGTAGAACAACTTTTATTACCCCGTGCAAAATAAACTACCCTGTTGTCCTTGATAAAAGACGTTTTATCGCTACTCATAATGAATCTTGTAGTTCCAATAGTATCATTACTTGTAATAGGCAATGAAAACATTTTCACTGTTCCAGCTGCATGCACCTCACTAACTAGATATCAGGTGTGTGTCCCACTCATTTAATTATGTTTTACCCATAACAACCATCAATACAATATCATAAAATCAGTCTATGTCAATATTAGGTGTGGGGCCACATTGGAGGCAAAATTGTATTACTATTTTTCAGTCAAGGTCATTGTGGGATGCTGGGCTACAGTTCAATGTGTTTGAAGAACTACATTGTCAAACATGCTAACATGATCGGCCAGAGCCCCTTGGCTCAACCCGCAACTCAGTGACATTATATGAAATCAATTTTTATTTGCAGATGATTTGGTTTTGCAGTATCCATCAGAACCAAGATGGAGGCAACAACAGTGTGGATGATTTAAAAAGAAAAGAAAAGGACATCTTTAAAGTCATTGCAACATAAGTCTCCCTGTTTGCGAAATAGAAAAGAAGATCTGTCTCCTGTTGCACTGCTCTTAGGAGGTAGACCAGACCACTTTGTCAAAGACAGATAAAACTACGTAAGCAGACTGAATATCGGTAAACCCTGACAATTGGTGGTGTTTGAAAGAATGGAGTGCTACATACTGTACAGTTCACCACGATCTTTCCTTGAACTACGTCTGGAGGCCCAGGATGTCTTCTTGTAAGAAGGAAGTTAGCGCACAATGGATAACAACGCTAAATACACTAATCTTTCACCAGATCCAAACGCCTTACGCCAAGTTGGACAATGTTGTCTGTAGGGTCAGCCTGTAAAAATGATTAACTGTACTATGGTATTGACCAGGAATGTGTCAGCAACAGCTGTGCTTGCCTGCTGGGGATAAGGCAGTCATGAAGAAGCAGCAATCCGCCTTAAAAGATCAACAAATCCACTTCTGCTTGAAAGGATGGGATGACACCAAAACAGTGGGGGAGGATCACAAAACAAGTTTAAAATAAAAATACTGCCACTTACGGGTTTATTCTGTCGGGCAGCGGACCCAAAACAGCTGGTGTAGGTCAACTGATGTGACGAAGGAATTGCAATCATAGAAGATTTTGAAGAAAAAAAACAGTCCTCGCTTTTATGTTGTTGTTTTTTGTTTTGCCATAGACGTGATTGAGGTGGAGGTAAAGAATAGTAAGTCTAGTTAGTGGTTACGCATTTGTGCTTTTCCTATACATCCATGCCATAACACCATCCGTGTCTTTCTGTTCACGTCAAAAAGTGGCAGGAGAGTGACCTAAAATGTATAGTGGTCTTACATTAATTTGTATAAGCCGCAGTTAAAACGTGGTGTGTTGGGCTTCCGGTTGCAATTCATCGAGTCAATAAAAACTGCAATCCCAGACAGTTTCACCCTTGGTCCTGACCAAATTAAAAAAAAGCACCCAAACATCTACAGGGAGTGCTTTGTCGTTAGTGAGACTAAAAGATAGACAACAGTGTGGTTAAGAATTAGCCAAAACGCTTTGAGAACAGAAAATGTGAGTGAAACATCACAGTTGTATTTGGAAAGCAAGAAAATGAAGAAAGCCAAAGAGTTAAATGGTTATGTAACTGGTTCAAACCTAATTACAAAACATTTCTGTCCGTTAAGGCGCACAATTCTACAGAACATGAAAAGATGAGAGTTCCATCAACGCACTTATTAGACCATAAAACAATATTTCAACCCCAAGAGGGAGCCTCCCAGAACAACAGCTGAGACCTCGCTGTGAAGCCAACTCCAGCCAGGGCCTCCTGTCAACTTCACCGTGTGCTGCCATAGACTCAGCTGGTTCAGCCGGACAGACACCTGAGAGCTGAGGGAGGCTGCCAGCACACTGCAGCTTTTGGGTAGTGGACCGAGTTGGAGGTTTCAACAACTGTAATCACGTCCAGAGAAACGTAACCCCTTCTGTGTTTGAATGTGGGCACTGTGAAGCCGTCAGTTTCTGTAAAAATTGGGTTAAATAGTGGCAACAGCTGCGATTACACTTCTCTCCAGTTAAAGTTGTTGCTTTCTTTGATCTATGAGTGTGCCATAGCGGAGGAAGTGAACTCACATAAACGTAGAGTGGTTGCAACTGGTAGAAAGACTCATTTGCGAGCTCTGGTTCCTCCTTCTCCAGTGACGTATCTGTAAACGTCTGAAGATGATGAGGCTCTCATGGAGTGGCATTGCTATTTTTGGCATGCAGTATATAAGTGTTCACTTCAACAAACCAATGGGTGACAGTCTATGCTGGTATGATGCACGATGGGAACTTATTGACATCTGGCTTGTAGCTCGACACAAGGCTTCTGTTTTCAGCAGTCTCTGGTATCCAGAGTTTGTCATCTTTTGTCCACAGGGAATGTATTTCTCAGCCCACGTTTGCTTCTAAGTCCTTTGAATCCCTTGGTCATATCGCCAGATCAACTAAGATGTATGGGCTATGCCAAAAGGTGTGAATCCCTATATTGTGAAGCATGATCCAGCATGTCCTCTGCTCAGACTCCGAGGTCAGTGAACTCACCATGTTCCCTTGGGATTTGGAGCAGGTCGGTCTTGGTGAGGTCGCCCCTCATTGGGCTCTCTGACATGTCATGCTGGCACTGAATGCCACCTGTATTCCACAAGGCAAACACAAAGAGAACAGAGTTGTCAGCATACTAGTGGCATGCAAAGCTCCAAAACGTGATCATGTTGCCATAATGTGGCTTAAAGGGAGAAGATGATCTGGGAGAAGCCATGCTGAAGCACGATGTTTTAAATCTGCCAGCGCAGACTGCTAAATGTGGTCAAAGGCAGCAGAGTGATCAGACACATTGAGAACATTGATAAAACTAAAAATGATGTTGCTTCTTAACTCTTCATGGGAATTTATCATGGATGATGATGCAAGATTCTAAAAATGCACTTGACTTGCCTACATAAAGTGTCAGAAATGCCAGGTGATGTTGAGAAGATGATACAGACTACCATTGTTGCTTATACAGCACTACAAAACAGCATACTAGCTTTGAAACATTAATCAAATATCTTTTTTTGCAGTCAATCATAATTGAAGCTCTAAATACGGAGGATAAAAAGATTGGTGTAGGTATCCTTGCACTGACATGTAGATGCTTAGATTTCACCTTTTGGGATGTGGCCCCGTTATATGTGAATGCATAGATATGTACTTGTGTGTGTGTGTTCATGCATGTGTGGGTGTGTGTGTGCCTGTGTGTGTGTACATGCATGTGTGTGTGTGTGTGTGTGTGTGTGTGTGCGTGTCTTGGTCTGCTGAGGTGCGTAAATGTCAGCCTGTCAGAGCAGAGGCATCAGTGAGAGCAGGTGTGTTGTGACAGACAGGTGTGACATTTAACTTTAGTTTTTATACCAGAAACTCCATCCATCTCTGTCTCTCTCTCTCTCACTCTCTCTCTCTCTTTCTCTGTCTCTCTCTCTCTCTCTCACACACACACACACACACACACACACACACACGCACACAAACTCACACATTAGGGTTGTATAAATCCTTGCAGATTGTCTATAATTGCTGCCTGCACTACGTACTTATTTTTCATATTTACAAGTTGTTTTGTGATGTCAATTGACTTAACGTTTTTCTCCCCCACTGCTGCTAAAACTACTCCACGTATAAAGAATAATGTTGTCGCAATGTTAACAGCTATAACGCGTATAATAAATCCATTAGTCAAAGGTCAATCCTCTCCTTATTTCCACAAACCTACATGTTTGACAGTTGCAGTCTGCTGATAAGGAACCGGAACCGTCTCTCCCACAGAGTGAGTCTTTCTCCTTCTCCTCAGCAACCCATAGTGCAGACGCAGAGAGCAAATTGCCAAAGAGGTCACCTGGAGTTATATACCAGTACTCCCAGACCACACAGCACTGCAGCCTGCAGTTTATAAGGTCAAGGGATACGATAAGTTACTGACAGCAGTCGTGCCCTTCTACACACTGCGGTGGCCAATGTTCTGACAGAAACTGGTGGAAAGTGCACTTATGTTGCTCCACTTACGTTGCCTCGCCAACACGGGCGTTAGGGTGAGAGAGGAGCATGATGATGCCTCAGCAGAAAAGGGTGAGAGAACATAATTTTGGGTGATATTTAATAAGTGTTATCTCGCTAAATCCTGAGACACCACACTGACATCACATTGGAGATCTTTGCAGTCTATTCAGTATATAAACATACATCTTAAGCCATAGTTTAAACAAACCTCAAGTTTTCTGGGTGTTTGTTCCAGATATGTGGTGCATAAAAACTGAATGAGATTTTCCTGGCTTGTTTGTGGTCTTGAATGTCTTTAACTGTGGTTTTCATAGTTCTTGTTTGGCTCTTAAGCAATTATTTCAAAGTTGGTTTTGTTTAACTGGATAAAAATTGGCACATCAGTGAATTTAATAATACTCATGTAGAGAAGTCCCACACAGTTTCCCAGTCCAGCCCAGTGTTATCTTTCAGTTGATCATGTTCAATGCAGCACTGAAATCTAATAATAGTGATTCAAATTAAAACCATACGTGTCTACCATGTTATCTGATCATATGTTGGTGTCTAGCTGAAAGGCTGGTGTTGGACCGTGGGTTGTACTACCAGCGGTGTACAAACCAAGGTCTTTGGAATGGGACAGCCCTGGGAGAGGAACAGTAAAGCTGGGTTGGAATGCTGCCGCTAAGACAGCTAAGTCACTCAGATGCTTCAGCGCCAGACCTGACACCACCATAATGGGAATTATGGAGGGATACCACACAAATCTGGTCTGTAGGGAGGAAGAGGAAGCGGGTTAAGAAAGATGGAGGGTTTAACGTGTGCATTTGCAGTGGCGGACCTAGCACATTTGGCGGCCTTGGCAAGCTTCGGATTGGAGATGCGTGAAGGGTAAACACAATGCATGTCCGTGAGTGAAATGGGTTTCGTGTTAAAAGGTGGGATATTGTATGTTTGTCTAGTGCTGCTTTTATAATCTGAGGACTCTTCTGTGTAAATATCAATTACATGTGCATGTGTGGAATAGTATATTTGCAGACATAGGGTGTGTATGCATTAGTGTTTGCACTCACATATAGCATGTGTGCTGTAGAGACAGAGGTATTTATCTTTAAGACCAGGAAAAGCTTGATGTCTTATCAGTACATTTGGTTGTTTCCAAAGTCTGACACTTGGCTACAGCCAGTGATAAATGGCTAAGAAGGTGACTCTAAAAAGTAATTAGCTGGACTTTGCAATTGTAAAAGTGACCTGTGAAAGGTAATAAGCTAAATCTGCACCCACTCAGTGGACACTATCAAACAATATAACGGCTCCACTCCTGTCAAATACAAGCAAGAAGAAGATGACCGTGGAAAGAAATCTGATAGTAGGGTCATATATCACAGCCAAGCAGCAACATGGTGCTTTTATAAAACAAGTATAAATCAAGTATGGCAATGAAAGTTATGGACGCATTCACAAATTCGAACCTAAATGTTATAATTCACAAATAACGATGTTCTCAACAGAAAAGGTCAACTTTGTAGAACCTCTTCTTTACATACGGCTTCATCTTGTTTAGCAGGTGAAATGATACAAGATGTAAAAAGACATGATAGGGGCAACGTAAACAGACATGTCCGTCATGTATCTAAGCACGGCATGCTGGCGAAGTAGTTGGCCAATTTTCACATCTGTTTCGATGGGAAGTGTCAAGGATAGATAAATGATCAGCATGCTGCTGTATGAGGAACTGGGAAATATATCAAGCCATAATCAATTGGCCTTAACTGTAAAGGTCAGGGAAATAAAACTCACAAGGTTGATTAATTGACGGAAACTCTTTCAGAAGGTGACATTTAGGAATATTGTTTTCTACCTGCGGATGTAGACTGCTGCTACAGTGTTGGTCCACCAAAAAAGACTGATTGAAAATAATATACTGATGTTTAAACATGGACTGTCATACTGTAAGGGGGGGGAATGGAGCAGAGAGAGGTGGGCAATATTCGGAGAAAAAAGTTGCAAATTTGCTAGTTTTAAAATGGCAAATGTGCTAGTTTATTACAATGCTAACAACCGGCATTTATGCTAGCTAACTTCCCATGAATGTCACTTTTATCTTTCTAATTAATCCATCCCAACATGTGTCAACGCTTTGCTAAGGTCCTTAGGGTGATGGCTCTTGATGGTTATTGTTGGTTAATTTCATATGGGCCAAATTGTCATCTTATGTGTTTGTTGTTCGGGTGGTTTGGCTTAGTTAGCGGTCATAGAGGAAGTAATCACGTAGCTTGACCCCGGATGTTTGCCGTTGCTCTGACAACAAGTAAAAGCTACAGCTAGCTTAGGCAAACCACCTGCTCAATAAACACAAATAAGATGACAATTTGGCCCATATAACTAGCAAACTAGCAAATTTGCCACTTTAAACTAGTAAATTTGCAACTTTTTATCTCAGAATATTGCCCACCTCTCTCGGCTCCGTCAGATATTATTTGCTGTATGTATTTTAGTCATAAACCATACACAACCAACTCTCAAAAAGTGTGCTGTCAGATAAAATTGAAGTATGCATGCAAACAGACACACACAGACATATAAAGCAGTAAGATTGTTCACTGTTGAGCATCATTTATTGAACTTCACCCCACAATCGAGCATTTACACTTGAGACAAAGTCAACAGCTTCATGAAACTGATTCATGCCCCCAGTGAGTCATTTCAACAAGTATTATTTTATGGTGCAAATTAACTTACTACTTACGAAGGAACACAGTAATCCCTGCAGGTGAGTCAATTTCTCTTTAGCCAAATCCAAAATCTATTCCTTATCGGGTAGCTGTGAGAAACGCCCAGCTGCCTGTGTAGGGGTGTCTTCCTTTGATTAACTCTTACTGATCAGAAACTGTGAGCCCGGAGAGATGATGTAGGGAGGTTAGGGTCAGGTAAGAAGTCAACTTGAACTTAATTGTCATGTTACATCCCAACTTATGCAACGCCAATGCATAGTTATTCCCAAACCACAATTTTAGCATTGTCTGTTCATGTGTGCTTCCAATTGTCAGGAACAGGCTGTTTAGACAAAAAAACAGACGTGTCATATGCATAATCAGGACTGATTGACGCAGACCTTTGATTATATTGAAGTTAATACCAGTATGAGATTATATTACCACTGTTATGTTAAGATTTTCGCACCAACATCATGATACACAAAGACGCAACATGCTTTATTTCTGCATCATATCATTGGAAAAAGCCTGTACGTGAACTTCTGTTAGTCCTACAGCCAGATATTTCCAATAGCGTGGTCTGGCAGAGGTCTCATTTTTGTCAGTTATTTGTCCTCTAAAAGCTTTGTGACTAATTGAGTGCGATGACTGTTGTATTTGTAAAAAAACAACAAAAAAACAACAGCAATAGTTGCAAATGTGCCCGTAGAACCACACAGGAAGCATCCCCCAATCCAAACAAAGGCATTCTCCCCATTCACGACACCAAGATATATCTCTAGTTCAGGGTCACTGGTTTGTTGAAACTGAAATCTCCAAGTTCCAACAACAGCGAAGACAACAGAAAAATCAAGCCTTTGTTTCTTTGTTATTTCATCTATTGTTGGTATACATGAATATGTGCGTATGATTGCTGTCGGGACGAGGTTGGATGTAGAGCTTAGAAAATCCCAGAAAATCAAGCCCGACCCTACCCGAGCCCGTGCACGTTCTGTCCGAGCACGGCCCGGCCCAACACATTAACTCTAATTAAGAGCCCGATTTAAATTATTTTTATGTAATTATTTTCCCAGTTTTCTTGCTATCATAAACTAGCAGCCAGCAGACCTTGACAAAGCCGACACATGTTATCGCCTCCCACTACTTGCTTGAAATGATCCCATACCTCGGACTTTCCTGATGACTTGCTCATGTTTTTAATTTATGCTTTATGTCTCAAAGTCCATGTTGCACTTTAGCGTAACTCCTTTTTTCTTTGATTTAGCTGCACAGAGCAGAACCGTTATGAATGATGTGTATGCACTATGTGTGGCGTCTTTTTTTTATTTATTTATTTTTTTTTACTTTGTCTAACTTTGTACACATTTGTTACATAGGCCTACTCTTCTAAACATATAGCCAATTATATTTAATGTTTACGGCCTAGCCTTCTCAGATTAGGCCAAAAGAGCAATGATAAAAAAAAAGAACAAACGAACGAACGAACACAAATGCTTGATCAAAGGCCCGGCCCGATCCGGCCCGAGGATAGTGGCGGGAAATATCATTGGTTTTGGGTGTTGGGTTGTTGAGTGCAATCTAACAAACACAATCACCATTTATTGGCTACAGAATATGAACTACACCTGCAAACGGAGAAAGTGTGTTGTTTTTTCTTTGTTTCACAACACTGATCCCACTTTAAACGCGGAACATAATGGTCTCCCAAATGTCTTTGGCAATTATATGAATATCATTGATATTGGCTGACGGTTATGATTGATTTCAGTGGGTGGTACATTCAGTACTCCTGGTCCAGAGCATGACATCTCTATATTCCTTCATAAATATTCATTGTCCCCAGAGGAAGAATAATGTTGTAAACCTCATGACCTTTCCCGTTAAATTGTATTAACAGGCCAGAATTTCGACTTGTTGCGTTTCTCGTTATTAAACAAACGGATTCTTTCCGAAGGTAAACCATTTCCATTTTAAACACTAAAAGGAATCACTGTGCTGGCATTAAATACCAATCATACCTGGTTACTTTGCATGGAGTAGACATAGGGAATTACACATTAACTTCTCCTAAACCAAGCCTTCGATGCACCCATTTAGGGCCCCAAGTCACAAAACAAAAATCCTGACATTTATAGTCTATTTGAGTTTGTATTAAATACAGATATGGTATGATATAGACGTAGAAATGGACATGGAAGTAGACACAGGGAGTGAAGGAGAGAGGGATGTATGTGGATGTATTTGAGAGAGAAGGTGGAGGTGACCAGTGAATTCTCATTGGGGTTCTATAATTACTTCATGCCATTAGACCTGCAGTCTATAATTAACTACCTATTTGGATTAGCGTGGACAAAGTCACTGGGAAAGGAAAGACACGGAGACCGAGGAAAAAGAGAAAGAGCAGAGGAGAGAAACGGCACAGATAAAACGAGGAGAGCATGGTGAGATGGAGGAGAGACAGAAGAGGGAAAGAGGAATAGATAGATAAGAAGAAGTGAAAGTGAGTGACTGAAGGCAATTTTTTTATTATTATTCACTGAGCACCGAGATAACATTGACTGTTTTTTATGCTTGCACTGTCTATGAGTTGCAGAGAGACCCAGCAGATGATAAAAAGCTTTATTGCTTATTTGTTTCTTCCGATAACACAACTTAGTGCTGGCTCTAATATTTCACGTTTAGTGATAGAGTGATGCTCGTTCATGAGTTCATAGAGGTGAGACAATGGGCTTCGGAGATGGGCAGTGAAACATCCATGACGCTGGTGATGGTGCATGGAGGAACAGGGGGGGGGGGGGGGGGGGGGGGGCACTGATGCATAATGAAAGTTGATATTATAATAATCATAAAGGGTGCATCTGTGTACAGTTTATGTCAGGAGTGCTATGATTGATTTGGATGTGACCTTGATAGAGGAGAGTAATTAACATGAGGTAAAAGGGGGGCTACCTATGACAAAGACAAGTCGGGCTAATGGAGAGAATGCTTGGGAGAAACCATAGAGATATACACTATGTTGGTAGAGAATAATCATATGTGTGTGTGCATTAGACCATGGTGCATGGGCTGCAGAGGAACGATGCCTTTGTATCGCTCAGGGCTTCTATTGAAAGAGACCGAGTCGGTTGATTGAATATTAAGCACTGTATAAGCAGTTACATAAATCAAGTACTTTCAGTTTCCATCTCATTTGACTAACACTAAATGGTTGCAATGCATTACTTATGCTCTGCAAACAAATTTGATCTGTTTAGAAATTGTTTGAGCTTTCATTGGTTCCTGCCCGTGTGTGTGTGTGTGCGTGTGTGTGTGTGTACGTACGTGTGTGTGTGTGTGTGTGTGTGTGTGCGTGTGCGTGTGTGTCTGTGTGTGTGTGAGACATAGGAAGACAGACAGGGTTCGAGGGGCAGGGAAAGAGACAGAAGGAATTAGGGAGTGTGTTGAGGTGTGACTGCCCTGCTCTACTTGACTAATGAGCTGGTGTTAACTCAGAGGAAGTCAGAGCTCATTCTGGCTATGCTTGACCCCAGTGCTAACACTAACGCTGTGTGACAGCTACATATACACTGACTGCCACCATCAACCCCAAACTCTACTCATTAACTCCCTTGGCCTGAGTGTGGGTATATGAGTTTGTGCGTGCATGCATGTGTATGCACCTTGGAAGAAGAAAAAAAAATAAAATTTTGCAATGTCATCGCAAGTGTTAAAACTGTGTCAACTTCCTGGATTCACCATTGAGATCGATGCACATCGTTTTATCCATTTTCAGTCAAAGAATGTGTCAATTTGGCTGTGGTTTTAAATGAAAAGAATATCTAAGAGGTCCAATTTTTAAAAATACATTTAAATAAAATATTGGAAATATGTTGCATGGAGCTACCTTACTCCATTTAACAATATTGAATGAAAACATTAAACAAAAAAAAACAAAAAAACAGAAAGAAGACAAAGCAGACCTGAGCTGATTATAAACAGTTTCAACTGAATTGCATTGCTTGGGATTAGCCTGGGTCCATGTTTACTTCCTTTCACCTTGAGTCATCCATATAACCTGCAACCCTACAACTTTTTTTGTTTTATAATTTTTTTTCAGGCAGGATCTTGGTGAGACGGGGACTTGAAGCTTAGATCCAGTGCAGTATTTATGAAAGTAGGAAGGTAGATTTGGGGGGTCAGTGTATCTAGATCAGCTCCCCATCTAATAGCGACCTTGTTATCTCTAGAGATGGTGCTGTCTTCATCATTGGTGATTGGAATTGGTGTTTTCAGTAGGAACATTGCAGACATTTCAGTTTCACTGCTCAATGGGGTTGTAATGGTTGTGACTGTCACTTCCACGTCAGCATCAGACAAGCTGATGATTTCTTTAGCCCCTTTTACGCAGACGATTCTGCTGTAATGGTAGAAAGGCAAGTCAAAATATGACGCAGACCGGAGCGTTTAGATAGAACTTTGTTTGCGGCGTAATGCTGCAACGGTGTCTGAGTTTAGATAGCACCCTGGCTTTGCAGAACGAGTGAGATGCCCGCGGTCTCGTCTGTGGCTTCGTCAGTCGTGTGATGTATTCAATGAGCGTCAGAAATCTGATTAGCTCGATGCATCAAAACCTATTCTCAGCTATTTACATGACTCTTAAACTGTAAGTGAAGTTGCTGTGCATCATGAACATGTCGATGTGTATAACGGTGGCCTCGTACGAGCAACTACCGGCATTTTATCTTCTTCAGATCTATGCTTTGAGCTGTTAGATCCGCCGGCGGCGTGTTGCCCTGGTAACACGTCTTCACTAGTAGCGTCTTTTCTGCCTTGGGGGCTCGGAGCGTTTAGATAGTGTTTAGATGGTGTAATTTTCTGTTACGAGTGTTAGTATTCCACCGTTAGTCCGCCCCGTCGTGGACTCTAAATGCTCACCAAGGAGGGATAATGGCGGAATACTCCCACAATGAAAAGGCAGTCTGAAAGGGGCTTTTGATATCTTTCTTCAGGGTCTTGCCAGTGTCAGTATAAAAGTTTACAGCTGCCTGTTGCTCAAGATAGCGCTCAAACATGTCACAAGTGGAATTCCAGGTCGTCGTGACATTTTGTACAAACTTGTGGCATCATTTCTAAGTTGGTCTTAGTCATGTGAGTGGCTGTTTAGATGGAAAAATGAAACCACTTTCCTGATTCTCCAAATGTGGCGGTACATTCACTGAGACTCCACTTTGAGAGGCTAAATTGATCTAGTTTCTATCACTGTATTTACTCGGTTCCCGGCATTACCTGTGGTGACTGGGATGGTGCTATCAGGCCTCCTTAACATCCCTGCTATTGCTTCTGCTAGATTTGTAGTTGTATAAGTTTCACAGAGGGGGCTGGTCTTTGAATCTCCCTCTCCACTGTGATGTGGTGAGCAGTCTCCAGTCCGTTGTTAGGGCAACAGAGGATGCCTCGGATAATACGTCCACGATTTGGATCGTTTCCTTTCTGGCATGATATACCTACTGAAGTGGGTGTGTGTGTGGTGGTGGTGGTGGTGGTGGTGGGGGGGGGGGGGGGGGGGTTCGTAGCATCAAGTACTTTCACCATGTTTTGAAGTCCTTTGTTTTCTTTAATGGAGTATGGCCTTATGTCTGCAGCTATACATTTCCCAGTAGATCTGGTAATATCTGTGATTTTTGGCAGTTTAAATGTTGCTATGAGAAATTGTTGTAGGCACGCCTACATACCATCATGCTTCTGTCAAATCATCACATTCAGCAAATTAAAGGATCTTAAATTATTCGACATTACTTCGACATTGGAAGATATCACTGTGACTATCACTTTTAAATCTGCTTTGACATAGTGAGACATAACGTATACCGTTTGAATGTCAAAGTAAGGGACCAAACAGGAGTTTCCCTCTGGTAACACTTTATTTCCACCACATGAATGTTGTGAACTTTCAAATGGCTGGCAGCAGAGCCTGGGGCTAAAGGCATCATGCCATTCACCATGTTTTCATGAGACCCTCCGTCAAGCATCTGTGGGATGAGCAGAGACGGGAGCCTCTAAACTGAACAACTTTCAAAGAAAACGGAATAAGATGGACTTACGGTGTTGACTGTATTATATTGATTGTAATTCGGAAAATAATACCAATCCGGGGCCTTTTTTATTAATTTGGTAACAGAGCAGAGGTCAGAGGGATTGTGATAGAAATCGAAGGAAAGGAGATTGTGAGTTTGTAGCCACGACTCCCCTGGTGTTGTAGTGGGTGGTCTTCTGCAAAAGCTCCGACAAAGGATCGCTGCTAGTCGTGTGACCTGATGAGCTGTAAGTCATGGCGCCTCCATATTTCCCTTGTGTCCCACAAGCATGATGGTGCGAGTGTGCCCTGTGCTCGGGATGCGGGGATATTGATGCATGCCCTGTCACAGCACGTACATGACTATGGTACATACGAACAGACAGCTGAACTAAATGACTGAGAGCGAGCGGGGAGACGAAGGAGACACATAGAGAAAACCGTGACAGATATACAGAGAGGCATTCATACAGCCAGTCAGTTGTTTTGATGATGCCTTGTGTCATAACTTTTCCCACACGGCTTGTCTTGTCTCTCATCTGCACCATGGGACAGCTGTATCGAAGCTGGGGATACATAACTATCAGTCTACATAAGGGGGCTGTCTGCTCTGAATACCCCATGGCACATCAAAGCTACAGAATACGACTGAATCGTCTTTCCACTGCTGAAGCAGCAAAGATTTGGATGTACCGATGGATGCATATGTGTATGTTCAATATGGTAAAAAAAAGAAATTATGATGATGAGAGGTCAAGGTTCAAGGCTTTGTGTATTGTCATTATGCAACGCATGGTTGCACAACAGAATACAGTTGTAGACAAGTCCATTTATGCTACATAAGAGAAACATAAAACACTGCATTTGTTACGTTTTTTGCATTTTTAAATGACCATCAAGGATATTCTGACTAACGTTGACTACCGAGCATTGTTTATGGTGGACCCCCACAAATGAATCCAATCCCCCCACGCTTCCTTTTCTGATGTCGATGAATATACTCCGTCACACGCACACACATGCTCCATTAATACAGATGAGAAGACAACAAATCTTTGTAAACCATTCAAACGTTGCCCTTCCTCTCATAGGTAACTGAGGAGAGAGACCAAGATTAGTGTGAACAATGCCATGAATCTGAATAATTATGTAATGATGGTACATACTTCCCACATTCCCTCTTCTCATCCTTTTTTCATTTCCTTTCCTGCTTTTAGCGACCCATTACCCTCCGACCCATTCCTTCTTCTTTCCTCACTTGCCCACCAGTTTCAACACTTACTTTTATGCATAGTTATTCATTACTGCACTGCCAATCAAAGACCTGCCATGCAAATGGGGAAATACAGCTAATAGCCAAACATCTCCATGCTGCATTTACATAAAGCCGGAAATAATCTCTGATGTCAACACACGCCTGATTGGTGACACTTCACTCAATTTGGGAAAAAACATTTGATTCATGTGAGACTTTGGAGACTCTACCGAGAAACAGTGCACATACTTTGAATCCATTTGAGATGTATACTTCAGGAGTGCCGACGTGTGTGACACGATAACGCATTAAGTTATTTGATGAAGGTCAACATTTTTCAATATAATATTGGCTGTTATCTCTATACCCACACTGGAAAGAGAAAAAAATGGATGCTCGAAATTCTGATTCACATATTTATGATACGTTTCCGTGTGATTGGAATTGTATCTCATATGCAAGCATGCAGGCACACACAGCCTCCAGGATTGTGCAGTTTCCTGTATTCCTGTGTGAATGAACTTGTAAAATGTCCCTTTTCATTATCAGAGCGACCCTGCTCTATTGTTCACACCCATCATAGTAGTTAGTCATAATAGTTACTCACTGAGCGATTTAAACTCCATTTGATTTCACCCCTCACTGTTCCAGATTTCTGTATCTTAACTGACTATTTAACGGATGAGAATAGAGGCAGTGACATAGCAGTCTGACTATGCAGCACATCCGCTCACAAATGAAGATATGCACAGGCACGTACATACTGTGTGAATACATTATCGCATGCAAAACCACGCTTCGAAAAAAGCCACTCCCCGAAAGGGCACTGAAGTAACGGATCAGTTATCAGAGGGGGTGTCTTTCATCCCTTTGTAAAGCAGATACAGGCAACAACTATTAAGTTGTACATAGTGGAGTGCAAATCTCCATATGGTACATCTTCAATAACCACTGCTATATTGTATGATAGAATTAGTACAACCCACAATTGGCTAACCACCCATCTAGACACCAGTGTACTTTAAGGCATTATGAAACATACAACACACTTCATTCAAGACATTTCATACAACCTTGCCAAAAGTGAAATTCAAATCAACAAGTAACTCTTCTATTCATTGCCATTCCCTCTACTTTCTAGAATGTCAACAGCTGATATGGTGAATATGCCAGCACGTCAGTAAACTGCAGATTAACTAGGTTTCTACATTTCCTTTAGACACATAGGCCGATCGTATGATGGCTTTGTGCGGCAACATTTTTTATTAAGTTTGGTTCATCTTTGGAACATGTTTTGAATTGAGTGAATGAGGCAAAACACAACTCTGTTAGTTGCAGACACCAGCAAGAAAACATAATTCTCCCCTCTCACTGTCTCCATTCTGGCTGGGCGCTCGGAAGTGTTTCTGGCCTTATTTCTTTTCTCATTGCCATCAGCCGGTGCAAAACTGATGGAGCAATTGGGCCACTAGAGCCCATTATAGAATGTAGCCTTTGTGAAATGGATCGTAACTTTAATTGTATCGGTGCAAGTAACCAGTTCCCAATCCCGATTGTGTGTCAAATGAATCCAAAAGTGCTCTCCCTGCTCATAGACCTATGTTTACAATACATAAGCTTATATTAGTATTTATGAATATAGGTTGCCATTTCTTTTTTCTTTTTTGTCCCTTCCTTTGTTTGCTCCTATCTCAATACCGTAAATCCTCTATAATACAGGTCTGTATTCCATTACTGGCCGGGTCTCTACCGTTGGCCGGTCTCGCTGTCGGCGGAGGTAAATAAAGGCTGGTCTCTAATGGAGGCCGGGGCTATTATTAGAACTAACATTTTTCTGACACAAAATCTAATTTTTATTCATTCTACTGGTAGTCCGTTCTGCTCAAATAGAAATAAGGGCCTGTCTATTATTCTGGCCTTCTTCCAATAAAGCCCTGGGCCGCGATGCGCTTGAGTAAATAAAGGCCCGGGCCTATATTAGAGGATTTACGGTATTTCACATCCATATCCACACACACTCACTCACACACATGCGCGCACACGCCCACACGCACTCATCAGACAACTCTCAAAGTAACTTGACGCCCCTTTTATCTCTATCTCTCATCCTCTCCTCCGTCTCACCCAATCCTCGGCTCCCTCCCATTGCCCCTGTGCCTGCTGTTCATCCGTGTGTGATTGATGGAGGAGTGCATCCATCCCCTTCCTCTGCCACTCACTCCTCTGTCCCCGAAGCCCCTCCATCCTTCTCTCTTACCTGCCGTCACCAGATGGCTCGCCACCTGCCTCCAACAGTCAACAAAAGCTGCAATTACCCTTCATGTCCGACAAAGGGAAACTCACTCGATGCGCGCACACACACACACACACCCACACACACACACACATAAATGCATGAGGAGAGTAAACTCCATGACCGTGCACAAAATGACACACCTAGAACCGAGCATATAAATCCTACCTTGCTCGTCATATATTCATGCAATTTGAAAGTGTTCTTTTCCACTGCTTGATTAATAATCAGAAGGAATTGATGAGGCTTGAGCTTTAATGCTCATTGATCATTCTGCACATTCACCTTCCCATTCAAATTTGAATAATTGAAAAAAGATTGAAAAAAAAAAACACACAGTGGATGCCAATTGAGTGGAAACCAGCACACGACAACTGAAACACGCTTCTGCTTGTTCCACTTGAACGGCCTCTGACACGCATCTGGAATATCGGAGCCTCCCTTTCAAACTCGTACGCGCTCCAACAAGTGCCCAGACACACAGGTGCACGCACATTTACATACACACCTACACAGTTGAGTTGATGATGGGCAGGGGAAGTGGGATTTGTTAGAACTACAAACCTCTCGTTACACCTTAATGACGGTTATTATTCTGTCATAGAGTGACTCTCGCTATGCAGAAATGTTACTGACTGCAAGTTATTTTCCTCTCCACCATAATTACACATGAGTGATTATGCGTACGTGAGTGCGTGTACGTCAAGGTGTGTGTAGGCAGTACCCTATTGCTGCTGATAATTACAGTGATGACTGACAGCTGTAATAAACAGAATCACTGCACCTACCGTATTCTGTTGCCCCTAGGCGGCTGAAAACGAAGATGAAATGGAAAGAGCTCTGAAGTAGCCTAAGTATCATGACAGATTTTTTTTTTTTTTTATGTTATTGAAGTGTAAATGAAAAATAAAAGCCATAGAGCCATTGTTCAATCCGATGTGCATAATCACCTTTTCTTCAAATGCACCATTTCTCCGCTGTTTCTGAATAGATTCATGCTTTCTGATCGAAGCCCCCAGAGCTGTTATCACAGTATAAGCCCGCTATAGTCAGTAATGCACTGTTGTTTTAATTAGTTGTGTTCATGTCATGTGGTCTGATGAATTTTATTAGCTGTGATTAAAGCAGACCAACGGCTTACATTGCAATCTTTAATTAGATCATTGAGAGCAATCTTCCAAACACACATAAATCATAACCTCTTGGGTGAAGCTAATATTGTGAATATATCCCAGTGATTAACTTGAATTTATGTAGCATCTGATTCTCTCAAAGAGAAGAGGCATGTACTGATTAGTAAGTCGGATTTCTGGCGTCACAACTGTACCTCTTTTGGCGCCCCTTCATTCCTTATGTACCGCGCTGCCACAACACGTAAAATGTATTCCAGTAAAAAAAATAAAAATGCTTTTGGCTTGTACATAATTACATCCCTAAGTGACATTCCTCACGTTATCCATTTTTAGTTCTATTTCAGTCCATTTTATTTTGCATTATACATGGGAACTTTTCTGTACGCGCTAGTGCTTTTCAATAAACTCACTTTTTCAAATTCATACCCAAGTGAACATTGATTTGGCTTTATTGAAAAGTGGATCCCTTATTTGATGCATGGCCTCCCGATGGCTTGAGCCGTCAGTGAAATGTCCATAAAGAAGTCGAGCAATGAGAATTACAGCGGCGAAAATATAAAATGAAAAAAGTCCTCACTCATCCATGCATCACGCCGCCTTCCTTCTCACTTATTTAGTCAATTCCTGGTTATGATGGATATATCAAAAAATGATTTATTTCCCTCTCATATTTCACATTGCTTCTGAATATATATTACTGCAAAGTGATGTTATTGCTGCTCGCAGATGTGAATGCACACACGTACACACATAGCGAGAGGATGTCTCTCACAGGGAGGCCAATCAAATGTAGCCGTCTCCTGGTGCAATCAACAATGACATGCAGACCAATTATATCCGTTAATCACGTAATATCAATTATTCCAGCTCATGTACCAGCACTACTTTCATCTACAGACACATGGCACATTATAAAACAGATGTGCCCAGTCGAGCATAAAACATATACATTTAGAGTTTTTTTGTCACTATTTACATTTAGCATATTACTAATATAGTTAATGAATACACTTAATAATATTAAATGATATTCTACAATTATTTTCTTCTAATTGTAATGAGTTTGTTATCATTTTCAGTATTTTAATGGTCATACTCATGATACTTAATATGAAAAAATGCAAGAAAAGAACATAGTGTTTTTCCAAAAAAAATTGTGATCTACAACTAGGAAGCAATCTTTAAACCTCAGAGGGGTTCATTACAATTTGCTCGTATTTATCACAGACTATCCAGCGTTCTTTTATGTTCTGCCAAAATGGCAATGGGGAAGAAATGTTCAAACGTATCACTGCCGATTTACATTTCCCCTTCAAGTTTTCTCGACAGTAGTACAGTGTGTGCCAAGGACTTTGTCACCAAAAACCCCGGCTCCCCCCCCCCTCTGACAACACTATTGCAACACAATCAAAGCGAGGTGGGGGTTCACGGGAATGGAAATAACCCCACCTGGTTGAGATGGCAAACAGTAATTCTACAGAGCAAATTGAACTTAGAATCCAATTCTGTGGATAGATTTGATGCATTTCTCAGACCTGCTGCAGAAATTAAACAGCGGAGTGCAGAATTTCAAATGAGGAAACAAAATATTTTAAGCCGTATCTGCAGAACGGCAATTCTATTCACACAGATTAGCTGGCATGGTGGATGTATTGCCAATATATATTTTCGGAACATTCTTGGCAAATGTATATAGATTGTATGTGCATGCATTGCATCATCTATCAGAATCCAGTCCTCCCTGTGCATACTAATATTTCCTTGCAGGTTACCGCAGGTGTTGAAATAGTTCTTTATAATAATAATGCCTGAGAACTCTAAATGAATATAACATGTTCCCAGAATGCCACTGTTTACAAAACTCCTGATTACTTATATCATAACCAACCGGTTTGATGTGTTCAAACACGTACGTATATCACCAATATTTCTTTCCCTGTCCACTTGCATGTTCACAGGGTCCAAACCTTTTCCTAGAACAAAAACCAGGGTGAAAGAAATATACACAGGCAACAAAGAAGGGATGGAGAGTTGTGTTCATCTGTTAATTTAACTTGAACTTGGTGTTCAACGAACTGTGAAATCACTACTACCACTGGAGCTTTTCTCTACAGACCTTCACTTTGTGCGTTCGGTGCTCAGTGTAACAGTGAGACATCAGCAGTATCAACACTATCGACACTAGCTTCTGCAGGACTCGCTTAATGCTCCAAACAGACGTGACGGGCCGCTTCCTGACAGAATAATGCTCTGGCAGCTGGTAACCCATGCTCCTACCCTACTGGAGGAGCGGTAGCAAGGACAGGAACTTCACTGCTGCACTTAAGTTATCATTTTGTGCATTATCATGGAGAAATGCAACACTGAAATGTATAGAATGTCATGCAGAAAACGGACTTATTATAATGATTTTAGCGAGAATCATTTGTTGTCCTCCTTAGAGAAAAAAAAGGTCCATAATACATTGAATAAACATGAAACTAAGGTAATACAATGTTGTTGAGTTGAGTAGGCTGGAATACCGGGTGCTCTCCTCTTCAGATTATGCCTGAAAGGACTTCCCAGTGGTTACTTGCATGGCAAAGTACATGAGGCAGTTTTAGTGGCCGGTATTAAAATATGACCCGGATTGTGTCAGAAACAAACCCCCCCTTGACATTAATGTAGTCGATGTGTGTTTGTGTGTTTTCTGTTAGTGTGTGCATGCATGCAGGAGGGGCTTAGCGTGGACACTTATTGCCTTTTTCACATATTTGCATTTGGAGCTAAAATTCAATTAATTGTCCATTGTTTTTGCCTAATGAATCAGTTGAAAGTGAAGGGCCCTCTCCACGAGTCAATTAAATCCATTCAAAGGCTCAGTAATTGTTTAACACTGCCTCAGGTAATTATGCCATATAAAATACAGTCACTGTCACCTGAAGTGTGTGTGTGTGTGTGTGTGTGTGTGTGTGTGTGTGTGTGTGTGTGTGAAAAGTTAGAAACCTGGGCCCGGTTTCCCGAAGCCTTCTTAAAGCCTTCTTAACGCTACGTCATTCGTAACCCCTACTTAGAGTTCCTACTTAACATTTTGCGTGTTTCCCATAACGTTCTTTGCTACGAATGTCTTTCGTACGTCATACGTTGGTAAGAGTGGTCTGGAGGAACTCTTAGAGCCTTCTTAGCTCTACCGTAGTGATGTTTCAGCTCCTGACGCTAGTCGCCACCACTGTACAGTAATCCAGAAATCCCCGCTGCGCATGGAACTGCACATTGCCAGTGTTGTGTTTCAGCAATGGTTTCAAGTCATTCATGAAGAAAATAAAAATAAAATATGCATGCATTTCATCACAAGGCTAAGCTTTACCTCAACCTCAGAAGTAGCCTAGGTATATTACAGTGTCATTTAATTAGCCCATTATCCCTAGTCAATAGCAAGGCATGTCATTAATGGACGCCGGTGACGGTTGTGAACGGTGGCAAAACTATGGCAGCGATACAACGCATCCTGAACCAAAGACGTCGCCGTCCTCGGAGCTAGGTTGGAATACCTAATTTCATAAGGATCAACTTCAATCCCATGGATATATTGACCGACGCCGCGGCTATATTGCATAAGTTACAACGGCAACAAATACGCATGTAATTAAGGATGTAATTGGCTCAATCTCCTCCGCTGTTTCTATATTTATTATCTTTTTTTAAATCAGTATAGGCTATGGTAGTATGTTCGACCATGGTTAAATAAATGTTTAGGCCTAGAAGGATTTCTAGCAATGTTTTATTCGCAAACACTGAAATAGCCTACATTTTATAATATAGTGCTGTCATGCACCTGCGCATGAAATGGAAAATCGAACTCTGAGCAATCGATTTCAGCACTTTCTTTCTGGACAGCGCCGTGTACGTACGACGTAAGGAGTGTTTCTTAGGAAGACTCCTAAGAGACCGTTCGGGAACCACGACTATAGAGGTAAACAACTTTGGTAAGTCATAACGTAGGAGTCTTCGTAGCGCGCTAAGAGTGGACGTTTTCGGGAAACCAGGCCCTGGTTGTTAGGGTATGGCTGCTCGCGAGTGAACTTTTGTGTGGCTGTAGGATGTATACATTTACTTATTATTAATCTAAATACACTCAAGCTGTGTGTTTGTGTGCTTGTCTGGTGCTCAGCGATGACAGCATGTGTGTGCTTGTAAAGTCTCCTGTGTGCTGGTTGTGTGTGAGTGCCAAGAAGAACAGACGCCGTGGAAAACCAGGGCTCACTGCAGGAGACAGCAATGTTTAATAAAGCATTTGGCTGGCGTGTGTAAGCACGCGCGCGCACACACACACACACACACACATGCTGTTTAGTGTGTGTTTGAGAGTGTATTTGCACATTCATCCAGGAGGCTAGTTTTGGCTTGGTGGCAGAGCAGAATTACTTTGCCTCCTGGTGAGTACACACATTTTGCCCTTGGGAGGGCAGCAGAGAAATGTGGCCAAGAAACGGCTTGATTGAATCAGGGAGATGGTAGCCTACTTGGAGTTTTGTGCTGTGATGCCGTATTGAGCCGGCAGTACCGGATGACGCCATTTCGACTTGGCATTTGCGAGCGACGACCAGGGAGCCTCTTTCAAACTTTTCCAACACTTCAAGACTAAATTAAATGATAAAAATGTGACTTTGGCGTGCTTTTCCTTTTATATTTCCCTTTGTCCATGTATTATTATTTTTTGTCATGTTGGATTCTGCTGAGACGCTTGATAAGTTCCAAGGTTGACACGTTGCATGCTGTTATACCATGCCAAGATAAGTTAAGCATGAAATAGTATTTATTAGTCCAGTCTAAAAATAAGAACGGATGGATTGGTCTACTACAAGAAGGATTGACCCACTTTGGTATAGAAATTCTAATTGCATCCCTATTCTATTATAAATCCTAATGACTTCGATGGTCTTTTTCATTAAGCGCCACCAGCCAGTCACAATTAGATTTTGTCCGATAACTTAATAACGGTAATGACATTCTCATCGGTCTGTCAATCAGCTGTGTGATAATGAGGATATGTCACCATTGGTAACACGCTAAACTAAGATCAGGTCTGCCAGTGTGGCTGGAGACTCTTAGCTGTGCATTCAGAAGGAACGGTGAGGGTTATTTGGAATAAGTGACCGATTACTACATCAACAACTTTGCTTTCGAGCTAAGCTCTCTCTTTAAACAAATTACTGAAATAAATAAATAAAATATGCTCCCTCTATTTCATTAACAGGCGTAATGCGTTCTGATGTAAGTATAATGTGAGAGAAAGTTCCCTCTAATCCAATTCAAATAGTGCACGTGATGTTATCAACCTTCACTTACAGAACTTAAACATCTGTTACCAGAACTCCTGGACACACTAATGCTGTATGACTGAGGAGGGGGGAAGTAAAAGCCAAGTTCACACTGCACGACTTTCAAAGGCACCAACAACTTTGGTCTGTAGAAATGCCAACACATAGCACACACAGTTAGAGGCCCCTCCCCCAGGTTTCCCTATGTGTCTCGCGCTCTAATTGTCTGTAGCTCCTTGACAGACAGGTTCAGATATTTAGCCTGCTAGATATCCGGGCTCAGGACACATAACACACCAGTGTGTCAATTTGTGAGCAACACAAGTCGATTTGTTGGCTCTGATCTGGGTTGTTTTTGTCAAGGAACTCCAAAAACTGTTGAAAAATGGGGGATAAAGTTTAGTGTGCAGTTGGCATGAGAGGCATGGTCTCCTTCCTTGTCCATTAAACACAACGGGAGAGTGGCCAGCTACAAGGACTGGCCTGTCAGGATGTGGCAAAGAGCTACTGGAGACACTAAACACAGAGCCATCCCAGTGGCCAAGACCTTAATGATCTGAGCAGACCACAAGACTTCCACAGAAAAACAATAAGAATTAGAGGTGGGCATCAGATTGATACTGGGTCTCTCTGTGTGTATTTGTGCGTGTGAGCATGTGTGTGTGTGTGTGCGTGTGAGCATGTGTGTGTGTGTGTGTGTGTGTGTGTGTGTGTGTTGTGCTTGTGCTCTTGTTGTCTGTTGGCCCCGGGGGATATAAATCAATGTGTCACATAATTGCTTGAGTGACCTTTGCTGATAAAAGACGGTAGCCTTTTGAAATCTCTATCTGTCTCTGTCACTTTGGCCATCTTCACCTCTCAACCATTGCTTTCTCTCTGTCACATGCTGTCACATCATTATACTCACACACTCCAACTCTTAAGGAATCCCAGGCTTGCGAAGGCTCCGCATTGATTTGATTGTTGTTAACTTGTGCACAATGTCCACTAATCAAATCACATATTTAAAATCTGCAGTCACAGGGCCACAGGAAAGGGAATGACCTTCCATACTCCAACCAATTGAACCTTTCTTCTCCCACTTTTATTTTTTTAATAATATGATTGTGTGGTCATTGCCTTTAATCAATTTGATATCCAACATTTTATTATAGTGCAGTAAGGTCATTTTAATCCCCTGTTTTTACTATTATTGTCCATTATTCCCATCTTGAGCATCTCATATGGTATCATATCATTAACTATTAATCCTATCATATGCATTTTCCAAGCTTATGAAGGGGAATTGATTTCTATGCTTGCAATTCTCTTTGAAAGCCACACAAATTGCACATACAGTGATTCCTGACAGCTGCTGCAGTTGATAACCACCAGCACTTAATTTAATGCAGTGAGGTCATGGCAATGAAAATGATCATTTTTAACCTTTATTTTGAATGGGAAAGTTCACTTAAACCACTGCTTTCTTTAATAGGAAGGCCCTGTTCACACTCACACTTTGGCTATTGCAACACCCTCGGTATACTGTATAAATATGTGACGGGCAGCAATAATCAGTGTTTTTCTGTTTCCATGTTTTCCATTCCTTCGTTTTATTCCTTAATCACTGGTTCTTACATATCCCTGGCTGGACTTCTTATTCCCTCCGGTATATTTTGCATCTCTCTCTCTTCCTGGTTTGCCAATATATCTAAAGCCCTCTGCAGCTCCCTCTTCTCATCTGCCCTTCGTCCTGTTTTTTTTTCTTCTTTTTATGTGCCTGACGGTTTTGTCATTCACATTAAATGTTAAATCTCCCCACCGCTGTGGCGGCAGCCTGTGGAGTGGGGAAGGGAAAAAAGGGGCGGAAGAGGATGAAATGAACAGAGTGATTTGTCCTTCCAGGTAGTTGCTCTCCTGGGAAGTGTAATGACCAGTGGCTCTTTAAAGTGTCTCCCATCTGTCATAAAACGTGCACTGCAGATGGACACATGCAACAGCCCGCTGCCCGGCTCGGGTGCAGCTGTGTGTCAGATCAGGTGTCGAGATCGAGGCAGCATTCGAGCGTGAGTGAGAATATGCGTCCGCTGCAGTTAGCTTGTGTGTGTGTTTGTCTAGTTTGTGTTTGTGAGTTGCATGTGCGTTAAGTAAAAGTATATATATATATTTTATAAGATGTGTTTTTATCTGAGCATGTGTCTGCATGCATCTACAATATACTGTAATGACTGTAAATAGACAGAAGGGGTGCTTGGTAATATTGTCATCTTGCTCTATACTCTATATTCTGCTCTTTAGCACTCTTGTCACTTACACTGCTCTGCCTCTCAGTGTAATGGTGCCAGTCTTGTCTGTCACACATCCACTTTCCTTTTTCTTTCTCTCTTTTTCTCTCTGCCACTATGTCACTATTTCCGTCTTCGTCTACCACTTGCTTTACCCACCTTCCTTCCATTCCGCCTCTCTGTCTGCCGTGCCACCTGATTTCACTCTTCTTTTCAGTCCTTATCTGTCATTTTTTCTGCCTATGGCCCAGTTTTCATCGCAGCTTTAAAAAGACGCAGTAGTTGTCGAATAATTTGTACCATTTTGCCACGAGGAGCAAATAAAACTCCCTGACTCTGAAAAGAACACAGAGCTCTGAATGTATCAGACGGAGCTGAAAACGTCTTCGTACTCTATTTTATCCAACCACATGCTGTGAGTCTACTCTTATCAATTGGGTTTCTGGAAGGTGAGGTATACCCTAGACATGGTTCCACTCTATCATAGGGTTGACACACATCAGGAAACCTGGTTGACCCAAACAAAGGTCAGATCTTAGATTTCAGAACGGCCTCAGCAGTTAATAGAGTCTTGCTCAAGGACACTCAAGTCGGGAGGATGCTTGCTGTCACAGTTGCTTGAATCCCAGGGCCCTCTAGGTAGAAGGTAATACCATAGCAATAGTCCTGAATTCATTACTGCAACCCAAAAGATATTCAACAGCACGTAGCTTTGAAACACACTTGAGCAGCAGGGGGTCTGGTTGTCTCAGAATTATTCCTTAGAATAAAGGTAAAAAAAACAAAAAGACACTGTCTACTACCTGAAGGGCACTGTCTTGACATACTTTGAATGGAAATTCTTATTAGCACTTTATTTTACACCAGGCACTGCATTGTTTAATACAAAATGTAAATTACTGCATTATTTATGGTGTGAAAAAGATGATACAGTATTCCTTCACTTATTCATTTAACATCACAAGTCTCAGTACTCTGAGGTGTGCACAGGTTTGTGGTAAATAGTTGATGAGGTCTCATTGTAATTGGTGTGAATATTTCATGGATGGAAAAGATGCAGAATAAAAAAGGACTGACAGCCAGGAACACGACCTGCTTTCTGCTCATTCCAGGGCCAAACGTACACCCATGTCTCTCACACACACATGTCTTACAGTGGTGATATTCACACACACACACATGCAGATGCACAGTGATGCACACGTACACATTTACCCCAAGGATGTGCTCTAAATGCAGCCCATTAAGAAAGTTTTCGGGACAGCATTGTGTAATGTTGGCAATGTGTCATGGAGTGCCGCTGCTAAAGGGTGGTTACACAGATGCGGATTAATGATAATCACCCTTAAAATCTTATTTAAACAGTTGTCCTTTTTAATTAGAATTCAACTCAGGATTATCTTGTGTTTGTGTATGAATGGCTCCGTGTGTTTGAGACGTATATGTCCTTGGGCCCTGGAAGTGGTAAACAATACATTTTGGCCCATATAGTGTGGCAAGCCAGGAGAAGCCACAGGCCCAACCCGACCGGGAAACCCCAGGCTCCGGTTAGGGGAGGTAGCAGGGGGTGTGTTCTACCCAGTGGAGGTGGTGCAGCCACTGGGAATCTGGCACTGGACACACCTGCAGCCCATCAGGTAATCAGGGGAGAAGATTTACTCCCTGCTCTCCCACTCAATCGGGCTGCTCTTCGACCAGGAGGAACGACAGGCAACAGACGTCAGAAAGCCAGGAGCCAGAGACGTGGGACTGGTTGACCTGGTTGACTTGGACCCCGTGGCAAGTAACCCATGCCTCACCTCTCTCCCTCTCTCTGCCCTATCCAGAAGCCTGTTTGGTTGGAGACCCAGGACTGAAACCTGAGGACAAACGCCCCAGCCGGGAAGAAACCTTAGTTCACCTTTAACCCTGTGCCCTTCTCCCTCCCTTTAACTTGTCTATTAAAGACTTTTTGATTTTGCCTCATCTGTCTTGGAGCCTATTTTATGTGAATCTTGTTGCATTCTCCCCTGGGTCGCCACATTTGGTGGAGGATGTGGGCATCGTGATCCAACGCTGCAGATTCACTATAAAATAGACTTCAGATGGAGGAGGCCCTGGCCCAGCTCATCCAAACCCAAGCCCAACAGGCCCATAGCCTTAAAGCCTTGCAGGATGCATTCACTGTGTTGGGAAAACACTTGGTGAAACCAGAGAGGCCAGTGGGACCCAGTAAAGTGCTAACGAAACAAAGTGCAGAAGATGATATTGAAGCTTACCTTGCGGTATTTGAGAGGACAGCAGAGAGAGAGAGGTGGCCCAGGACAGAGTGGGCTGGCATACTGGCCCCTTTCCTAACGGGGGAAGCTCAACGGGCCTGTCAGGACCTTCCTCCCCGGGACGTCAACAACTATGACCTGCTGAAAACGACCATTTTGGCCCATTATGGCCACAACATCCCAACAAGGGCTCAGCGGTTCCATGCCTGGGCCTACGACCAGACGGCCCCTGTACGCCCTCAGGTAGCCACGTTGATACGTCTAACCCGCACGTGGTTGACCACAGGGGACGGACCCTCGGCCCTTGATAGAGTTGTTATGGACCGCTGCATTCGAGCACTACCTGCAGACGCCAAACGGTACGCCTCCCAAAGTAATCCTGAGACTGTTGATGCCCTGGTAGAGCTGTTGGAAAACCACCAGGTAAGCGCTGAACTGCTGCGAGGCAACCGGGGGGAGAATCCACGTCCCGGCCGCTCTGATCCCCGGGGAGAGAAGCTGAGGGTGAGAAGGGGGGGCCAGGAGGTCCGACCTCAACCAGGGGCCAGCCAGCCGGGCCAGCCCCGGGCAACCCCCGAGACCCGACCGGCAATTATCCGGGAGCGTCGCAGATGCTTCACATGTGGTCAGGAAGGCCATCTATCGTGGAACTGCCCCGGTGATGAGGAATCGATGCCGACGGCAGAATCGGCTGGGGCCCCCCAGGAAGCGGGAGGCTATCTCACCACCTGCTGGGCTCATGAGGACATGACGGCCCCAAAACTCCCCGTTCGAATCAATGGGCAGGATACAGAGGCCCTCCTGGACTCTGGAAGTGCTGTGACCCTGCTAAGGCCCGAACTGACGACAGGACCCCAGGGGCCCTCTATCCCGGTCTCCTGTGTCCATGGGGACTCTCGGGACTGCCCCACCGCTCACATCAAGGTCCAGACCACACGGGGCACCTTTGAGTTGATCGCAGGGTTGGTGAAAAACCTGCCAGTCCCTGTACTCATCGGGAGAGACTGCCCCATATTTTGGCGTTTGTGGGGGCCGAACAACCTGAGGAAGAAACCCCGGGGCAGCGGGAAAGCGAGGCCCCGGCCTGTCTGTGCAGCTGGGGTCCCCGGCTCCTCTGGGGAGGAGACCAGTGAAGACGCTCAGGGACCAGCTGAACCTGTAGGGGCCAGGAACACTGAACCCGAAGAAGCCTCATCAGATGACAGGTTTTCAGAGGCTTTTTCTGAATTCCCCATTGTAGAGGAGGAAAGGGGGCCCCACCCAGGGCAGTTTGGAACCGCCCAGTTAGAGGACCCCAACTTGGAACAAGCCCAAAGGAACGTGATTGAAGTTGAGGGCAACCGAGTTGAAGGGGTGAGTGCAATCATCTTTCCACATTTTGTGGTAAAAAACGGGCTCTTGTACAGGGTGGTTAAAAAGGGAGAACTCATTGTTGAACAGTTGTTGGTCCCAAAATGCTATGTACCTAAAGTGTTGTACCTAGCTCATTCACACCTATTAGGGGAACATCTAGGAGTAGAAAAAAACGTACGAGAGAATCCTGGGCCGCTTCTACTGGCCTGGGGTGAAGAGGGCTGTCAAGGATTATTGCAGAAGCTGTGCAGAATGCCAGAAGACAGCCCCAAAGGTAAACTATCAGAACCCTTTGATCCCTCTACCCATTATTGACACGCCCTTCCAGAGAGTGGCCATGGATATTGTGGGTCCCCTCCCTAAATCCAGCAGGGGACATCGGTATATCCTGGTCCTCCTGGACTATGCCACTCGCTATCCCGAGGCTATTCCCCTACGGGCAGTTACGGCTAAGACTGTGGCCCGTGAGCTGTTCCTACTGTTTAGTCGAGTGGGCATTGTCAAAGAGGTCCTCACCGACCAGGGAAGCTGCTTCATGTCAAGAGTAATGAAGGAGATGTGCAAGCTGTTGAAGGTGAGCCAGTTAAGGACGTCTGTTTACCATCCGCAGACGGATGGTCTTGTTGAACGGTCCAATAAAACTCTCAAACAAATGCTGAGAAAGATCATTGATGTGGATGGGAAAAACTGGGACCAACTAATCCCCTTTGTCTTGTTTGCCATCCGAGAAGTCCCACAGGCGTCCACAGGATTTTCACCGTTCGAGTTGCTGTACGGACGGAGGCCACAGGGCATGCTGGACCTGGCCAAGGAAGCCTGGGAACAACAACCATCCCCCCACCGCTCTATCATTGAGTATGTTGACCAGATGAAGGACCGGATGAGCATGGTTTGGCCCCTTGTTAGGGGGCATATGCAGCAAGCCCAGCAAGCTCAAGCCAAAGTCTACAACAGGAAAGCCCACATCCGAGAGTTCAGGCCTGGTGAGTTGGTCCTGGTCCTCATCCCAACCACAGAATGCAAGTTCCTGGCCAAGTGGCAGGGGCCCTATGAGGTCATGGAGAAGGTGGGGGAGGTCAACTATAAGGTGAGGCAACCGGGGAGGAGAAAACCTTGTCAGCTTTATCATGTTAATCTTCTGAAGAAATGGCATACCACTGATGCGGCCCCGGCGCCCGCCTTGACTGTTAAAATGTCCAGTTTGAATGCACAGGTACCCTTCGGCCCTTAGCTGGCACCGTCCCACCGCCAAGACCTGGTTGAACTGACGAGCCAGTTTCAAGATGTGTTCTCTGACCTGCCGGGACGTACGGATGTGATCCAACATGACATAATCACCGAGCCAGGAAAAAAGGTGAGGCTCCGGCCCTATCGCATCCCTGAAGCTAAGAGGCAGAGCCTTCGAGAAGAGGTAAAGAGGATGTTGGAGATGGGGGTCATTGAGGAATCACATAGTGCCTGGTCCAGTCCAATTGTGCTCGTTCCTAAACCCGATGGCTCAGATAGGTTCTGCAATGATTTTAGAAGACTGAATGAAATCTCTAAGTTTGATGCTTATCCTATGCCTCGGGTCGATGAGTTGATTGAACCATTAGGCCCCAGTCGTTTTGTGTCGACTCTTGACCTCACCAAAGGTTACTGGCAAGTCCCCCTCACCAACCGGGCCAAGGAGAAGACCGCCTTCGTCACCCCCGATGGCCTGTACCATTACACCGTGTTGCCCTTTGGAGTACACGGAGCCCCCGCCACCTTCCAACGGATGATGGACCAGATACTCCGACCCCATCGTGAGTATGCAGCCGCTTATATTGACGACATCATAATCCACAGCACAGACTGGACCGCCCACCTAGGCCACCTGCGGGCAGTCCTGAGAGCTCTGCGACAAGCCGGCCTGGCGGCCAACCCAAAGAAATGCCGTTTGGGGCTAGAGGAGGCCGAGTACCTGGGATACACCATCGGCAGGGGTAATGTGAGACCCCAACTCCGGAAGGTGGAGGCGATCACCACCTGGCCCCGGCCGATGACCAAGCGACAGGTGAAGACATTCCTGGGTCTGGTTGGCTATTATCAATGTTTTATCCCCCACTTTGCTACGATTGCAGCCCCTCTGCATGAGATGACGAAGAAGAACCACCCTCACCGGGTCTCCTGGAGTGCTGAAGCAGAGGAAGCCTTCTCCACCCTTCAGAAGGCCCTGTGCACGGAGCCCGTGCTGGGTGCCCCAAACTTCAGCGAACCGTTCATTGTGCACGCTGATGCTTCCGGAACAGGGGTCGGAGCGGTCCTCTCACAGATCAGAGGAGGGGAGGAACACCCGGTGACCTACATCAGTCGTAAGTTGAAAAAACATGAACAGAACTACTCCACCATAGAAAAGGAATGTCTGGCTATCAAATGGGCTTTGACCAAGCTGCGTTATTACCTCCTCGGCCGACGCTTCACCCTGGTAACAGACCACGCACCACTCAAATGGTTATCAACGGCCAAGGACACCAATGCACGGGTCACAAGGTGGTTCTTGGAATTGCAAGACTTTAATTTCTCTGTTGAACACAGGTCGGGCAGGGCCCACGGAAATGCGGATGCCCTATCCAGAAGAGAGGACTGCTTGTTTGTCGGCGCTCCCAGCCCCGGCCTGGAGCTGGTGGGGGGGGGTATGTGGCAAGCCAGGAGAAGCCACAGGCCCAACCCGACCGGGAAACCCCAGGCTCCGGTTAGGGGAGGTAGCAGGGGGTGTGTTCTACCCAGTGGAGGTGGTGCAGCCACTGGGAATCTGGCACTGGACACACCTGCAGCCCATCAGGTAATCAGGGGAGAAGATTTACTCCCTGCTCTCCCACTCAATCGGGCTGCTCTTCGACCAGGAGGAACGACAGGCAACAGACGTCAGAAAGCCAGGAGCCAGAGACGTGGGACTGGTTGAGTAGCCCTTGGACCCCGTGGCAAGTAACCCATGCCTCACCTCTCTCCCTCTCTCTGCCCTATCCAGAAGCCTGTTTCGTTGGAGACCCAGGACTGAAACCTGAGGACAAACGCCCCAGCCAGGAAGAAACCTTAGTTCACCTTTAACCCTGTGCCCTTCTCCCTCCCTTTAACTTGTCTATTAAAGACTTTTTGATTTTGCCTAATCTGTCTTGGAGCCTATTTTATGTGAATCTTGTTGCATTCTCCCCTGGGTCGCCACAATAGCCATAAAAAACTCCTTATAACAAGGCCTTTTTCATATCAAACTCAAATGTTGATGACTAAAGAATGCATGAAATATGTAGTGCATCAACAAGTAACTCTGGTCCCCAGGGTTTTGAGTCAAACAATTACAAGCAAAGGCTAGATGTCCATTGATTTCTTCCTAGTGTGTGTGTTTCAAATGTCAATCAATGAAGTAAGTGTTGTGAAGCAAGATTTCTTTTGTTGATTTGTCTGGGCTCCAAGAATAGACTGTTAAAGTGCATACGAGATGTTCAACTAAGGCACGCATCTTATGTGTGGTGCTGCATATGTGTCGTAAGGTACAGTATCTCTCCATCAGGTCACCCGGCAACCAACTGAGAAACTTCCAAAGGTGGGCAGACGTCAAGACCCAATGTCAGACAGGCCCTACCTTGAGATCAATTCCCAAATTTCATGTCACATTTTTTCAATGAGTAAAAAAAGAAAATTAATTCCCCCCCCCCCAAAAAGTTACTCAGATCCCACTCTTGGAAGCAGGCGACACTTTAAGAAAGTGTTTTTCCTGCCCTGTCATGGGACGTACTTCAATTAGAAGGTGTTATGTGTGCCTCTTTCTGTTACTCATGGCACCCTCCTCCTCCCTCTCTACCTGAGCACATCTGAGAGTAACCGTTGCTCTGGTGGAGTGGGGGAGGTGATAAAAGGGCTGAGAGTGCAGGGACAAAGGGGGAAGATCACACACACACACACATGCAATAGCACACTTGTGAGGAGGGTTCGCTCCTAACCTTTTGCTCCGTTGTTCCAAAAAGGTTTGGGCTAAAACCTCCATGCACTTTAGGTGCTGGGGTTTTTTGTCGTATTAGTTTGTTGTATTTCTTTTAGGCTGGAGATTACTGGTAGTTCAGTTATTTCATCTCTTTTGTTTTAGGTTTAGTTTTCCTTTAGGTAGGTTAGGGGGAGGTGCGGGAACGATGGCTCACTGCGTGGCTGGTCCCGCATCCTAATCTTTTGTACTTGTTGGCCTGGATCTTCAGCCCCCTTTTGTTTGTTCTGGGGTTTTATTTTGAGAACTATGTAATAAAGCTGGTTTAACTGTATACATAGTGGGTGCATCCTGAATATGTTACTTCCTCCAACCCTTGTGAGCCCGGTGTTTAAATTACCGTAACAGTAGGTGACATGCACCACAAAGATCCAACTGTTTCCTGTGTAGGCCTCTGGACACTTCTGGAAGAAATACTTGAAACTGAAAATCTATGTGATGTAGTAGAAGATGACCCTAAGATGGCATTTTTAACACTGAACTCAATGATAACCAGTCTATGATAACTTGGAAACATTGGCACATGCAAATCTCCGGTTAAAGATAGATGTAATCCAGTTAGCAGTACTGCGTCAACTGACATGTGACATTCTTCTTTCATGGCTGTGATTGTAGGTTTTCATGTGTATATGCTGTATTTAGTTTTTATACATTGATTATGTGTTTCACTTTTTGTTTTATTTCCTAAAAATGTATATGGTTCCCATATTGTTAAAAAAGGTCTGCCAAATTAGCCATTATGTTGTTTCTAGGCACCTCTCCTTCAACATTTCAACATACACATTTCTGTTTTTGTGATTTTACATTGCTCTCAGGCCACACATTCAGCTGGCACAGGGAGTAGCAAGCACCACAGTAAAACAAAATAGTACTATTGGAATGAGTGGTCAGAGAGCACAGTAATGCCATTAAAATTATAATAATCTGAAATTAGAACGATATTTTAGCTTAACCATAAAAAAAGTAGTAGTGTTTGGTAAATCCTCATGGCTGTTGCAAGTTCCACTGGAAGTAAAACACTGCACATTAAAGAAAAATGTTATGTTGGTATTTCTATATACTTACTTGCTTCTGGCATTGAGTTGATAAAGTTGTCTGGAGCTGGTCCCTTGCATAGATTGTTGTCCTGTTTGGTGAGACAGGCTTCCATGAGAAGGTGGTCTGGTCCGACTTTCTCAAGAGGGCTCCTGAATTAGCAGGGTGGTTACAACAATCAGAAGGTAAACAAGTGGCAGTGTTCTTCTCCTAATCATTAAATCTTAAATGTGATTTTCATGTCATTTAATTTCACAACGATCAAGCTCCTCAATTAAGCTAGCAACTGCATGAGAAAAATCCTAAAAAGTCCAAAGTAGCTATTCAAAGTAAGGGAAAAGCACATCAGTAAACCTGAGTGATCAGTTCACTAGTTAAATAGTTTAACTAAGGAGCTGTCAACATCTTAGAAAGTAAAATGTATTATCTGAGATGCTGATGAATTAATCAAATGAATCATAAACATTTACACATTTTAAATATCTGCTTGGGAATTTCAACATAAAATGATTGTTACACAAATAAAGCATTTAATAGACATATTTATTTCCCAAATGTATTTTTTTTCATTGAACATATGCAAAGTTGCCATACTGTCCATCCATTCATCCATCAGTTCTCCCATTTTCTCCTGCTTATCCTGGGCTTATGTGGGGGACAGCAGGAGGGAATTCCAGCTGTTCTCCCCAGCAATGTTTTCCACCTCTTCCTTCGGGAACCCTGAGGCACTCAGGCAACACGAGATTTATCATCCTTCCAGCATAATCTGTGACTACCCCGGGGCCTCTAACCAGTTGGACGTGCCCAGAAAAACCTCTAAAGGGAGGAATCCAGGAAGCATCCTGAGCTGATGCCCAAATCACCTGAAGGACTGTTGGCTCTAATTCCAGTTCCTTCTGGATCTCTGAACTCCTCACCCTTTCTATAAGGCCGTGCCCAAACAACATATGATTAAACCCCTCATATCGGCCTCCCCGAACTCGGCCTCCATTTTACCATCACTTTTCTGGACAAGACCTTGAGATTCTTAAACTCCCTCACTTCGGGCAAAGACTTGACAGTGCCCACCTCCCAGACAGTGCAATCCACCTTTTCTTGGCAGAGAACCCTTTTACGTTCCCCCTTTTAAAAAATGGGAACCACTCCCCCTGTCTGCCGAGCCCCATGCACTATCCACAATCCCTGAACAACACTGAAGAGGCACGTTAGCCGAGAAAACTGAGCCTTCATCACATTTGATCATGTCATGACATCGTAGTCCAAATGGGTTCAACAGGTGGGTTTGTGACAGCATTTCTTTACCAGGTCAACATGATAGATTCCTGGACGATCTATTCGCCGTGTATGAGAATATTAATCTTTCCCTTTATTGGAGTCATGTTCTTGGCAATCCTTCAGTCAGCTGCATTGATGGTAAATGCAGCTTTTCCTTCATTTCACATCTGGCGATCTTTTTTCTTCTTCTTCTTCAGATCCTGCACAGATGTCCTATGGTTTCTCTGTGCAGGTTCTCTCATCTCCATTTTTCAACACTCTTTTAGCAACAGTCAGTATGATATTTTTCCCCCACATTTGCTCCCCTGTTTAATATTGTACATAAACTTGAACAAATACAAATGTTCTGCTTTCCTCTCAGTGTAATAAGAAGAACTAATGAGAAAAACTAACGTCTTCTCCGTATCGGCACCTTCGCAATTATGACTTACCACTTGCGATTTAAGTGATTGGATTGGGCCCGCGTTTACATTTTTACACCGAATGAATGTTTGACATGCTTCTTCGGGGAATTACTAGGTAATGGCATACCTCAGTTTTGCTCTCAAATTAAGAATTGCACTTGTTCAGAGAGAGGAAAAGATAGAGTGAAGAAAGTGAGAAACAGGATATGTGAAAGGAAAGGGAAGAGGGAGGTAGGGAGGGATTGGGAGTGACAACAATGAAATGGTTCCACCTGCCCCGAGATATAATACATTCAAACACACTCTATCTGCAGACACATATACATACGTTCCCCGAAAATGCACACATGCACAAATGACTACAGATATGTCCACACCACCTGTCTGGGTGTTCGGGGAACTATTTAGGCAAGTTGAGCAACAACCTGTCATATCATCTCCTGTGTAAACAGTAGTTGCTGGCGGTCTGTTGGCATAGAGCTCTGGAGACCTTGTGTGTGTGCATGTGTGTGATCAGATTTGTCGCGTGTGTTTGCACGTGTGTGTGTGTGTGTGTGTGTGTGGAGGGGGGGAATCACGCAAAGGGGAACCGGAGGGGAGAACAAGAACAGAACAGGAGACCTGAGCACACACCCAGCAGCTATTAAGTATGGAATATCTGAGTCTCCTATGGATTTGCAGACACTTTTCACACGGAAGCTTTTTAAACAGACACGCAAATCAATCCCCAGCATTCATACAGAAATCAATTCTCTCAAGTCTGCTTCTCACCATCACATCCTCTCCCACACTCACACAGAGTGACAAACACACACACACACACACACACACACCTGTCTGAAGTCCCAACAGGGACTATACAGGAAGCCATAAACCAAACCGCAGCCAAGCATGAACGGTAAATATGGCACAGGCCTTCCCAAACAAAACTTCCCTGCCTATATCAACGAATAAAAAAGGATGTATTATTAAACAATTTTAATTTTTAGTTCACATTGATTGGAGCATTTGCACTGCTAACAGGTGATCTGCAGACACCCAGTGAGGCCAATGAAAAAGCAAATTTAAAGCTGATGAATAGGATGCAACCTCCCATTACATAACCTGCAATTCTTACATACTTTTTCAATTAATGGAATTCACCTCAGATCTTTAAAAAGTGTTTGCAAACCAATAATTATAGTACACATCCTCTCAGGCAGTCAGTAAATAAAGAAAGGGGTTACGAGGCAGATGAAACTGGAGGGAGAGGTGACAGAAAGAAATTAAGATAAATATAACGGGTAGATGAATGGACTTGCAGAAATATACTTTGTATTGATCAGCTTGCCTCTGGTTGCCAAAGGCAACGACTACTTCTCTGATTTATTTCACCTCCCCGTATCCCTCTTGTCATCATCCTACATTCATTCCTATCTGCTGCCTCTATTACCTCCGACTTAACACCATACCTATCCATAACCCCCCCCCATATTACTATGTAACCAGTTGAGGAAGATGACGAGAGGTTGGAGGGAGGAAAGGAGTGAGTCAAAGTTGGCGAAGTTGAGGAGATTTATTTGTACAAAAGTTTCTATCTGCAGCGATTCGTCTTGAAGTAAGCTGCCCCCTTTTAAAATACAAGTGGGTGTGTAGAGGACAAGTTGAGCAGAGTAACAATGTGACAGATTTGTGTTAGATGTGTGTTTTGCTGGTTTCAGAAGTTATTTGATTTGAACGTTGTTATATGTGAATTCAATCTCAAAAAGGAGTCACACTTCTTCTATGCTAAGTGAATTATCTTTAATTGAGTCTCATTCAGTATTCTTCTATATATCCTTCTCACATCTTCAGTGACTGTTACATCTGCCCAGTCCGTTCCTTTATCTCTGTTTTGATTGCCCTTGCTGTCTCTTTGACATTCTTACTGTTTCTTGTCTTTTATTATATTCAACATTTCCCTTTCTCCTCTCTCCCTGTCACTCAGGGCAACATTTCTGTCCTTCCTTGTTTTACTTCCTCTTCCAGTTTGACTGAGTCTTCTTTTTTTCACATTGTGACTTTAGCCTCCTGTCACGCCACACGACTATAACACGGAAACTCAGACATGCACTCACACATAACACACACACACTCAACAGACACACAACATGCACTGTTGGATTCAATTTTAACAAGCGAGGCAACAAGGTTGTTTCAGTCACCTTTCCTCCAAGGACGCTGTTAACAACAGGACAGATTCTGCATTAACAAGGAGGTGTTATCTACCTTCAACCTTGCCAAAATCATCTCCTTTATGATACTGTATATAAATATTACACACACACACACACACACACACACACAGTCCTCATCAGACACTGAAGCCATCAAAATGTCTCTAACTGAAGCATGCATCCGATGTAACAGAACAGGCCATAGGGGTTCATTTTTGAAGCATATCACAGTGCCTGGATCACTGAAGACCCACAATGCAGTATACCTTAACAAATACACACACACACACACACACAGCAGTATATAATGTTTCAAAGTGGCTATCATGGATCATGGATTCATCAGCACTCACAAATGTCCGTCTACAGTAACAAACCCCCAACGGAACCGACGACGACACACACATTCCGCTTCTTAACAAACCACACACCAGCGGCTTTGTTCTGAGAGACCACTTTCATCTTTAATATGTTGTGGTTGCTGGTGGCTGCTGATGTTTGGCGGGGGGCCTTTAGATTGCCTCAGACGCCGCTGTTGTCACACTACAGAGGTCAGTCCAATAACTCGCCTCCCCTGGGCTGAAATACACAAACCACGCCAGGCCAATTACACAGGCTGACACACAAACTAGCGGCATGGACGGCAAACTTTGACGCTCACACACAATTTCCATCCGGTTTAGTATCTCTAATGCACTTCCCTTTTTCAGTTCACATCAATTAGCGATGCTTCGTGTAAGTGTTGGCCATGACCTTTCAACGTGAAATTGAACGTTATGAAAAAACTCTGCAAGGCATGTCACTGTGACCTCGCTCGCAGCTTTAGTGGAACGTAATGAATTTTTAAGTGTTCAGCTGCATATTCCAGCTCTTGCAAAGTACATATATTTCCCTCACTTCTTGAACATATCTATGCATTTATGCAGAGAGACAAAAAAACACTGCACCAATATTTCCATGCATGCATGTTATGAGTTTTTTTTTTTTAAAGCCATGAATACGCAGCTTAATTTAACAGTAAGAGAATCAATAGAATGCACAGTTGTGAGGCAAAAGTAAAACGTGAGACAAAATACATAAAAGAACAAAACAAAGCACAAAAAAGCTCAAATGGATGCATGCAAATTGTTGGAAAAAAAGGCCCACTGCTGCCAACAAATGCAGGCCGGTCCAAGGGAGCAATCTTGCCAAGCACATACATGAACAGTTACATATGTATCGGACAAACCCATTTTCAGTTATATTGTAATCTGCTGTTGGAGGAAAGTGGACGAGGAATGGGTTGATGTTTGTCATTTTCTATGGACAGATCCTGCAGGTTTGAACAGACTCTGACTGGCTGGTCCCATACATACACATTTTCACAGTTCTGATCTCACAGAGGTCAAGCCTCTTAGAGGGACTAGCCTGTGTGAAATAGAACAAGAGAGGCCTGCAGACCTGATCTGCAGAGAGTGTTTGATAGAATGAAAGACACAGAACTCCGGAGAAAAAACACCTAACTACTAGAGTGTGTTAATGACCAGCGTTAACATGATGAATGTCACCTGTGAGTAAATGAGCGCACGTTCATGAGAATTTCTAATGAGCATAATTAACCTCCCAATATTACAATAAAAGACCCATGCGTCCTATATTAAAGTCCTGCTTTGGGATTCCCATCAAGAAAAAATCTATATTTTCAAGGAGGAGCATTTCGGGTATGCTAATGGAGGGAAATCACTAGTGCTGTTAATGCTGTCACCTGAGGTTCATGCAGAACAATATGAAGAACTTCCCGGCAAAGCAAGGTGATGGATGACTGCAACAGGAGGGGGTCAAATGATTAAGGTCGCAGTTGGAGGTATTCATAATGATAGTGTAGTGTTATACAATAAGTTGAATTAATGGTGATATCATAACGCTCTAAGACTAAAACAATTCTATTATAATTATAATTGCAGGATATGACTATGATAATGTACGACGGCGCAAATTTGCCACTTTAAATTAACAAATTTGCGACTTTTTTCTCAAAATGTTGCCCACCTCTCTCGGCTCCGTTTTTTTTTTGTTAAAAATAAAATATACAATCATCAATTGAAAAACAACAGCAGACTATTTGCACATGACTCCTACAGTTCGGGACAGGAGTCCCATTTGTCTCCCACTTGTCCTAACTTTAGAGTACAGTCGTGTACTGCAGTGTGTATACTCTCGATAATCAATTCAAACAAGTTCACGCACGATAAATTGTAGCCACAGCAGTGTGCCAAAGGCACGGCAATGAGCACTGCTCGAATAAAACAAACATCTGCGCTCTCGGTGCATTAAGGATCACACTATGGTGGAAGCAGCAGTCTGATTATGATCAAAGGCTTTGCTGAAACGCTTTTCTAGTGCTGTGTGTGTAGAGATGTGGGTTACCATACAAACACCTGCATTCAGGTCATTGTTAATGTTGGCAGCTATTTTTGATTTAGCCTTTAGATGAAGATGCTTATTAGTTTAAGACATATTTTAATTATTTTTTAATCCTACATAGACTTTCGTCAGCCAATTTAAAATGTTACTCCACTCATGGTTTTTTTTGGTCTAGTCTAGTTTCAAGTTTTATTTTGAAAGTTTCTTGCCTCATGTGTCATGTTTCTTTTTGGTTCTTGACATTTTATTTTTCCCTCCTATTACACTCATGTTTCATTTGGTGATTAGCATTTTGTGTATTTAGACCGTGAAATCGCACACTACTCACTATGGACTATATGCCACATTGTAGTGCTGTTTGAATGTGAGAGTTATTATACCCAAATATAGTGAGCTCAAAGCATCCCACAATTAATCTTGAAAAGTATTGTGTATTATATACCAACATGCACTGAAGGCAAAACAACAGATGGACGAGAGTAGAGAAAGCAGCCTGATTGAGACAAATCCATGAGCTGTGGCCCAAAAACAATATATATAATGTGAGTAGAGCAGCATATCATAACATAAATGGTCACAACACACTTGGACAAAAGTTTATTCCGCCCACATTACATCAGCGTATAGTGCTCCATTTTTCCCTTACCTCTCAAAAAAAAGGCCCTCGACATATATACGCTGCATCACAACAGATAAGTGTATATGTATTTATTACAAAATGAAATATTTATTATAAATGGTCCACCAGCTGCTGTTGTCCTGCCATATTTGAATTGTGTGACAGCAGAGAAAACTGCAGAGAAAATGGGCCAAGTAGTGTCTGAAAGTTTATATATATATATACCTCACTATATAGTCCTCTATATAGTCTATATAGTACATTGATCTGCCTGGATATTCAGTAGGAAGTAGTGGAAGAGTGAGTGCGTTTCCCTTATTTCAGTGTCAGGTTGTCCAAGTTTTTTTTTTTTTTGCTGTTTCATAGTTTTGGATAAACTCCTAACTGACAGTTTTTGGCCGTCCAGGTGTAAGTTATTTTACCATTAAAATAGTGGACTCTATTCAGATTTAATCTTCTTAGAGCTGATGAAAAGACACATTTCACATTGGTTAATAACACAACTGTGCAGGGATTCAGTCTTGGCTTAGTCATTGACAAACTCATCATAGTCAGTTTCAGTTATAGTTTTAATAATGGAAGGAACACTGACTCAGCTCACGCTCACACATGGGAAAAAAACATTTCACATGACTCACAACTGAAGGTACAAACTGAGCAATTAACTGACTAATGCCGCCGTGATGCCAACAAATGGCCAACCAGTTTAGTGCCGTGACCTTACTGGGTATTCATTTACGGGAGTAATACTTTACAACTGGTTGGATATTCCTACGCAACGCAGTTTGCAATATTGCTCGTCTTTACTAACAACGAGTCAGCGGCAGAAAAACATGAAATAATCAGTCAAATAAAAGCATCTGTCAAAAGGCGCATGCTTTGGGTGTAATCGCCGATATAGGAACACAAACTGTGAAATCACTATATTTGTATTTCAGTCATTCCGTTGTAAGTGACTGTCTATCTTCTTTACAACTGATTGATTAAATAACCTGCATGCCGTCGACTCAGCGAGCACCAACCTATACGCACGGCAGTCGATCAATGCAATTTTCTAGCAATTTCAATCTTTTGCAGGCAAAACAGATGTAAACACATCCACAAATGTACACACAGACACACTCACAAACACACAAAGACACAGCACGTGCCTTCTAAAAAATATTTGTTTGCAAAGAAGTCCTTAACCATTAACTTCTGGAAATCGTCAACAGGCATAAAGACTCAAACCAGAGCCGACAGACGGTTTGTCACATCTGAGAAGCCGTCATTATAAAACGGTTCGGAAAAGGGCAGGCACTTAAGAAAAAAAAACCCCCATGTGATTGGCTGAAGCATCTGCCGTACTAAACACACCTATACTTTTTAGAGTTTGAATATGGACCCTGGCGGGAGGTATGGAGTCGGCTGAGCAATCAACACCTAAATAGTCGTCATACGAGTTTCGGAAGGAAAGATGAACAACTGTGAACATTTTGCACTGTCCGAGTCGGCTACACACAATAAAATGCTTGTACTATTAAATGTATCTCTTCAATAGTATCCATTGCTGTGTCAAAACAACAACAAAAAAGGGGGGGGGGGGTTGGGGGGGGGGGATGAAGCATTACCCGTTTGGAGAGTGCAGCAGAGAAGATACTTTAATCCTTAAAACACACTGAAGGCAGTCCAGAGAACAAGATCACTACAGCTTAGTTTATTTGTAGCCCTTTCCCTCTGATTTCATGCCTTGTCAACTACTTGTGGGCTTGCCCATAACATAATATAATCTGTATTTTGTTTGCACTTGGCCTGTTTCCTGCTCAGTGGCACACTGCCAGTCCACATAAGCCTTCAATATAAGGCTGTTTTACCTGCAATACATCTTCCATCTTAAGTAATTGGATCTTGTAATCTCCACTACTTCTCTTTACACACCTTTTCTTTCTACTTTTAAGGACGCCTGTGTTTGCTCTTAGCTCTGAGCTTTTTTTGACAGGGATACTTAAACATCTCAGACCTTAACCTTCAGTTTGCTCAGAGAAAAATACATATTTACATTAAAAAAAAAAACCCAGCATTTCTTTGTCCTGTGACATTCTACAGGTTGCTTTTGAGCAATCTTGTGAGTTTACCTCGAACTGTGGTGTGTTAATTGAAAGGAAGCCGTGATGAAAGTAATCTTGAGCAGAACACTGAAGTGTAGACACAAACAACTAAACCGACCCCGTCCGTTGTGACATTTGTCAGCTGATTTCAAAGCACGTTGCGGCGGACGCTTGACGCGCCAAACAATGTGATGTGACACATAGCGTACAAATTGACAAAACACTCCAATTCAACTGACTCATGGGGAATACCAAATGACATCCACCAATGCTGGATACTTTATTAGCGCAGGCTCCCTCTCAATGTCTTTTTATATATTGTCTTTTTATCAATTTATCGATATTTTAATATATTTTATAAGTTGTGTCTGCTGGATATGTATGCTAAATGTTAGCAGCTTTAGCCTCTGATTCCATGGATGGTGAAATAAAGTTGTGTTTTCTGTTATGGTGCACACATTATGTCAGACTTGCATCACACTAGGCTTTTATCAGACCACATTTTACACCCGCTGGATACTACACATCATCAATATGGCAACATCTTGGTGCTGCTAGAGTTAACATGCTGCTTTATCTTCTTTCTTTTTTTTTTTATCTCACAAACGGATCATCTCACAGTCATCCCAAAGCACCCGTGAGAGACTTGAAAAGGATCGAACCTCTTATCGCCGTCCGTCCTTCAAGGTACGAAATACCTTGATAATATCACGTCCTATCGTGAATCATAAATTCCTGCTTTTAATCATTGAGGTGGAGTTACTCCATATGTATTAAGAGTGAATGTTTTTGTTATCTCTCTTCTTCAAAACTTTATTCTACTTTTGTTTTTTTTTTCTTTCTCTTCCATATGAATTCACCCTAAACAAGGAATTTCCATCCGTTTGATGTGTGTGCTTCCCTCCCGCTCCGTGCATCTCCTTTCCATATTAACAGAGACTCCTTTCTTCAATCTACCTATCTGTGTTGTGAGCTATTCCTGAGGGAAAGCGTGGCGCTTCAACACCTTGTGCTTTCCAAGTTAAAAATAGTGCTCTTGCGCAAACGAAAAGGTTATCCAATTAAAAGTAATTGCCTGAGAAGAGGAATGGAAGTAGTTCTTCCAGGGAATTAAATAAATAAATAATGACAACAAGTAGCTCACAGTGTCTGTTATTGCATTATTCAGCATGATGTCCCCTCAATCTACAATCCCCCCCTGGTCCTCCTCAGTCTCTCCTTTATCATATTTTAGCATAAAAATCCACACATCAAATATTTTTAACTCTTAATTTAGAGAAAGGCGTGATCATATGAAATAGGAGCCTAGAAAAAGAAGAGACTGTCAGACTTCCTGAAATGGTTCCCCACAAGAATATAAAACAAAGGAGCGTTGACAGTTACGTAACAGTCTCAGAATGAAACACTTGGTCCAGGCGCAGCACGTCTAATTACAGGGGTCATTTTCTGTAAAACATATTTCTGACAATAGTTTACTTCATCATCTGCTGTTCAGACAACATAGACAGGCGTCAGATCTTCTATCGCTCTGTGAGCAGGGCTGTAATCAAAGACCTAGTTCAGCTAGAAGCAGCTCGTAACACTTCACTGAGGAAACAATGGCAGGGAAGTCTTCACTGCACCTGAACTCAGTGACTTATTCTTCAAAATGTACAATACAATAATCAATAAACAATGATGCACTTAACCTAACTCCCTATGTTTAAACACAGTTATCTCATTTAGGCTACTCCTTTAAAGGTTGAAACCTTCAACCCTTTAACTGCTTGACCGGTAGTCTAGTGAGCATTTTATCTGCTGATTCCTGCATTTTCTTGGTGCTGATAGAGCCAATTCATAGATGACACTTTGACTATTAGACGGACAAATAACTGTTGAATTTGGATATGTGATGATTATTTATGTTTACATGTTAATGTCTATGTACTGTCGCCAATGACACATGCTTACTACTAACAGTCAGCCCCGCACTAATGCTCATGCTTCACGCACATCTCAGCCTTGCATGTAAACACTTTATTCACAATATGGATCCAAATAAAGCATTATGCTGATAGCGTAGAGTTTATACTGTATTTTGCACCATAACCGTCTCTTTACCGGTATTATTTATGATATGTCATCAGCATCACTGCTGGTATCATAGCGCTCACTCAACATGGATCAGCTTCTTTTTCTTTATCTTTCAGAGGACGACTTTATAGTCTCTGCTTTTATGTCATCCTCTGCTTTGTCATATTACTTCTGAAATGTGGCCGATGAATCAACACAAACAATAGACGCACAAGTGCATTTGTGTAAAAAGAACCAATTCATCGTAGTCACGCTCTCTCTCACACACACACACACACACACGCGCAGTTCATCAAAACAGTACTTACACAGTCTGCAGGAAAAAAAACTGAATCAATAGAGAGCCATCATTTTAGCCATCACTGTGGAGTTGCCAGACAAAGCAGTGTATGTGAGATGGAGGAATGAGCCGCAGGATGACGACAGGGAAGAGGCACTTAGACGCCGATGACAGATGTGGAGTCAGCGAGGTCCAACAACACCTTTTTAAGATGAGGAATGCAAAAAGGAGAGCAGCGGTTTGAAATAGGTGTGATAGAAAAAGTCACAAACAATAGAAAAACCACACAAAAAAAGCGGGGCACATCAAGAATGACAACAAGCTACAATGAGAACAGAGGAGAACACGGCAGACAGAAGAAGGGGATATCAATGCTTTCCTCTGTTCGTTCTCCACTCTGCAGTCTTGTTGCCAAAAGTGGAACACAATCGTTGCCTCCTAGATTCTCTTTCTTGCACTTCCACTATTAGTCTTACTTTCTCCCACTTGCCCTTATTCCTTCCATTTATCTTGCTTCTTTACACCCCATTTTCAACCCTGTATCAGGCCTTCCCTCTATCTGCCACATCTCCTCCCCATTCCTCTTCCACTTTCCCCTCTTATCTCTATTTCCATACTCTTTTGTGTTTTTTCCTTCTGTTTACCTCACTGTTCTTCCTTACATTTGTCTCTCCCACTCTCCAACCCCATTTCAACTCACTTACTCTGCCTTCTTTCCCCTCCATCATGTCAGCCATCTCTTTATATGTCCCCATGTTTACTTCCAACTGTTTCCTGCCCTCTCCCTCTGGCCTGTTGCATTATTCAGATGTGCATCTTTCATCCCCCCTTCCCTCCGCCAGATTGATATTTCTATTGGAGGCCAAAGGGAAAGTGAATGAACAGTCTAAGTCTGCCATTTATCCTGATTTGCTGTCAAACACCTGGATGAGGCCTGTAGGATGATGGAGCGGGGTTGATGGGATTGGGAAGGGAAGCTGAAAGGAAAGAGATGCAAAGGGTCAGGGAGTCAGAGGACATCTTGTCTTTATCGCTCTCTCTCTCTCTCTCTCTCTCTCTCTCTCTCTCTCTCTCTCTCTCTCTCACCAGATGTCTTTTGGCCTGTGTGCCTGGGTGTGTATGGACAGGCAGGGGGATGTGTGCTGAAGGCTTTGCCCCTTCATGTATATCTGTGCACGTGTCAAGTGGCTTTGTGAAAAGGTGGGGAAAGTCTGAGTGTCTTTGAGGGAGAAATCGCTGTGATTTCAGTTGAAATCACCACCGCACATACATGTTACAAAAGCTGCATTACTAGCACAGACACACACACACACACACACACACACACACACATGCTGGCACACAAGCACTCCTTGCCACTTCAGCACCATGGCCAGTGGCAGCCTTGGTGATGCAGCCAATGCCAAGAGGAGCTTAACTCTCAGCACCTTGGACAGCGCTCACTCAAAAGCTTACAGGGCAAGTGCATGTTTGTGTGTGTGTGTGTGTGTCAGAGTGAGAGACCAAGCCATTTCCTATAAGCTGCTGTGACAGGCATGTATCAGAGGAAAGGGACCTTATCCAACAACACATATTACACTGCTTGTGCTTTGTGCCCTGCTATATAAGCCTTCTGCCTTCTACATGTTTGGTTGTTCATACAGAAGACACAGAGGCCTCGTTCTTATATCATATATTATAGCCAATTACATGAATTTATGGGGCTGTATGGTGGTGTAGTGGGTAGCACTCTCGCGAGGGTCTATTCCCGGTTCGGGTTCCTTCTGTGTGGAGTTTGCATGTTCTCCCCGTGTGAGCGTGAGTTCTCTCCGGCTTCCTCCCACAGTCCAAAGACATGCAGGATGGGGATAGTTTCATTGATGACTCTACATTGCCCGTAGGTGTAAATGGTTGTCTGTCTCTACATGTCAGCCTGGTGATAGACTGGCGACCTGTCCAGGGCGTACCCTGGTCAATGTCAGCTGGGACAATGACACTGGATGGATGGAAATTAGTGTATATTCATATCCCAAAAATGTCCGATTGATGTTTGGATTCCAATTGCCTTCCTAAGCACAAGGAAAATGTCTCTAAACAAGACCACAGTCTTTTTCATTGTACACATTTTTTTTAATGTTTTTGCAATCGAACAAGAAACAGCCGCTTGTTGGATGAATATATGCAGCACACAGCAAATAATCCGAACGCGGTCGCAATGATTCTTCATTAACAATGTAGGTTTGTTTGGCTGCGCTTTAAACAAACAGTTTCTCTTCTGTTGTATTTCTGACAAATTAGCTTCTCAAATTTGCCGTAGTGTTATACTGAATTCCTGTTCCACTAACACACAACACTAACCGCAGGTGTCACTAAATCAACCAGGCTGCTCTCACTCAGCTTTCGTACTAAAAAGTATGAAAAGTAAAGCACGATCATTTCGTATGATTTCCTACGTATTACACGGAGCCGTAGTCACGTAAACGATACATTTATGCTGGTAGTTAGAGACCATCAGACCTAAACCCCAACCATAACCCTTGGGGGTTTAGCTCAGGAGGTAGAGGGGCTTAGCCAGCGACCGCTAGATTGCCGGTTCAATTCCAGGCTCCTCCAATTCTAACCTTAGCTTTTACCCTAACCCTAACCAACAAACGAAAGATCATATACATTCACTGAAGGATTAATATGAGAACTAAATGCATATTTTTCGCTAGGAATGTCATCAAAACATACTTTTATGCCGAAACAGCTCTAAAATGCTGCATTATGCTGCATTTTCCATTATGAATGAAAGGAATGGAAGCCATTTTTCACTGCAGGGAATCGCGCATGCGCACTGGCGTCATTTTGATATTCGTAGGATAATACACGAAAAAAATTAACTTTTCGTACGTTTCCATACGAAAATTCATGAGAATACGTTGCAGGAATCAACCAGATTATAATCTTAAGGATTCCTTAATTCACTGGCACCATCTTCTGTGGAAATTTAGTGATTATACTTTTACACTCACACTCAACAGACCTTTACATCTGCTATTCATGCTTAATGTTAACCAACATTTGCTTTCGTTGTTTCCTACACTTCAACAATTCAATAGCACTGACACATTAGCTCCTCTCTCACTTAAACCACAGTTGCGTGCAAAGCCAAATTCCACATACGATTGCTTGATACTTTGCCACCCTGTTGCCATCAGCCCACACAAGCCCATTTCATTAAGTTTATGAAGGCAGTATGCTCATACTTTTTTGTCACATCAACACTGATACGCCACCACCAGTGTTTCACCCCGCAGCTAATTAATGCTCCATAGCGACGCACCATTCGCTCAGTCTCAAACATATGAACCGAGTTGACTGGATTCCCACGCTTCATTTGCGCTAACACACATCAAGAATGTTGAGCAGATGGTAAAAAAAGGGGAAAAAAATGATGAGTAATATTTACACCAGACACGTTACACCAGTTACAAAGGGAAGTAGGCTTTAATGTTGTCAATATGACAGATTGCAAAAATGTGTGAGACACAAAATGCTCATTATACCGCCATAATAACACTGTGCCTTGGTGTTTGCAAACACAAGGACATAGGAAGGTAAATAAAGAGAGGTTTCAAATTGCTCATCAATCATTGTAAGATTACCATTTTTCATCAGTTTGCCTTACATCTACAGCATGTCTATAGTATGACCGTCTATGACCGGAGCAGCAGAGGAAAAAACAACCTAATGTGTGGTTTAGGTGTGAAGCCCTTCTTGTTTTCAACAGATTATAACAGGGACCCTTGGTGAGGTAAAGTGAATAATATTCTATAAAGAATTAAACGAGATAATAATGTAGCCCTGCAATTTTCTCCTTAAGGTAATTGCGGGAGAATTATAGGCTAAAGCTGTATTGTTTAGACAAGAGCTCAGAAGAAGGCTCCTACAATTATCACCCCAATTACTTTTCTTTCTTTGTGTAAATTATGCGTATTATGTCCTGTTCCCATACGGACAACATTATATGTTTTCTACCATTACATCTCATTTCGATTTATGATTGTTCCCTTCTCATTTTCGATCCCTTTTCACAGTTTGCTCTGTTTCTCTGCTCTTCTTGCGCGTCCTTTCTCTCTCCCTGGCTGTCTCCAGCATTATGCTAACACAGTTAAAGGCAGGCTCCCGCTGTGCCGAGTAATCCTTCAGTGAAGCTGCACTCCCTTAATGTGTCTGCGGGGCCTGCAAGCCCCCCAAACCGATCTATCTCATGGATGACACAGGCCCCAAGGTTAAACCAGGGGCACAGACAGGCCACACACACACACACACACACACTTCCATTCACATGCAGGAGCACACTCGCAGCCAAACACAACAAAGAAACTCGTTCCCGTTTGCCCGTTCTTCTTCTAATTTTGAAAAGTCCTGATTGAAAATGTGTGTTGTTTGACTCATGTTTTCATATAAACACTAACATATTGTGTCATCGTGACCTTAATAAAAAATAAAAGGACATGCACACACAGCCATAGATAGTAACATAGCCATGTGCCACTTGCATTACAAACCATGCATCAAATCGCATAAACATCCATAAGCAGACAGCCATCCGTAATGCCCTTGAGCCAAAACCATATGATTTACTAAACATATATGTTTCAGAGGTCGGTCGACCATCGTGGTGCTTTCATGATTTCAGTTTGTGGTGTGATTAAAATTACAATTAGCTGCTAGTTTTTTACCATAATAGTGACAGCATCCCAACAGTAGCAAACTGTATACTCAACGTCAGCGATGCAAGATCCCCAGAAACTAATGACAAGACTATTCCAATATCAGGGATGTGTGACCCCCTTGAAGAAGCCTCATAAAAGTTTGTGCTCTAAATCCCGCAGCGAGAACTCGTTCCTCTCGGCCGACCCCGTGACGCCACGGCGGCATTTAGGAGGGATTTAGTCATCATCCCCATCTTAGTTACTGCGGCTATTACTTTCATCAGGATCGGAGACAGAGGGGGCTTTATGTTATTGGACTGCTGAATGGAGGGTATGGAGGTATAGGACAACAGATCCTGCAGGGGTTCAATTCCAAGAATAGCAGTGAACCAAAGCCGTCTTATGTAATGTACACGCACAGACGATAAGTAGGAAGGGCCGGTGGCGATGATTGGTGTGATGCGGAAGTCCTCTTGTCTCTGCTATTCTGCTGTCGGTTAGGAGCAGCAGAGAGCCACAAACGTCTGTGACTCATGGCCAAGTCCCGATCTGCTTCTGGCCTGGAATAAGCTTCACACGGAGGGCAAGAAGCAGAAGGTTCTGGTTCATCTGGTGAATGAACCCTTGATGGCGTTCAACCCCTGAACACGGCCACCTAGAAGCTTTCAAAACATTACCGCCATAATCATCTTTCATTCTATACACTTGCTGTTGGACTATTCAAAGCTGCAGTTGGTGCCACTGATGAGGGGTGGAGCCAGATCGGGGCTGTTTTTACCCCCTTTTACTGCTGCTATTATTCAAGCTAGCTAATAATAGAAAACCTTAAAATCTGTGTCATTTTCGTGTCATTACAAGGAATTATAAAAAGCCTACATCCTATTTAATTGTTAATTAATTGTCACTCCTGCCATCTAAAAAGAGGCAAAACATATTAGATGTTACTATTTTTAAGCCACATAAAACACATACATATTCAACACAAACAGCATTAGTATTTTTTTTGTTATGTACAAACCTATTCGTCTTCTGTTATTAAATGAAAAGGCTGGCAATGTTCTATATTTTTGATGTCAACAAATCAGACCCGAACCAACAATGACTTTATCTTATACTGTAAGGGAAGCCAAAGCCTTATTATTCCATGCCATAGGCCTTCACTGTGGTCCAACAACAATTAAAAACACATCAATGAGCCTAACTGTTGCACTCGGTGACACATTCCTTATATAATGAATATTGACAGCATAGTTTAAATATAAGCAATCCCACACAGGCCAGCCTTCTGCTGTAAGTACTCACTAGCACGGCAAAGGCACTATTTAATTAAGTAGCATTTGCTTGAAACTACAGTGCCCAACTATATATATAAATATATGTGTTTTTTTAATGATTAAGCCTTTGTTCAAAATGAGTGCTGCCTGTTAAAGCTCAGTGTGCAAATTTGAATTAAAGCTAAGCAGGTGTCGCTCCGGCTGCAGACAGATGGGAGACCTCATGCTGAATCCTCTCATCTATTTCTCTCTCACTCTTTCTTATCTCACTTTGTTTGCCTTTCTCCATTATTATTTTTCATCCCTGCAGCAGCACAGGCTGGCGTTTCACTCTAGGGGCTTTTACAATGACGATTTTGTATGAATCCGGTGGAGGATCCCTCAACTTAAAATACCTAAAGCTGGGATTTTATGATATGAATACTTTTTAGGGGACCAGAGAGCAATCCTCCAAACGGTCTGGGATCGGTCGCAGTCTCACTGGAATGCAGTTTGTGTGCATTGAGATCACACTGTGTTACTTCTACAGAAGTATCATAGAAGCTTCATGCGTGCTTGCCATGATAACAATCATTCTTTGTATTCATTGTTTGCAAAAGAGGGGAGAAATACACACAAAATGCTCCTTTAAGTTGGACTCCATCTGCCTGTTCATTATCTCCAACAGTGAAATTAGCACCCAGACTACCCTGTAAAAAAGTGTTGCTTTTGCTTCCAAAAGCATTTGGGAGTATTTGTAGTTGTGTTTCTGGCCACCATGCAACGAATTCTTGGTATTTAACTCAGAAAAATGCTTTACTTTGTTCACCAAGTCGTTTAATGTGTCTGTCATTTGTTGCTTGGCAGGTTCTGGTCAATGTGGGTTTATCAGTGATGCTTGAATGGTTTAAGAAGCACTAACATTTAAATTCAGTCGTAGATCATAGCCGGTCTAATCTATAAAATGACTGATTATGTATGACAGTTTGCATGTACATGTAAGGTAAATGTAGTCGAGTAAAACACACTTAAATGTATTTGAATTGAAGTATAACAGTGCAAATATCCAAGTAATACTTCTGTACTGAATTTAATATGAGTCCTAGCAACGCTTCCTAGCAACGGCGGTGCAGAGCTCCACTTCGACGAGGACAGTAATCTGGAAACGTATCACGTATTACATAAAACGTATCATCAACAGTAAATAAGTGTGAAAGCCGACCAGCGGGGTGAGAGAGGTAGCAGACCATTGCACTTTGCTTTGAACTCAAACAGTCTCTCTCTGTCAGTTAGCCTCTCCCTCTCAGTATTCCTCCCAGCTAGTCCCTCCTTTTTCTCCCTCTCTTAATCTTCTTCCTCTTGTATACACAAACTATAAATCTTCCCCCTGTGTATCGCTGGCTTTCTTCATTTCTTTCTCTCTCTTTCTTTCTTTTTTTCCATTCAGCTGGAATAAAAATACCTCACAATTTATAATTCCCAAGATGTGTTAGTCAATTACTTACAAAGCTGTCCACTCTTTCATATTGTGTCCAGTCCCGTCTTTTGTTACTTTGTCCTTTGCTTTCTATTTCTGTCATTGTAGATCCGCCTCCCCCTACTCTCTTATTCGGCACATCTCGCTCACATTTTGCATGTGTCTCTCTCGTAGTCATTTTTTATTTCTCTTGTCAATATGTCTCTCTCTCCCTCCCTCTCTCTCTCTCTCCCCCCCCCCCCCCTCTCCCTGATGAGGCCAGCCCCTCCATGGTGATGAGCCTGACAGAGGGTGATTAAAGTGAAGTCTCATCTGGTGGGAAAACTGACCTCAATCAGAACTATTCTACCAAGAGGACGCTTCCCTCCTCTCTGTTTCCCTCCATCCACGCCCGCTCCTCACTTGGTTTCTGCCTCTCATCCGCCATCCTTTATTCTCCCTGACCTGCTCCATCACCACGTCAATGCTCCCCCATCTCTCATCTTCTCCCCCCCCCCCTCTCTCTACTCTCATTTCTCATCTCCCCCCCTCCTCCCATCCACAGTGATCACTCTCAATTTGTCATCATGGGCTATATTGTTCTGTGATGGTAATATGTCCTTCTGGGGAACTCTCACATTTGCTGTCATCTGATGTGTGCAGGAAAACTCACATTTACAAAAAGTCTACTTTTTTAGGATAATTAAAGAAATCTATATATTTATAATTCCTGAAATGTTAAAAGTTAGTGACTTATTTTCTTGCTGACAGACGTAACGAACCAGGACAACAAATAGTTTTCATTAGTTACTTTGGCAGTCCACATCCGGTTCTTTCTGTATTCTGGGTCCGTACCACTGTAGTAAACCAGGCGACGTGTGGTTTGCTATTCACAGAAAGCCTCTGAGTGATGGGATGAAATCAGACAGGACGCTGTTTGATTACCTGGCGTATCTTCCACAACATGTATAAAGCAGCAATAGAGGTTATTCAGCCATGATTGAAGAAACCCTGTCTGTCTACATCCAGCTGAGCCATTATACCATTAATACTTTATTACTCTTTCACATGCATAACATTGGATTTGACATCGCAAAATGAAACGATACTTTACGATTTTGTTTTCTCGTTTTGGTCCCAGGAAGAACACAATTTTCTGCATGTATGAAATTTGCGGCTTTTGCGTACACATCTTAACACATATAACTCAGCCAACATCAATTTCCCCGTTGGATTCATTGTCTCCTGTAGAACAAGAGGTTGGGATACCGATCAGTGTTTACACTTACACATTCAGCCCCTAATCGCACTTTAAATGCACGATTGGTATTTACCGGTGTATGTGTGGACTTTAAAATGAGGAAAGCAATCCCAGCGTTTCCTTTTTTTTTTTTTTTATAAATGTCAGGTGAAATGTTTGTTGTCATGGCGACACTTAGCCACAAACTAAATAAAACACGTTTCCCGTTTTAGCCCTGCAATTACTACGATGCATCACGACTGTCAGCCTCTGCTCCGCTTCTTCGTCTCGTGCCGAAAATGCGGCGACGTATTTACCGCTAACGTGGCCGAGCCCACACAAAGCGTGCGAGGTGTGTGTGTATGAATCATGTATGTGTCATTTTCTGTGGATGCTTCAGTCCCCTTGTTTCTATTGTGGTGCTGTGTGGAGAGAGAGAGAGAAAAAGACAAAAAGTAAATGGAGGCAAACCCAAAATAAACAGAGAATTCACCGCCCTCTCTGCACACATAATGAGCGGGGATTATTCATTCGTTTATTGGTCGTCGTTTTTTCCCTTCTTGTCCCAGTTTTATCAGCTGACAGCTACTGGGAGCAGCTGTCACATGTCTTCTCTGGTATTCAGATGAGGAAAGCTTAGGCACAAAATTGTAATTCGGGAGTTAATAGAGTTGAGTTTGACCCTTTATGTTTTTTACATGTAATTAAGCTGGTGTTTTTAGACAAGTCCATACACTCGAGGGCAGAATGTGTTGACTGCGTGTTACTCTCGACAAGACTGCTGGGCCAGCTTGACTCGAATTTCCCTTTTGCAAGTGAACCCCCCTTGCAGGGTGATTTGTGACATTTTTGCATACTATCTGGAGTATTGGATTGCTCGGCCACCAGAGGCATTTGACGAGCTCTGCTGAACCGGAAGTGATGCAATCACACTGGCCCCATTTCCAGTGATATTTAAATCCTTTTCTGCGTGGATGGTCTGGCCAATTGGCAAATCGCTCTTCCTCCATGCTTGCCCTGTTTTTGATTTGATTTGTGAAGAATGTTTGTGTAAGTGTGTAAGTGCGTGGGCGCGCCGTTGTTGCCATTTTTGATGTGATTTGTGAAGATGTGTGCGTGTGGCCATCCTTTGGTGCTTAATCCACAATCTGCTGGCTGCCAGGAAGAAATGTCTTTTCCCATGAACGCTCTATACGTAAAAAAAGAAAGAATTTATATACATATATAATCTTATCTAATATTTTCACAGACTCCTAAGTAGTTTCACCTTCCTGTGCAGCAAGGCCAAACACATGAGAAAACATCATTTTGTCCACCTTAGGCTCATTGTGCGTAATTGGTTTGTAAGCCAGTGCAAAGCAGACAGAAACAGTCGGTCTCTTGCTGACGCACCAGTCGGCTCTCGCCAGACTCACTAACGTTCAGCAAGTCAGTCAGCGGAAAGCAAGTATTTGGTAGAAGCGAGACAGAACAAGGTCAAAGACGCAGGAAATGCGATGCACTGATTTGACCAAATGTACAATAAATCTGCATTTCTCACCCCAGTGCTCATCAAAATGTTGTAGAGCTTTGTTCTTCTTTGCTTCATTTCTTGTGAGGAAGTTATGTTTGACATTTTCAGAGCGATGACAGTGATGATCACGGTGACGGGGATTGTGGGAATCATGATTGCCACGGCACCTGAAGGGGTAGCGCGACGGTTCGACAGATGCCTTTTAATGGCATTTATTAATTATAGTTGTTCCCTCTCAAATGAAATGGCTGTCTAGTGCTCTGTGCAGATTTATGTTTGTTGTTTGTTTTTTTTTGCCTTTGCCGTTGGAAGAAAACTGTAAAACCTTTACGTCTGCCGTTCGTCTGAAACGATCCCTTCAGATTTGTGCTTTTAATTAATTATGTCCGATGCACAATTATCTCTGCTTTGTTGCTCTCGGTGAATACAGCCAGTCATATGTAAGTGTTGTTTTGGGTTGTTTAGATCAATACTTTGTATAATACCACAACCCACCAGCGGACTGCCCGTGTGAAATACCATTTATCTCATGCTTTGACAAGCCTCAACTCAAGCAGCCGAGTGGAAAAGTGCAAACGAAAAAACTCATGCAGGTGCTGTGATGGCGTCATCAGCTTTACACTTCTGTACACGAAATTCCTCTGCAACCTAGAATCGTTTGACAAAAGGGAAACGTGGCATTTCAGCCAGGAATTGATGTATAATAGTCAACTTTAGTTTACTTCAAGGGCACGCTGACAAATAAGGATGAAATGAAAAGTGGTGGATGACAATGCCAAAAAAAAATGGCGGACTTAAATCATCCAAGAGGGTGCATAATACAAAGGCGTTAACAACTTTAAAGAAGATTTCTTTTACAATATTTTCTTTCTTCTTTTCCCCCTATGGCTCCTTTTGCACCCCCAGCTGCCGGAGGAGGGAGGATTTCTCTTTGAGGTTTTTCTTCTTATTTCAGATGCATTTATCATCTCAGTCATTTTTGGAAGATTTTCATTTCTTCTTGGTCAGGAATCACCTTTAATGCTGCGCAGCATCTATAGCATGGCGGGCTCCCAGCGGGCAGATATGTATGGCTTGTCGGCGTGTATGACGGCCCCTAAATGAGCGGCATATTAGTGAAGGTGAAGGGAAAATTGGAGCGTGGTGTCAGCACACATGAAATGGCTCATGACTAACGGGTGAGATAACATGTGTGTGTTAGCCAGAGAGTAGGTGTCTGTCAAATGGTGAAAATGACTGTGAGGGGCCTGTCAGCTCTGGTGCTGCTGGGGTGTCGATACAGTTGCTGGCTTCACGAAATGACGACAGAAAACGTGTGCTTATGGAGAAAAGTGAGATAGTGGATAGTAATCTTTTTCTTACCTACACTTTATGCCAGGGAAAGAGAGCCTTTAGGAATACATAAGAGAAGAGGCTTGTCTCGTTTCCATTCATTTCCACACTCTAAATACCATTTTTCAAAATAAGAATAAGATGACAATGAACATGTAGAATTCTGTAGTAGGCAGCAAATAGATGTTTTTTACTACACACAAGCCTGTACAAAGATGTACAGAATCAACAATGAAACAACTGTAATCACTGTGAATAGCAAGCCACACATCGGCTGGTTTACTACAATTTTTTTGTGATTTAACTGCAATAAACAGATAACAAGGATGCTACATAATGATGAAAATGTTTCGTCTTGCCATAAATATGGCAGCAACCTTGTTGTTGTAGTTTATAGACAGTCTCTGGCTTATACACATAGTTTCCTTTGGTCTCTGTACTAATGTAAATGGCTATCCTAGAGCTCCAGGAGACCACAGGTCACTACAATATTTTTTATGTTCTATTTTTTATCTCCAAAACACCTTAACATGCACCAGCATAAAAACGTAAAGAAACACATTTTCACATTTGTGCACACACACCCACACACACACACACACACACCCATGACAGTCTTTGAAGTTGTCAAAGCGCTTTTCCCGCTTTCTCTCGTGTCGTTTCATCGTCTTCCCCTTCATGTGTGACACACTTGTATCCGTCAGTCACCCCACACATTGTTACCGCAGCTCATTTAAAAGCGTGTTGTCTGGTAAGACGGCTTCTCTTTCAGGAAGTCGCTGAAAAACACAATGAGCTATGGACAATGAGCTATTAATGAGACCATCTGTGAAGAGTATAGGGCCACGTTATCTCAGTGCATGGGAAGAAGGTAACATATGTTTAACGTATTACTTTGAAGAGCTCTGAAATGAAACGTAGCTCATGCTTCAGGGTCGATCTTTCTTTAATGTCATTCTTACTGTCCATCTATTGCTTCATATGTAATCATAGCAGTATAAGTCCTGTGTTTTCTAGATATACCAATTTTCCCATCCCTTTATATTTGTTCATCTTTTTACTCCTACAAGCGAGGAAGGTTCATTTTGTCATTGGCACATCAAGGCACACAAAGATGTGAGATCCCCTTTATGTCTGGGAATTTGACTGCCCTGTGGTTTAGTCTGCCGATGTAGCTTGTACACATTTCTGGCAGGAAAAAAAAGAGAAACACATTGTAATGATAAACATGTCAGGAGGAATTCATTATTGAGTTTCTTTCTCCAGCAAGATGAGAGTTATACTGTTTGTTCTTTTTATAATTATAAAAACAGAGAGCACCGGTGTATGAATGTGGAAGAACAGGTAAAAAAGATTGTTTCCGAGGTTTCTCTTCCCCTCGCTTCGATTTCTTCCACCGGCAGTGTTGTGACTTCGGTACGAATCCAGGAAGAATGCCTAGACGGATCACCTGCTCAATTAGTCCCGCTGGCACTCGCGGGTGGCTGGCTTTTGTTTTTCAAAAAAGTCCAAACTTTTCTCTTCAAAATCACATTTTACCTGAAGACGGGCTGGAATGAGTCATCACAAATCCAAACTTTTTTGGGGGGGCAGAAACGCATAGTAACACACACACACACGCCCACGCAGCCACCATCCAGCTGCACCCCCGTACATTCTCACCCATGCATCGGCGATTAGAGTGGAAATCAATTTGAGGTGCCCGTGGCTAAATTGATATCATTACATCTACTGCAGGTTGAATAATGGATGACTGTATCATTATATGGAGAAGTAATGGGACGAGACAAAGCACAGGTAGACGGCTCGCCGCAGGTGAGAGCTATAATTAGTGTCTGGCACACCCATACATGTACTGATGTCTGCATATGTGCCTCTGCGGGATCACGGCGGGGGGGCCATGTATACTGAAACACGGCAACAGACAATAATGTGCTTAAATTTGACGCGGCATATAATAATTCCACTTTAGTGGTTACTCTGTTGAAGAGTGGAGCCCTGCAGGGAACCCATCACCGCATCACGCGTCTATTGAATCCAGGCATTTCCAATTCGGCCTATCACAATCATTCTTCTTTAGATGTTGCTTTCCACTGGTCACCAAGTCTGGCTTTTTATTATAAACACCTGTTTGCTTATTTTGTGCAGCAGTCGGTTGCCGACTAATGTGTGGTGAAATGAGAGCCAAAACAATTTCATAAAATGACTCACTCTGCATGCGTTGTGGCCCTAAATCTGTTTAAAATGTCTTTCCTGCACTATAAAATAGATAATATGAAAATGATTTATATTGTAGAATATTTTTCCCTGTCCTAAGAAAGACGAACTGAATTTTAGTCGCGTAGAATAAGCACAAAAAGTGCAACATGCTGGACAAAATTTTAATGTTTTGGTTGATTAAACTGACAGTTTGAAAAGAAAAGAAAAGAAAAGAAAAAAATAATTATATGAAAAATAATAATATAATTAAATAATAATAATTTAATTTTAAACCATTTTGCTAAAAAACTAAACTGTGAATGGTCATAATTCCAAGGTCAATTTAAACTAAGTTAATTAGTAATAATTAAATTCATAATGTCAAATAATGAAATTACTCCCCCATTTACTTTGTGTTGCGCGGGTGCTAGAAACAGCTAGCACGAGTTTTTAATAAACAAAAAAAAAGAAATGTCCATCTCAATGTATGTGTCCTCGAGGTCAAACAAACATGTTGAATACATTTCCTTCCACATAAAACATATGCAAAGCTGATTTTTTTTTATAATCTGTATATCTTTTTGCCGCATTTCCCCACCTGTAAATGACTGGAATAGTGTGGAAACTATTGGCAGGATATATGTATAGCATCACCTCATGTAGAACTCCATAGCTCTATGGAAACCTTTAGTTTAATTTGTAAAAAAAAATAATAATAAAAAGGGTAAAAAAAAGAAACAAGACTTTTATTTGAAATTGTAGCTGCACTTTAATAATTTGTAGTTCTGTAAATCAATGATGAATTGTAAAAACGTGATTTGTTTTTGGCTATATTTCTGCATGTTCTTCATTTGATGAAATGTTAATTAATGTACAGGCGTGTAAACAAATGTCTCACCAATGAGGGTAGGACGGCTTTGTGGTAAAAAATCATGGCATTCTCCCTACATCATAATTAATGCTACGGGCCATTATGTACAAGTATATCATTTTTTTGTAAAAAAACAAAAAGAAGCTGAACTCGGTTTATTAGGCCCTCCATGTGATGGTAAAACTCTGATCCACACGAACAGACTTTGAAGAAGCATCTATTTCCAGCTCCTAAAGACACAAGAAGAGAGATACATCATCTGATTGTACAGATATGAAACCCTAACTACACATCATGAAGACATTCCATCGTCTGCTTTTGCTTCTGTTAGCTGCCTTTATGGTGTTGTAAAGGTTATTTTTAAGTCATGTATGGGTAAAATAAGAAATGCATGTGATTTGACTGTAATGTTTGATGTCTATACTGGCATCATATCCCAAGGCATGCATGTTGGGTGACTCTAAATTGCCTGTGAATATGGGTTTGAAAACACTTAAATGTTGTAAAGCCTGTGACAGACTTGTGGTCCGTGCAGGTTTGTCCTCCGCTTTGCACAATGCATTCTGCATAAGCAAAGCCCCCATGCAACCCTGCACAGCATCGGGGAGCATAGATAATGGAGAGACAAAAGCAACTTGCCCTTCATAAGTCAACGAAATGTGACACGCGTGTGAAAAATGTGCACCGCATCCCTCCTGTTCTGTGCATCCTCTCCTATTTAAAGGAAAGTGGTTGTGTAAACAGTGCCGGTTGAGGTTAGACGAGCCTGTGCTCGCACATGTGGCAATATATTGTACGTGTCATAATGAATAGGGCCTGTATGGATTCAGAAGCGTTCCCACCTCACTGTATTTAAATGACACAGTGCCAGCTGCTTACTGCTTCTCTCAAGTTGCTACCCGATCACACAATACTTAAAGAGATGGATGGATTGTCTCGCACGGAAAGCCACTTATTACCATGCGCATACTGTGTCATCCTCATTTTGTCTGTCTCTCTCTCTCCTCTCTGCCCTTCCTCTGCCCATCTTTCATTCTTACTTTTTTTTATCTCTGTCACCTCTCTCTTTCCATCTGTTCTCTGTGATGCAGTCTCTCCCTCTCTCTCTCTCCACCGCTGTCTGTCCTCCCTTCCCTCCTTTCCAAAGTTGGACTGACTTTTCATTATTCTCTACCCATCCTTGCATCCCCGACACACACACACACACACACACACAGACACACACACAAACAAGAAATCCCTCTGTCATTCTGACTTTCTTCATCTGCAATTCCTGCCGTCTCGTCTTGCTTTCTTGCTGTCCGTCTTCCCCGAGAACAGTATAAATCATAGGCTTCCGGGCTTTTTCACCTGCGATTATTTATGGAGCTGCTGCAGCTATCATTTTCATGCTCCCGATAAGTGCACTGAGCACAGTACACAACCTCGACAGGAATATTTTATCACAGGGTCAAACGAGGAGAGGGGAACGCACACTCTCTTGCTAACCCCCGCCTGGTCTCTTCTTTCTGCTGCTGCTCAACGCTGTAGTGAACGTCCGTATCACCCGTCCTTCACCCCGAGTTGCTCTGCCATATAGTGCTCGACCCTCCCTTCCCTCTTATTTTTTTCACACACAAACACTGTGTGGATTTCCCTTTGATGTAAAGAACTGACAATACGCCAGTGTCCACTACAAACGCCTCTCTGGAACAAATGAATTAAGGCATTGTGGGTAGAGTATCAGGCCACTGTGCTCACGACGCCTCCTGATTCTCTATCACATTTCTTTCCAGCTGAACCGTCGGAGCAGATGATGGAGCGGGCGAGAGGAAATCACAATTATTTTATATGAGCAGCTTTAAAAATCACTGTCCTGAGTCGAGTCTCTGAGTTCATTACACAACGACATGGTCGGGAGGGAACGCAGGCTTGATTACAGCGATCGAATGACAAAGCGTGGCGGGGTGGAGGCTCACTGAGCTACTGTATTACCCTGCATGCTAAATGCAATAACACCGACTGTCAGCAAGTTAGACAGTGATTAATACGTTTATTTTGGGGGTTATTAGCAGTGTTGGGAGTAACGCGTTACAAAAGTAATGCATTACTGTAATGCATTACGTTTGTAACGCGGTAATGTAAGGCATTACAAAAAAAAAAAAGGTAATATTTTACTCGGTACAAATCTCAGTAACGTGCGTTACAATGCATTTTAAACCCGAAATCAATTGACTCTACATTCGCGATCGCGAGATGGGCATATGGTCCACTTTTGGAAAAGTGTGAAAGCCGGTCTGTGTGACTCTACACTATGTTAATTAAGCGCTGTTGTTAGCAGGCTCCATGAGCTGGACACCGACTCACGGAGCGGCTCCCGGTCGGTCAGAGCGCAGCCGACCCGGCACACCGAGGATCAACAGCTGAGGGGGCGGCGGCGAAGAGGCGGAGGCTCCGATTCTCTCTGTCGGTTTTGAACCGCTTTTATGTCCGCGTCATAACGCTTTTGGTGCGAGTTTAAAACAGTAGGTTTATTTCAAAACGCGAGCGTCAGACGCTGTCAGAGCGGTTATGAACAGTGTTTTAGAGCTCCCCTAAATGTCTCAGGTAGGCTTTCAGGTAATTTCACAGCATACAGCGCCTTCAGGGTCATTAAAAAAGACAAACGGCAAATCTGGAATGAAAAATGGCCCTGTTATTTCATCCCCGAATCCCATTCATGAACACAATATCTAATATCAGTTAACGAGTCGTTTTCCGTTTCTCGTTTTCCGTTTTTAAAACGAATAACGGGATACGAGTAATTTTTCCGTTTTTCATTCTTTTATTTTGAAGCGAAAAACATCACATCCTGCTGTGTAATGAGCTGCATTGAACACAAGATCTATTGAGAACAATAGATCCTTTTATTTTGGCGAAAAGTAATGCAAAAGTAATGTAAAAGTAGTGTAATGCCTTACAATTCAAAGACAATAATATTGTAATGTAACTAATTACTTTGAAATGACAGTAACAAGTAATAAATAATGCATTACGCTTTTGAAGTAACTTGCCCAACACTGGTTATTAGGGCGTAAATGTTGCTAGAGTGAGTTTGTGGGATGCGCCGGGATATGTGCGTATTAGTTAGCATTGTTGCATTATCATCACAGTTTCCCCATCCCTGCTAGCAGGTCTTTATGTTCTTAAGGATCAGAGAAGACTTCTAAAGAAAAACGGATTGAGGCGATCTTAAGCAGATGCTGTAGGGCAATTCACTGTGAATTGGGAATGTTTCTGTTTTCATAAAAAAAAAAGTAATATGATGTTAGCCGTCCATTAAATAAAAACAATCTAATACACAGGTTACAACAGCATATTATCAGTTTCTTTCTTCAACTACATTATGTGTGCGGAAATAACCTTGAATTGGCATTTGTGGTCGCAAGTCTGCTGAATTGAGTGTATCATGAAGGACGCATGCGATGGCAGAAAGTGTCATCCCAAACCTGAGCTTGGGGGAAGGGTGGGCACTATAGCTATCGATCCAACTTGAACAATAACTTGACATTTAAAACAGACACATATTTACAGAACTACGTTAATTACACCATGACTACACTGACTGACCTGAGATAGAAGGTCGTGCTGCGGGACCAGCGGATGTGTCGTTCCCGCTCCGTCTGTTAGGTTCGCCTGTGTGATCGCAACGCTGCCTGCACCCCAAACCCTCACCAGACCCAGGGTCAGCCGGTCAGCAGGGTTCAGGCCATTGTGAATGACCTTACTGGACAAGGTGTTCTAGCAGGGTCAGCGACGGGAGGAGGAGAAAAAAGAGAGACATGGTTATTAAAAAGAAAATCATGTCCTTGATTCATATGAAGTGATATCCATTGCAGCCCTCGTCTCTTTACTGGCTGTGATTTAACATTTGGGCGTCTCTCTCCATGTCATTGATTTTATATCCACCGTAACATCATTTTTACTATGCTTTGCTTTTAGTAGACGATCTTCAGCGGGAAGACGTTGATTGTCTGAATAGTTTTACATTTGTGCTTTTTATTATGCTCACACACACACACACACACACACACACACACACACACACACACACACACACACACACACACAAATGTTTTATATCCCTGATTATCAATGAACCGTAGTACTTAAAGTCCCTTAAAACTGTGGAAGACTAAAATGTTCCTGGGGCTACAGGAACACATGCGCACACGCACCCACACACATGCACGTGCACGTGCACACGCACCTACATTCAATACCCATCCAAAATGGCATACGATCTGCTAATCGGCCAGGCAGCACTGGCCTCATTGCCCAAAGTATCCTCATCTTCTCACATCTGACTGTTCACACATACACAGCCCCCCCCCCCCCCCCCCCACACACACACACACACACACACACACACATGCACACACACTTACTCTCTCCCTCTCCCTCTCACTCCCCCTTGGCTGTCAGACAGTGTGGCTGTTTTATCGCTGTGTGAAATTGCTTTGGAATGAGCCTGATGGTAGGCAGAGGACAGCCACAGATGTTTGGCCGGGGTAGCTCTATGTGGGTATGTGTATCAGATGTGTGTCTATATGTGTGTGTGTGTGTGTGTGTGTGTGTGTGTGTGTGTGTTTGCGATTAAGCGTGTGCTCATGAATGTGTCTGTGTGCCTGGCTAAGAAGCAAATAGGGCTGTGTTAGTCCCATTAGTCTCAGCGATTAGGGGATATCTGTCATGTCTAACTCAAAATGTGATCAAACTGTGGCCCTGGTAAACGCTCTTTTCTCACTCATATAAGCCATAAGACTTGTGCACACGCAACACAAACGCTTCAGGCTCTGATTTTGTGGAGCAGAGGTGCAAACTCAGGCATTCATATTTGTTGTCCGTCTTTATATAGCCATTATTCAAACGTGGCTTCACGTGAAGACGTGTGCCGAGGTCGGTTGGGTTGATGCAGATGAGATTCTATTGATCGTGTTGCAAGGTGCAATTTTGGTACCAGTTTTTTGGCGTTTACTTGCTCCTTCTGCTGCTTCATCTCTGCAAACAGAACAGTGTTCATGGCTTTATCTGGCAGGCCTTTTTGTGCTCCTTCGTATCTTCTTTCGTTGGACTCAGTATTTACATAGTGTAATATAATTTAATAAAGGTAAGGTGTTTGATCTATTGAGCAGGGTGCTCATCAATTTGGAGGCTGTAGATGGAGCGCATATCATTGTTCATGCTCGAGCACGGCTAAAGACATGCAATCTTAGGGAAGCATCTGAGGATAAGGATCACTCATTAATCCAGCCAGAACAGATTCTGCTTTAATCACACTAAAGGTTGTACTTTGATTAATTTGATACACAAGTGCAACATACAATATTAATATATATATTATATATATATATATATATATATATATATATATATATATAGATATCGCAGTGATAGGCCGACAATTCATTTAACCATTGACATTCCAACACAAACTGAATAGACAGAATTGAAGAGTTTATTATTCTTCAGAAACATTTTTGTTCAGGTAGTTAAATTATGAATTGATCAAATAAAATTAGAACAGATTACTTTTAAGTACTATTTCATAGAATATCTTTCGAGGGCCCCGACGGTTCCCCGTGGAACAAACGCCACACAATTGCTCTTTGTGCTTGTGTTTGTGATAAGTGGTTGTCTGAGCAGGTAGAAATCCAAGTGCAATTTGGTGCCAAAACAAGTAGCAGAAACACACTGTGATCTGCATAAACACAACCACAGCTGCTCCACTCCAACCACTGCAGAGTGGAGCACTCCACGCAAGCATGTTGCTTTGGCACCATGGGAACCCAGTTGTGTGCACAAAAGCCTCGCACTCGATGACGATGACATCGTGACTTCACTTGGGCCGTAGTGACGGTGAAAACGAAAGTCTTTAGACTCTTTACGAAATACTTTGAGTTCAAAATCCTACATTTTGACTGAGCTACACCCATCCTAAAGTGGCTGCTCTCATTCCACCGTCATAGAATTATTAAAAATGTTAAACCTCACCATTCATTTGCATTAAAGAACGCAGACTGTATCGTCTTTGTTAAAGCTTTTGTATATTGTGACTAAAGTACAATTGATTGATGCTATTGTAAAATGATTGATCAACTAAGGCATTTATATGTCATTCATTTGATACGCCAAACAAAGAATTCTTACAGTGAGAACTTTGTAAACAGGGTAAAAGCTGTTAATAGTGATAATGATGATAAAGACAAAAAGAGATGCCCCTTGAACTCACCGATTCTGCTGCAAAGGAGGTGTGCAGATATTGCCCTCGCTCAACTGTGTCTAAGGAGAGAAAACAAGAGTGAATTAAACACAGAGATGAATGGAGACAAAGAAGAGACATAAAATATAGGTGTGTGACTTCCTCAACTAATTGAAGCCCTATGGGAAGAAGAACTATGGCTATGTGAGAATTTGTATTGACCACAGCACTGAGATCATTTTAATCTGACTGCCTGGATGGACAAATAGTAGAGGTGTAACGATTCATTCGATGAATTGATGAATCGATTGTCAGTCCTATAGATTCAACTAAATCCATCTGTTAAAATTAATAAATAGAATGAATCGTTTTGGCTACTCCAATAATCAATATAAATGCGTTTAATCGTATGAATCTTGATTCTTAATTATGATTAATGTTTTAATAGGTGTAAGACACTCTCTCCCCTGCCAGCATGTAGTCCATTGAAAAATGTTCAAAATAACTGAGCATTGCATTTTTGTATTCAGCATGAAATATTATGCAGGACTGCTTTATAGAATAAATATGTTAAATAAGTAATTCCGTGGTCTGTTTATTTTTTGACCATTCAGAAGAATACAGATTGTCTCACTCACATTATTGCATGTTTATTTCATGGATATAGAAATTTGGTTACAAGTTACTGAATCGAATCGTGGTTTACAGAATCTAATCGAATCGTTAAAAAAAATTGTCCTTGAATCGAATCGCCAACTACTGTATCGTTAATCGAATGGCTGTGAAGCCAAAGATTCACACCCCTAACAAATAGTAAATGTAACTGTGTATTTACACCTGGCAAACTTGTCTATGCTACTTCATTTAGCAATAATTAGCTTGCTGACAGATTAAGGAGGAGCAGTGATATTAAGAGTAGCAGTGTTGTGGTGGATGAATGGGTCAAAATATGGACTATCATGAGGAAATTTAGGGATTGAGTCCAGTGCTTATTTTTACACTAAGTTGACCCAATATGTTTAGTTGCAGTTTGGTAAGGTCATCTACTGTAGGCTAGATATACGATATCTAATGTGTCGGGTGCAAATAGGATTGTTGGCTTCTGACACCTGGTAGCAAATAGCGCCTAAAAATATTCACCATGAATGAATGAGTCACGTAGAAAAAGGGTAAAATACATTTCAAAGAAATTAAAACCAGCTGGCCAAGTGACAGGATTGATGAGTTAATACCGTACGGTACTTCCTCATTAAGAGACTCATCACACAACATTACGACAACGTATTACTGGTTGATGACATGAGCAAATAATCGCATTGGGGTAATGAATGATTGACTCGAACTGCTGCTACTATACCAAAGACTGGGTTGGTTGTGTGAATGAGTGACCTCACGACAGGGTGAATGGAAATGGATACTGTAACTAAGGCACGGATGAGTCGGCCTGACTTGACAGAAAGCTGGATCGCTAACCCTCCTCAACTCAAACACGCAGAAATAAAAGGTAGATAACGCAGGTGAGCAGGCGCTACGGCGAGGGCAGAGAAAACAGGGAAGACTTAAGGAGGCGACGCCGCAGACAGACGGGGAGACGTGGAAGAGAGGAGCGAGGGAGCAGATAAAAGAGGAGCGATGGAGAGCGTATCTCCAGGCAGCAACACGGGGAATTACTGTAATAGTTTCTGTCACTCCCCTTCTCTGTCATCCCTCGTTCTCTCCCTCTTTTCTTTGTCCCAACACAAACACGCCTTTCACAGAGGAGTGGATCTGCTCGTAGAAGCACTTCAGAGGCGGATTCAGTGCGTACATCAGTGTGTGTGTGTGTGTGAGTAGGAGACTGTGTGTATCTGATTAAATCGATGAATACATTCCTATCCAGTAAAAAGAACTCCACCTGCTTTCTCATACTGTACAAAGTTAAGTTGCTTTGGTTTCTCGCTTCAACGCTTTTCAAAACCCACATCTTCCACTTATGTGCAGCACCAACTACTTCGAGATATCCACACACCCCGCACCTGAATCACTTAATTCCTCCTTTTCTCAATTATTCTTCCTTCTCAATGAAAATGCTCAAAAGAGCCACCTCCTTTGTATTCATGAATGAACTTTTTCAAGGTGTGTGTGTGTGTGTGTGTGTGTGTGTGTGTGTGTGTGTGTGTGTGTGTGTGTGTGTGTGTGTTGTAAATACTGCCAGCTGCTGTTCAGGGTCAACTAGATCATAGTGCTTGGTCCGATTCTTCCCCACATGCACTTCCAGAATTTTTAGTAATGGTCTGTGTCACAGTGGGCTCCAAAGTACATTGAGATTGAATCTAGATTTAGCCTGTAAAGAGTGCCTATGCTTTATTTTCTGAGCAGTCTCCTAATCCAATCTTGTCTCCTTAAATGAAAGGAATACTGACTGTCATGAATAATCGGTCATAATATACATGTAAAAATGTGAACTGGCATGCTCTTCTCTCTCTCTGTGTGTGTGTGTGTGTGTGTGTGTGTGTGTGTGTGTGTGTGTGTGTGTGGCTATTCACGGGTGACCTTTCACTTACCGATTCCTTCTCCGTCGTCCCAGAAGAACGATCCTCGAGCAGTTCCGTTGTCGCCCAGGGCAACGATCAGTCCTAAATGATTCTTCCGACTGAAACCAAATGGGTAGAGAGGGTTATAGCAGATTGCTAAAGGACAGCATCTATTTATACATGCTGCTGAGGACAAATACATTAGCAGTCTTGCTGGGGGGATCCACCTGATCTTGCACTCTTTCTGTCTCTCTGTCTCTCTCATTCTTCAGCTTTTTTCTTAACGATCACAGACGCTCATTTTCTAGCGTTGGTCATACAGAGAAAACGCTCAAACTCATCAGCAGAGAGAGCAAAGACACTACTGCACACTCACCTGTAAAGTGTAGTGCTCTCTGGCTTCTGCCAGGGTAAGATATATCCCCCTCTGATATGAAGGTTAATATGGTCCAAGGGTGTGGGCATGCTGACCACTTTGCCACGTACTCCAACATCTTTGGCCTGATGAAAGCATACATACCATTAAAAAACGATGAATATTAAATTCATTAAACTTTTGATTCATTCAATTGTGGGGAAATTGGCATTTGTGCGCTGGTAAATCACAAAGCACACAGTTAACTGTGTGACATCCATAAAGGCTACATCTGAAGCATTTCAGTAATTTATTACACGGCAAAGAGAATTCTTTGCAGACCAGTATTTTACTCTTCGTCCTTGGTCCTTTCCTCTAACAGCTTGCAGCCTCTCCGTGTGCTGAATGGACAAGTTCTCCTCCACTCTCCTCCGTCCCCGTGCCCCCTTTGGAAACGTTGCTTCTCAAGTTTTGTTTGGCTTTATGATGCTGTCTAACAGATGGGGAGTCCCCTAGCTAGAAAGCAACTGGGTGTTTGTTTTTTTTGTCATCAAGGCACCTTCTGCCGTCGCCGGGATGCAAGTCTGTCATGACGCTTTTTCTTCTTTTTTTTTTTTTGTCTTGCTTTGCCTACGTGTTTGTTTTTGTACAAATACAGCACTTTTTTTTCCTTTAGACGTGATCACCTCAAAGATGATATGATCAGCCAGTCAGATGTGTTATCTCTTTCTATAATATTAGTATTTTTGCATCAAACAAGAGACTTTGTATTTCCGATCGATTCTCTTGGACTCACTTTGTGATAGTCGTACCAGCGTTCGTTGGGAAGATAGCCATCCACTCTCCTGGCTCCCTGTCAATCACAAAGATAGTTAATCAAGTTATACCCTGAAACAATTGAAATGTTTCATATGCGATATCATTATCAATGCATGCTGATGTTAAAGTTAAAGAGGAAAAAAGAAAAAAAGATGTGTGCATAAATGTCCACATACTGGGTCGAGGGCCGGGGTGATGAGCAGGGCAGGTCCCCAGAGGAATTGCTTGTGGATGTCCCACGTGGTTTTATCATCAACAAACCTATGACACACCAGCACAGATGCCAATAAGTCTTACTGGGGGGAGAAGAAATAGCTCCTAGCGCTCTCTCCTGTGTCCTCAGCCCAGAAGACTGTTCAAGTACTCATTCAGGATTCAATGGTATGAAGATGCAAGCCAAATATCCCAGCCAGACTCACCCTGCCAGCTCCTTAAATACCATCTGTGACTTTATAAGAGACTCTTAAAATGAATAAGTATGTTTTTCTTTTCATACAGTTCCACTGGGAGCTGCAATATATAGCCACATTCATCTAAGGCGAACGGTCCCGTCAGAATTGAAATAGAAAGTGCCTTGCTCAAGGACTTCTTAATAGCAGCTCCTGTGGCAGGAAAGACACTCTCTCTCTCTCTGTCTCTGTCTGTCTCTCTCTCTCTCTCTCTCTCTCTCTCTCTCTCTCTTTATCCTGTCAAGTTATTCAAATGAGCATAAAGTCACAAACCAGCTTGTTTATCATCACTGCAACTTGTATGGATATATATATAAATAACGTATTTTTTTCTCTTTCCCCCAGCCATTTAACGTAACATATGTAGCTTATAAGGGACGCTTTGATGGTAACATTTCAACAACCAGTTTAAAATGAATTGGGCATTAAAATAATTGCGCTGAAAACATGTCTGAGCACTTAAATGGAAAGCTCTACTTAAATTGTTTTTTTTCCCCTCTAGCGGCCACCACATATGACATCGTGCATACTAATGAGAAGCGATGTGGTATAAAAATCTGATTATCTTGGCAGCAAAGCAGGAGGAATGATCCATCCAATAACTGGATGATTTGATTAAGTGATTACATGTAATGCTTGAGCTGTGATATGAGCAGGAGAGATAAGACCAGCATGTGAGGTGGGCCTCTGCTTACTCGTGCAGCAGCGGCCGGACCACCGTGCTTCCCGTGGTGTGAGCCTCGTACATCAGTGTGTACAAGTAGGGCAGCAGGGTGTAACGGATGTTCAACACGTCCCTGGACGCCGCGGAGAAGGTGGCATTCCAAGCGACAGGATCTTGTCTCTTTGGGAAAAAGAATATTAAAAAAATAGTGATTGACGATGGGGTAAATGAAACATAATAAATGTCTCAGGTAACAATGGCTGGGTGTTGCTAGAGGATATAAACCAAAAATGAAATTTCCCTGAATCATTTAGTTTATCAGGGGATCCCCTTAGTTCAGTGGTTCTTTCATGTGGTTTGATGTGGTCTTTCAGTGGTTCTTTAAACTTTTTCTTCAATGATGCCCTTTGAAATCTTTTTTTTTTTTTTTCCAGCCAAGTACCCTCTGACCAGTGAGACACATTTTTGTTAGGAGAAAAAGAAAATAGCCTTCATCATAGCTGCACCGTCATCGTTTGATTGACGATAAAACAACCATGTAACTGATAAACCATGTAACTGATAAATGCTACATTTCAGACGGCGGCGACATCATAGTTGCATTGAAATGTGTGTGTGTGTGTGTGTGTGTGTGTGTGTGTGTGTGTTTTGCACTCTCAGCTGTATTGCTGCTACTTTTCAACCACAATTCACAATTTTCACAGATATTTTATCTTTAAATGAACATTCGAAAAAAAACTCTGAGGTATCCCTAGGGGCAACACTGCCCGAGTCGACATGTAGGTGGACAACCTGCTTCAGGTGATGCAAAATGCAAAAAGTCCAAATACCTGTACGACATCCGCCGACTGAGATTGTTTACTTGTAGCTAGAATCGAGCGCTCTGTGTTCGAGTAAACAGATTCACTGCTTCACTAGACGTGCTTTTCAAAAACCCTCTGTCTACGGTTCATTTCTCTCAGTTACAAGCCCAGATAGACACAGACAGTGCTCTGCAGGAAAAAAAAAAAAAAAAAAAAGCCAGCGCCAGAATGAATGTATCACTTTTACATGTGTCCATGAAATAAATGTAAATCCACACGCAGCTGCATTTTTCTCATCTTGTCGCTGTGTTTCGAGAGAGTTTTATTTGGACTTTCGTACAACACGCAGGAAAATGTTACCGGGAGAGTAACGAGACCGACAGGGACACTGGATTGTTTGTAGCATGCCAGAAATACACAACAGGCCTGCAACGATTTACGCTGATGAATAACACCTATGCTTTCTGTTCTGTGACTGACATTTACCTCATTTTTAATTGGTAACGCCCCCTTACGAGACAAGGACAGAAAAAGAGGACACCGTGTACTGTCATTTTATAGATATGGGCCAATCTAAATGTATTGGCTCATTTTCTGGAACTGCAGTGAGGACTATCATCACTCTGGTCAAGTACACACACACACACACACACTAACACACACACACACACACACACACACACACACACACAGAGGAAGATGCTGAAGCGTGTCATCACCATATGCTTCTCCCCATGATACAGTGTGTGTGTGTGTGTCTTGGTGTGTACTTTATTTGCATTTCACTGTGTGGCTTCTCTCAGTGTGTTAAGTGTGAATATGTGTGTCTCCTCTTTTTCAATTTTATATTAAAAAAAATCACATTATCATAAAAATCATCACAGAGAGCAATAAAAAATGACAGACATTTTCATCCCAGCTGCAATTTACCTGGGTCAGATTTGATAATAGTTATTAACTGTAGCCCAGTGGTTGCTAAGTATAGGCCTAACAGCACACGGTTGAATACAGAGCATTTCCATTATCTTATGACCTGAGGAGTTTACCAGATTATCATTTAATTTTCTGAGGAAATTTACAAGATTGTAATTATCTGAAGACCCAGGAGTTCTTCTACCTGCCTCCCTTTTCACCAACCCTCCTTTTGCACACTCATGTCTTACAATCAAATGTGTGCACCGGGGAAGAAATTAGCATGGGGTGTTGTGAGCATGTGTGTGTGTGTGTGTGTGTGTGTGTGTGTGTGTGTGTGTGAGAGAGAGAGAGAGAGAGAGAGAGAGAGAGAGAGAGAGAGAGAGAGAGAGAGAGAGAGAGAGAGAGAAAGAAAAAAAATCAATCAAATGAATCCGAATGATTGAGTTTGAGCTTGTTTTAGTTTCACAATTAGAGAGAGTTGATGCAATTTGTACCAAACAAACCGAAACAGATGAGTCCAAACAAAGTTCCACCACTGACTGTGGTTGGTTGTGTAAAGCTTCAGGCTCAAGTCAGGGTTTGCTTCTTTTCAAGTGTAATTTATAAAGAAATTCCTGTCTTTTTCTTTTCTTCTTTCCTTTCAATTGCAAGGAACTTTAAAATTGCAGATCAATCAGTGAAGGACGATGCATTATGGAAACAGTTTGACCTTTTTCTGACCACTAACAAATATGCCACAGGCTCCATGCAATGTAAAGATCGCTGTGCTATTGCAACATAGCAAGAAAATACATTATCTCCGTGGCGACACAGTGGGCAGTCACCCAGGTCCCCGATCCCGTGGCGTCCTGATACTGACAGACAAGGCACCCGTAGGCGTCTGTACGAGCCGCTCCAAGCTGTAAGCTAATGTCAATATGAACTCATCCTAGACGCTCAGAGAACAGCAAAGTACTCTGAGGGCAGCTGGGAGGCGCGGCGGATAGGTCAAACAAACACAGTATGGTACACATCGGTCAGCATGTGATTTTCTGTGATGTCATTATATCACATTACGCTACGTTACAAGGGTACTTATTCTCAGACAAACCATGAGGTTTTTTGTAAGCGACACTTAGGGATGAGATCACGTCGGGACGTTGTTGTCACTGGTCAGAATCAGGTGACCATAGACAAACCACTAGGGACAACTGGCTGTGACAGGTTTATCCATCTAGCACATGAAGCGGTTGCCGGGATCACGGAAGGAAGGCGTTTATTTGCGCATACCACCCACGTTGCGACTATAAAAGCAGGTGGAAAATCTGCAAAGTTTCCCTTTAATGTGGGGGCTTACTTGGCCATAAAATGTGGCTTTATTTATAAATGAAATGTATCTGAGAATGTAAACTGATTCATTCACAGAGCTCAGAATTAACTGGAGTTCCCAGTGTCCTGCTCTAATGCTGTATATGTAAATGACCTCTTCATCATCTTCCCCTGCAATCAATATCTGTTGGTCATTTTAATTGTGGGATGTGAAGATGATGAAAGAGGGCATACTCATCCGCTGTAACTAAAAGATGTGAAATTAGCAATTTATTATATATTTCTTTAATTGTATTGTTGTATCTGTATAGAGGAACTGTGTCTTTAATTTGAAATATCATTTTGGAGTAGAGGCTGAGATTATATACGAAGTACGATCACAACCAGAGGAGCGAGCGATGAAGAGATGAGAGCGGGGCGTGTTGAAGAGTGAGAAGCGGACGGAGAATCCATTTTACGAGTTCACCCTAATTTATGGCGACATCGACGCTGGCAAAAGGCACGCGGCGATCGTAGACAGATACGCACGTACGGGAAAGAAACGAGGTTATCTGGCCGTGTCAGCCCTTCTCATCTTTTCTCCCCGTTCTTTGTCTTTCTCTTCTTTTTACTGTCTGGAATCTAGTCCCTCGCCCCACCTCCTAAACCTTTTTGGAGTTTCTGTGTCTGCATTGCAGAACGAAACATATTTAGATGAACACCGCTGTGTCCCTTTTGGGTGAATAACAATATGCGTGACACGAATACCAGCGTGCTGCTGAAACTAGAATCTTGTTTAATTCATTTCAGCATTGTTCTAATGTGACTGTGGACACTGCAGCACATCGCTGGCGCAGTGAAACGCTCCCAAGGTCACCACTGAGAGTTGTCTGAGGGCAAAGAGACACTCGGCGTGACGGAGCTCTGGGAATGACTCGGCAAAAAACGCTCCCCCCTCTCTCTCTCTGTCCACTGTTCCTGACCTTGCCTACCCTCCGGTCTGCTGTGTGGTGTTAATACTTTGTTGTCAAACGCCTTGTTGAGCACACCCTGAGGTCACCGTCGCTAACTGTCTGATGATTTGGGGGCCGACCAGAAAAAAAAGAATACAGTTTTTTTTTACAGTAGACTACATTAATAGCTGACCTTGATTCTCTTTTCTGCCATCTCACCATCCTGGTTTGTGTGTTTTTCCTTCCTCCTCTCACTCTCCCTTTTCTTAGGGGTTTAAAGTGTTTATTCAGCTCTCACGTCCTTATTGCCACCCTGTGTCGCCACCATTTAACTTGCGAAATTGCATCTTCATTTTTCCTCATTCTCCATCTCATAGCCTCTGAACTTCTCTTCCTTTATCTGTAGTACTCGTGATCCCTCTTTTTTTTTTATATTTCATATAAATACCCGACACTGTTCTCCCACCGGCTCACTTTTTGTCCTCCTGATCGTCATGTGTAGCTCTCCTGCCGTCTGTGTTTTTTTTTTTTCATACTGTCAATTTTCTCTTTGTTTAAACATCCATTTGCAAGCCATTATTAAATGATTGGATGAGTGTGTGTGTGTGTGGGGAGGTTAGGTGGTGTGCAGCGGTGCCCAGATCACCTTGAGAATTCAATTATATCCCCACTCCATGCTGTTAAAACGCACCGGCACCGACACACAACCACGTGTATGTGTGTACGTATCCTGTCTAGTATTGCAGACTCCGGTGCAGAGAAAGTTCGCCCGGTGGGATCGATCTCCGGGCGGGCGTTATTGGATTTCTCAGATGTGTTCCTACGCTCTTAAAGGTCACCGATAGAATGAATGCCACCGACACTACACCTCCAAACAGGTCTATCTTTTTGTGTGTTTGTGCATGTCAGACGCAGATGAAGAGAGAGGGCGGCCAGAGGGAGCAACTTGTTTTGTATTTTTCTTGCAAAAAGAAAAAAAGGAGGTTGATAATATATTCTTGTGTATATTAACTGAATTTGTGTCTGTATTTTCAAAGCCCAAAGTCATGCTCGCTAGAGCAAAGCTTTGGTCATCTCATGAGCTACAATAAGCACCAGCTTGTTGACATTTAAAGTGCTTGAAAGCAGCTCATTCCTTTTAAAAATCTCCCTTTTTGGGTTGAAGTCGAACCTGTACTACTGAATGGTTACTTCCTGGGAATATCATTCTCATACTCATCCAATCCAGTATATTATTCTTTCACCATCACCTTTATACTCGGTGAAAAGGCAGAAAAAAATCTCAAGCATGCAGCCATTTTGATGTGTTGTTTCTGTAGTGAGAAGTGGCTCCAAAGATGACAATCGGCATCAAAAAAACAACAGCAAATAAGAGGGAATGTTTGTTTTTTATGTAGGAAACTGAATTGACGTGGGTTTACAGTCCTGCACATCTCTGCATGTCTTTCCCCTGTCTTGAATGTGCTCACCTCGAAACCCTTGCCATTGTGGTTGCGTGAATATGGGTAGAAGGCACCCAGCTGCATCCAGCGAAGACACATCTCATACTCGGCTTGCTTAAAGAACCCACATATATCCGCCCCGGTCTGAAAAAGAGGGACAGACAAAAAAGTGTGTGAGGAGACAGAGAGACAGAAACATGGGTAGCTTGTGCGACTGTGTGGTGTATATTTCATAGATCATTTAATTGAATATTAATTGAGTCTTAACCCACGGGCCAAAGTGCGACCACACTGCGTGCGTCGTCTATATTTACGCCCCTGGCCACGCTACTTTAGTTGCAAGCATCATGTTCCTGACACGTCCTTGAGCGAGACGCCACGAGAGTGAGCGATGTTGTGTATCTGACCCTCTGGCTTGGCACGGGGCACGTCCATTTTTTTTCTTTTTTTCTAAACCATATTGGGATCGATGAGGTGTCAGATTACTATTATTATTAGATGCACTGAGGAGATGAGAGACGATAGAAGGACAGTTTCGAGAGGGGGAGAGAGGCAGCGGTAAACGCAAAGAGACAGCGGGGCAAAACGAGCAAAGTCAGAGCAGGACACGAATGCCGAAATGCAAGTTTCATTAAAGTTTTGTTCAGGTCATGGCGGGCGAGTGCGAGGCTTCTTGGTTTGGGGTGGGGCTCGCAATGACATGCTTCACATTGTATTCTCGAGATGTCCTTTGATGAAAAGGGTCCAGCAAACAAAATAACATCACTCAGGCAGCTGTAATCTACTTAGAGAGGACAAGGTCGCATCAATAAGATTATGTCTTGTCAAAACCGAGATCAAATGGTACTTACATAAGGGATGCCAAACAGACTGAACTCCATCATGCCTGTAGAACAAAGGGAAGTGAGTCAAGTCAAGTTAAACATTCTTCTCACAAGTCTGCTTATATTTTCCGATTGCTGGTGTTTTTTTTAAGTATTAACAGTATATTGTACCTATAATGGATTTGTATAGCTGGTCCCAGCTCGCAGTGTTATCTCCCAGCCAATGTCCAGCCCATTTTCCACTGGACGGGTAGGTGGACCTGGTCACCACTATGCCTCTATTCCTCGTCACATTCAGCAGGGCGCTGCACAGAGAAGAGAGGCTCAGGGATTCAGTTTACGTAAACTAGCCACAAATATAGTGTATAAAGTGTGTACTCCCCCTTAGACACAGTGCATTCATTTTGGAAGCGGACTAGTCAATTCATTGCGATTGTTAAATCCAGCATGGCGCTAAACATGAAACGATTCCGAAGCCAAAGCACCTGGGCTCGAGGCCCAGTGGTGCGGAGCATCCTCTGGGCCTCCCTGTGGTGTGGGAAACATTTCACCACTAGGACCGATGCCATTTCACATTGGTGATTATTATCGTAAAGCTTTCATGGGATTTTATTGCTCGAGGATATGCAGTTATGCATCTCCCGTGGCGCCATTTTCTTCCTCAACGTGTTTGCAATGATAGTTTCCACTCTTCCCGTCTCATCACCTACACCTACATCGTTCAGATTATACAGGATTGGGATCGTTATGCTTTGACATAACACTGTGTACTTACTACCAACTAGTGTGTTTATTCCATATTTTGCCACAATAACATGTTAAATATGCCCTCTTACAGATGATGTATTTTTGTGTCAGGTCTAAAATAATAGCGTAGAAATCCAGAACATATACAAGTTGGCATGCATGCACTAAAACACACAAATATAAATATTATTATATTGACTTACTCATAGGTGGGCTTGGTGTGGGACCAGCCATAGAGGTTATGGACATCATAGTGTCTGACCTTCTTTCCATCACTGAGTATCTGCTCGCTGTTCATGCACAGAGTCTTGTGGTTTAAGCCGAGATGCATAGACTCCAGGCCTTTTGGAGGCAAAACACAGAAACAAAGAATCCTTTGAAGCCATACATTGAATTTAGAGCATAATAATGTAATTACAGCACAAAGAGAATAACAAATAGAATCGTGTGTGTCTTACGTGGCATATATGGAGGGTTCTCCAGCAGGGGGTTACCAAGGCAAATCCCTCCAACAGTGCCGTGGACAAAACTGGCAGGCTCGTTCATGTCCTGTATGAAGACAGAGTGCAGGAAATGAAAGCAAAAAAAATGTGGGCATAATGAGGTAATCAGGTGATTGTAATAAAATGTCATGTTTTGGGTCACTCACAATCCAGATGCCATCAAATGTAATATTGTTATAGAAATCCTGTATTTCTTGTTGCCACCATGCTGCTGTTTCATTGCGGAAGAAGTCCGGGAATGCAGCGTATGCCCTGTATTTCTGGAAATGGGGAATCAAATGATTGGGAAATTAAATTTTGAGAAGTTTACAAGACACCCACGTCTCACAGATCTCTTTTAAATTTTGGAAGCTAGTAAGCAGAAAATAGTGTACCTCTACTTGGGTCTCCCAATCCAGGCTTTCATCAACTGTGACATTGGGGATATCTGGCCAGACCTGTAAAAAAATAAATAAAATAAATGGATGTCTTCTTTTGTCTGTTGGTTTCGATCTACCCTCATCTACACATGCATGTACATGCACATCATTTTCCACTTGTTTGATAGATCATGTACTCGTACCTTCCCCCACACAATCCCATCACTGATGTGTTTGGGCCATTTGATGAAGACATCTGCTGCTTCACCCCTCTCAAAAGCGGGATAATACTCCGTCTCGTTGCCTGAGATGGCTGGATCCTGGAATCAAACACACGTCGTTTCTCGTGAAGTACTTCAGCTATTTAATGTTCTGTATATAATATTTACACCTGGCCACGGGTTGCTGATCCTTGAGTGCCCAAACGTCTGACTCTACGGTATCAATATTTCATGACACAAAGGCATTACCAGAATGAAGATGAACCGCATGCCCTCTCTCCTCATCTGGTTAACCAGGGCAGGCAGTCCCTTGAATTCTGGGTCCAGAACAAAGTCCAGCTGACGGTCCATGTAGTCGATGTCTGCGTACTGCACATCCTGCAGGCAGATGGGAATTTAAGGTGCTAAATTCAGACTTCTACTTGCCAGTGGCTCGAAGGGAACCAAACAGCGCACATATTGGCAACCAAGTTGCACATTTTTCTGCAGCAATGATGAATGTTGGGATTCCTACTAATAAATGTGGCAATGCGTCTTGATATATGGCATGCAGCACCTCAGATGTGTGAAAAGGGATGGTTACATTTGCTCTCATTTCTTGGGGTGAGAACAAATCATCCGCTTTCCTGGTGTGTCAGTGGCAGTTTAAGGTTGGTTAGCAATGCTAGCTGATGTGTAGCCTTTGTAAGTAGCTGTGTATTCAGCTTCTTTCATTGCAGTTAATTATGCAGGATTATTTTTCGCTGGCGTCAGCTCCACGCAGGTTAGGGCTTTGTGGAAGCATATTCAGAGGATCACTTGATTATCGATGGGAATTCTTATTTTCTGTTTTGCGTGACGATGGCCTATTTCCAACATGGGACATCTTGCTTGTGGTCAAAGACGGTGCTCTCACAGATGACTTGTTATGTCATTCAGTTTTGGAGCCCGTATTTCACTGTCAAGAGAGATTTGCTGGTTCTGGTGCAAACTGGAAATGTCTCCAGCCTGTGAAAACCTACAATGAAATGGATTTCAAATTCAATTATAAGTCGCATTTCATTAAGTGAAACTGGATGATGCCACTGTAATCCATGAAGTCAATGTCTCCATTTTCCTTCATCCCAATAACGTATTTTATCTGATTACGTTTTATGTAGTTATTGTCTGCATACAGTCAATCATATATAATCATATATCAGCAAAATATGGGTAGATACTGTCATGGATCGAGCTCAGTCTATTCTACTGAGTGCTTGTCCCTGTACTATACAACGTAGAGTAGACAGGAAGAAGCTATCAGATTGCATTTGTTCCTATGAGGGCAAGAAAAGGAAATCCTTGAGTTGAGACACTGATTGAATGAACTCGGTCTTTCGGCAAAAAGCAGGCACACATACTGGAATGTAAGTGGATAAGATGTATGTGGGCAGCGTCAGCATTGTGTCCTGTAATATGTCATTTTAGAAAATAGAAGATGAGGATTTATGTTTTGTTGTGTTTCATGCTCAGTGTTTACTCCCCGCTATCTCCGGTTGCCACATCGTTTTGTAGCCGTTGCTCGTCTTTATCCAGGTACTTACGTAGGGTATACCCGCCGCCCTCATGTCTCTGTACAGTTCTGCTATCTCCTGGTCATTGGCGTAACCATAGCGACAGAGTTGAAACCCAAGAGACCAATAGGCAGGTAGAACAGGTCGTCCAATCAGCTGTTAAGAAGAAAAACAAACAAGGAAGTCAAAGCAGTTCAGCGCAGAAAAAAAAAAGTTGTTTTGCAGGAAAACGGGATGGCGTCCATAAAGTGTTTGTTTGATTGTCTGTGTGTGTGTGTGTGTGTGTGTGTGTGTGTGTGTGTGTGTGTGTGTGTGTGTGTGTGTGTGTGTGTGTGTGTGTGTGTGTGTGTGTGTGTGTGTGTGTGTGTGTGTTTAGATAGGCTAAATGAGAGAGCGCAATGAAGCGAAGAACTCCCAGCTGCTGCAGTCCATCAACAGCGGCCCAGGGCCAGACACAAAACACACACACTCATGGGTGCAGAAGCACTCACACACACACACTCACACACACACACACACACATACACACAAACAGACCAGAAGACTTACTGCAGTATACTCCTGCACCACCTTTTCAGGTGTAGGTCCGAGGACCATATAGAAGTCCAGGATGCCTCCCACAGTTCGGTAGGTTAGAGCTGGAGAAGGCTGGAAAGTCACATCTGGACATAAAGCAAATAAGACATTTATAGTTTAAAACATTAATATGATGTGTTTGCTTGTGTGTGTGTGTGTGTGTGTGTGTGTGTGTGTGTGTGTGTTCAGTATGTGTACCTGCGTACTTACTGTGTGAGGCATATGTATGTTTTCGTACTTAAGATTAAGGACACAGTGCAGGAAGGGAGGAAATGATAAGTATACAGTATGAGCCTCTTCATGAAAACTCGCTGAAACATAAGAAAAAGGATGTATTTCTTTCACTTTGCAAGGACCGTTGAAATAGATGAGATCAGCCTCAAATAGATTCCGAAGGACGTTGGCACAGAACAGTTAGCATAGCCGTGCACGTGCGTTGTAAGAGTTTGCATTCCCGTTCACTATGTAAATGTACACAAGCGGACATGAATAGAAAGTGCTCATTGCACTGCGTTGGCCTTATATAAGTCTCCCCCCTGTCAAAGGACGTGCTCAAAACATGGCGAATAGCCTCAGCCATTAAAACATACAATTCCACTGCATACGCAATTGAGTGTGATTATGTGTGCATGTGAGGAGTGTGGGTCACATTTGCATACGTGCATGTACTGGTGATGTGTAAGTGTACGTGTGTTTCTGTTTTTTTTTTTTTCCCTCACCCATGGCATTGCTGTTTAGTAGCAGCACACCGTGAGCATCAGCAGTGTTCTCCAGGCCCATATAGAAGGGATGCACTCCATAGCAATTCAGCTTGTACTGTCGTAGAGAGACAAGAGCAAGAATGCAGGATCAAATGTGAGACGGGTGAATTTTTATGTGAAGAATTGGTCCGCTCCTCGTCTTGTACTAATGTTTGCCTGTGCACCTCTTTATTTATTCATGAACATTTTTCCTTACACCTGACAGGGCATTTCTCATTGTACTTATGACAACAACACTGCTACAATGGGAAATGGGCTGTCAACACTGAACAGTTCTCCCCCCAAAAAATCATACAGCTGTCTTCTAAGCAAATTAATGTACGCTGACCAACACATTTATTTGAATATATATTCCAATGTTCTGTTTGAAGACGTCAACACAAAACTGGGATGTTATTCGAGGATTTCAGTTGCTGCCGAGTGCTTTAATAGAATGAAAAAGTCTGAAATGCAGCACGCAGATTATTACCATGAACGGCAAAGCGATTGTTATGTGGTTACCAGACCCCACTTGGCAAACATGCTGTTTAATCATTACTTTATGTAGCTTGTGTGCTACTTTTTTTCTTCATTTTTCTCTGACAATTCATCACATTGCATCATTTGTTTATTGCGGTTTAGTAATTGTGCATATGCGACAATCCATTGTTATACTGGGGATGAGTTGAGTTTTTGGAGTGTGTTCCCTCTGTAACTGGGAGGGTCCCACGTTTGTCTTCTGTGTTTGGACGAGGATGGGAACAGACAGAGCAGCCTGAGAGGATGGAAAGGTGGTGGGGGACGGGACATCTGCCACTTTCTGTTGTCGCCATCCTGCAACTAAAACTCATGGGCACGTCACACCCCATCACCCTCCTGCACTTCTCGCTCATAGGAGGTTGTTAAACTGTAATATAATTGCTCTTAGGATTGGCTCTGCCTCTGTGTCATCTTTGTCTGGATGAGTGCTCGGGCCTCCTCATGGCCCTGCGACATGGGGTGAAATCACGGCCTGACTCAGGAAGGAGAAAGGTCATTAGCTTGTCCACTTAACGAAGAGTGACAGCCAGTGACAGCGTTCTCTTGGTTTCTCTCTCCCGCTTCTTTCACTTTCAACCTCACAACGGACACGCCGACTGGATACGTTGATTGTAATAGTTAAATAAACTAATATAAAATAATTAAATTAAAATATAAAAAAACAGGATTTGAAATAAACAAATTATTTAGTGCTTTCAAAAATGTTATATATATATTTTTTATTTTCCGCTGCACACGACCTCGTTAATGACTGGAGTTATCCCCTCCAGAGTACGCAATCATCACGTATTCAACCTCTCTTTCATGTTGCTGAAGTTGTGTATCCTTGTGGCTATGTCAGTGCACAATTTGAACAAAAAAGACCCACGAGAGTAAAATCAGACAGTATTCTCTGCAATGAAGTGTTTATTATTTTTGCTGGGTTTTGTCGGTTCCTTTGAAATGATTACCCTTTTAAGCTTAGCTTAGTGAGGCTTGATCGGATGGAGCAGAGGCAATACGGGGGATGTGAAGACGATGCTTTTGCATGCTTCGGTCAGCAGCTTTTCTTTCATGCATCCTGTCATTCACTCCTCTCACTCACGCTCGCTCATAATTCCCTTGCTGTCATAGTTCGGGGTTGTCAATCATGATATCAGCTGCTCTCATCAGCTGGTCTCCTCTATCCAATAGCAGAGTGACATGCTTTTATTGCTATTTATTGCTATCATCTTACTGCTGTCTCTCTACCTGTACTATGTTCATGACTTTAATCTGTGTATTTATATCAGGCTAATCAAAAATGTGTATACGATGTGGTATTGAATTATATTTTACTATGATATCTATTCAAAGTGTTGTCTTATACCGTTTAATATCGTATATCGAGACTGTAAATCCATGCCACCTATCTGCTCTGTTATGTTTTTTTTAATTTTCACTTGCTTTTCCTTCTTTTTCCCCTCCTCACTCTAATTCCCTTGCTCTCTGAGGGTCCCCCACAACTCCACGGAGTTCAGACAAAAGTTAACGTTTGTCTGAATCTGCATCAAAGTGACAGGGATGTGACAAGGTTGCAGACATTCACATGTGTGCATGCATGTGCTTTAAGTGGCATACTTACACCAGGAGGCTGGTCCTTGGAGAACATACCCCAGGTGTGATAGTTGAGGTTGTGCTTATAGGTGGGATGCTCCGTTTCTCCAAAACCGTAGACGAACTCCGACGACAGTCGAGTAGACACTTGGATGAACATTTCCGAGAACGTAAAACCTGGCGCTGAGGAGTCCCAGCTGAGAACAGTGACAGAGGATTAAATCAATGAGAGAGATAGAGAGAGAGAGAGAGAGAGAGAGAGAGAGAGAGAGAGAGAGAGAGAGAGAGAGAGAGAGAGAGAATTGTTGTCAAAGGGAGTTATTCACAATATGTTTGACACAAATAAGCATAATAACCCGCAGGAACTGCAGGCATCCCTTCAACGTAGTTCATACATTTTAATTAGTAAAATTTCATCTGACACTTCTTAAAAAAAAACAGAAGGCTTAACTACAAAATAATGTCACCCTCGCTTAAAGATATGCTTTGAAAAGAGTCTGCCATGCTCGACTGCTTCATGTGACATCATTGCGACTGCTGAACAAGAGGAAACTACTTTAGGCGCCGATCCACTGGGCAACTTTCCTGAGCATATCTGATTGGATAACAGTGCCAGAGGAGTTGACTCAGCATTGTTACTTTAATCTCATAGCGAAAAAAAAAAGGAAAGAAGATGTTCCTGCCTGGAAGTAGTTGAAGGTAATTCTTGCCCCACATCTCACCTTATTGCATGTTAATGGGAGCATCGATATTGGCCCAAATTGCCTGGTGAATCATCGCCCTAAAGGGGCCAATTTAAGGGATAACAAAAAGGTATTGCATCATGCTTGTGGAAACAATATGCTTGTGTTTAATTGCCTTAATGATTCAGTCAGTATTTAATATGTCTATTTATTAAAATCTTAAGACAGGCAAGAATAAAAAAAATGGCTAACAACATGGAATAAACACGTCAATTCCTCAGGTATCGACGAAAAATATATGTATATGTCCTTTCTTGTATTTTTTTTTAGGAAAATCTAAATTGCAATAGGTGTCTGTCAATGACACTGGCACTTGGTGGTTCTGTTTCAATAGTAAGAAACCCTCATTAAAAATGGAATTGACATTTGTAATAACACAAAATATGGTAAAATGAGCAGAATTAGTGAATTGTTGAACCGATGCTGACAAATTAATAATTGTTTTGTTACAAACGAGAGGGTTTTAAATTCTCATAGCAAGTGCTGCGGTGGATGGCAATTTGTGGATATGGAAAGTAAAGCCCTGGAACCCACTTTATATCCTTCAGATATTCCAATGAAAGAAACAATAACAATGAAGCAAAACTCATCAAGCAGAATGGCACAAATAACAACAACTTCTGTGCAACTGAGACACTTGTACAAGTGAAACACTCACATCTTTGTTCCGGTGCTTTTCCTTATGACCTGGATGCCGAATGGGTTGCGGGTAACTTCGACCTTGTAGAGCCTTTTGCTCTCATTGGTCTCAGGAACAGCGGGGACCGACAGCGGCACTGGAACCTCATAGCGATCTGTGGCCGGGTCCCAGATCTGGACCGGGAGGGAATGTTAGTGTGTCAGTGTGTGTGATGGATGAATTAAAGAATATTAAAACACGATCATGCAAAGAGGATGCAGAGAAACGCACCTTGAACTGCAGCATGTCGCCGCTGTGGTAGTGTATCTCGACGCGCAGCGTGTCGATGTCCGGTGAGCCTGGGCGACCGGCGCTCCTGTACTTCTTGTTCCGGGTGATGTCAGCTGTTATGCCCGAGTTGCTGTCTGTCACCTCCGTAGCGGTGTAGCCGTAGTCGCTTGGATAGAAGCACCATGGAGCGCGTTCGAGGGTGCTAGGCTGAAGGGGTACAGAAAGCCCGTTAGGTAGAACACAGAGATGATATGTGAACCCGTCTGTGTATCGGCCCTCACCTCCCAGATGCAGCCTCTGGCCCTGCACTTAGCCACATCTGCATGCTCTTCTGGATGGCAGTCAAAGCGCTGATGCTCCTTGGGCTCCAACACCCACTGTACCAGGTAGCTATCTCCGACAGTCAGGGAGAGGCCACGCAGGAACAAAACCTGAGTGCGTAACGAAGTGATGGAGATGATAAAGTGGGGGAAAAGTCGTGAATATTAAATCCAAGGAATGGGAGAACATGCCCAGACAGGCTTTCATGAGACAGAGTGTGTGCTTGATGTTGCGTGTGCTATCAATTTAGGCACAGATGTTAATTTCCCTCGCCGTCTCAACAGCCTCTGCTGGGAAAATGAGTCATTCTTTCGACACATCTCGGGGAGCCCCTTTCACTCTAGTCACTAGTTACCATCTGATACATCCTCTCCCAGTGAGGAGACTTCGGGGACCTTCCTCTGTCTTTTTTTTTCGTCATTTTATTTTGGAATCATGCCTCAGCAATTCTATTGTGAAAAATGCATCTTGCAGGACACACAGACAGACACGAGAATGCATTTTTTTAAAAAGAAGAAAAGAGCTGAGAGATGGGAAATGGGTAGAGGGATGAATGCAGAACACCAAGGCAGTAAGGAGAGGGGGAGGACAAGGACATGCACTGTGGACAAAATAAAAAGCAGCAGGGCTATACAGAAGGCAGGAAATAGTTTACAAAAAAAAAGCAAATAAAACACAGGGCTCGTGTGTTGTGAAGTACTTTTCAATTTCAGTTCATTTTGGAACTAATGATGTCGGGCGGCTGTGAGCTACGTTCAAGGCCCGGTCCGTAAAGACTGATGGATACGACAAGCCAGAGTTTAGGTTTAACAGCACATTTACCCTTCACACCCAGGAAATGATTACCACTGAGAGTCATTTGATGAATGCATGCTTGTGTGCGTGTGACCAGAAAAACCTGGAGGATTTACACAAGCACTATAGACCCTGGCCACACACACAAACACACACGCATGAACCCACGTGCTCACGCAAATATACTCAAACACACGAAGCAAACCTGGACTGACATCCTAACACCTCTTGACTCTTGGTTGACTGCCACCGTAACCCTGGACACTTACTGCAGGACCAATGCTCAGTCATTATCCCTCACTTTTTCCGACACACAAGCCCTCAGCATCCTCACCCAATGTAAATTGTTATCATTTCTTACACTTAGAGGCTGACCTTGAAATGTGCCATAATGGTTTCATCCCTGGTCTTATTGAAACAAATGGCTGGGGTCTGTAAAGGAGCTCGACTCAGTTCTGCAGAGCCCGTCATGCGTGAAGTAGATCGGATAATCGCCTCTCAAGGTAGGAGGAAGGAATCCAGACAACCGAACATGGAACAAACAACCACAACAAAGACGTACCTTCTTGCCTTCATCGTACTGGATGTTGGAGACCGGCAGCACTTCGACCGTGTTTCCAGTCGTTCCCGTGCCGACGTGAGTCACAGTGACGGATTTTGGAGGATGAGGCACGCCGAGGACAGTGATGTTCTCAAATTGAAGGTTGTTCGGGTCTCTGTAGCCGGCGTGGGTCATCCGCATCGTCAACACTCCCTACAAGGCAGAGGAGACGCACCTTTTTGAACCCATTGTATGCTCTGAAAGTTAAACTGCTGATGATTCAGAAACGTACAACTTGTAACAGTCACAGCTTACATCACGTCCGTCATGTAAGCAGCCGACTTATGAACTCATGTGCATCAGTCGAGCAGTTGATCTGATAGCTTTCCTGCCTGTAAAGCCCCGGCCCAGTGTAATGCTCACGTACAGGAAGAACATCACGGCGTATATTAACCATGTGTGAAGTAGGAACACGAGGTACTTGATCCAACAAAGCTTTCGCCAGCGTAACGCAGATCGATACCGCTCGGTGTTGCGGACTGGGGGAAGTGCGGAGTCTCTGGTGGGTTCGAACTTTGAACTTGAGTTCAGATCAGAAGGAATATGTGGGCCAGATTTAAAAGATGGCGAGAGGGAACTCACATAAACAGCGAGGAACTCGTAGCGGGTGTAGGTGCCCTCTTTAACTGTTTCTGTAAAAAGAAAAAGAGCAGATGTTAATGTTTGTCACAGCGGTTTGACAAGTGATTTACTACCATGCAGCAGAGTGACTGACCTTCGCTTGTTAATGTGTACGAGCTGTGTTTGAACAGCAACAGTTTGAACAGTGGATGCTTTGTGCTTAACAAGATAAGAGCTTCAATTTGATGCTCGTAAAAAAAAAATCTGTAATGAGTAGTGATAACAAGACACGGATGATCCCGTTTCACACGCGCGCACACACACACACACACACACACACACAAACGTTTGCGCAACGATACCTCTGGATTCTCCGTCATCCCAGAATAGCTCCCCAGCTGCCTGGCTCTTGTCATCCAGAGCGACGATCAAACCCATGGGGTTACGTCGACTAGACACACGCACACAAACACACACACACACACACACACACACACACACACACACACATGCATTTAATTCCAATTCAATGAATCAAACAAGTATACATTCCTCATTTGATGCATTTACAATTAGGGATTTGTGAAGCTATGCAATGTGTGTATATGTGAGTGTCTGATGATACTATACATGGATTTGTTTGTTAGTGTGTGTGTGTGTGTGTACCTGTATGTTGTGGTGACATCAGGCCTCTGCGTGGGGAGGATCGCACCACCTCTGATGTGTAATCCAAGCTTATCAGCCGGAAGATGCATAATCACATGCTGTCTGCGGTCTGCCAGTTGTTCCATCTGATGGTAGGGCAACAGAATCCATTAACCTAAATTCCTCCTCCTACCTAAATCAATGTGATGCTCTCTGGGCAAGGTTGGGACAGTGGGCCATAAACTCAACCTTCTATAGAGTTGAGTTTTTCTGAGGCCCCTTTAACATTGACGCGGAAATTGCCATCAGTGTAAATGGATGGGTTATTAGTCTGCAACCCTGCGAGGATATTCATCGCATCCAAAGCTGCTTTGTAATCAAATGCAGAGGAAAAACAGGATACTCCAACTAACCCTTGAGTGACGACAGCACAGGAAACCTAAAGACACTGATTCTCTGCCACAAATGCCACTCTTGAAAACACTTGAGATACTTCAATCTGATTGCAGTTGTTGCCTGAAGTTTCCCTGCTTATAGAATAGTTCAAAAAGTATTTGAAAAATGCTCTGAAGGACGAGGTAGTGAAAAAAAAACTTTTTATTTTCACTTACCCTGGGGTAGCAATGCGGATAGCCTTGCTTTTTGTTTATTCTGGATACTCCACAGACCTTACTGCTGAAATAGTGCCTATGGTGTTTGTGGATCAGCCTCTACTGTCATTTATAAACCCAGGAGCTCCACAAATACAATTCCATTCAGTGAGAAAAGTATGTGTTTCTGTAATTTGGATGAATTAATCATTTAAATACAAGTCGTGAGTTGAATACAGAAATATTTGACGTCCTTGTTACAATGGGCTTGATCCACTTGAAATGACAAAAACAGTTTAGAAAAGGAGGAAAATGTCAAATGTGTGTGTTTTTTGCATCATAATGCAGAATCATTATGATGTTCTGTTTTACTTAGAATGATCTATTTGAGTTGAGGAGACACTTTTCCCTCTCTCTCTCTCTCTCTCTCTCTCTCTGCCTCCCCTCATTTCTCTGAGGGCCCAGATATAGCACAGTTAATTTCTGATCCCCTGAGTACTGAATCCTCAGCCCAGCCTAAAACAATTTAAAACTCTCTTCTCTCCATCTCCTCTCATTCTCCTTCTGCCTACTTCCTTCTCCACGTCGTGTTATTCTCTCTTGCGGTGCTCTAATTCTTTTTTTTCCCTTCTCTATCCCATTTTCCTCCATTCCCATGGAGGTGTGCGTGTGCATGTGTGTGTCTGTGTGCCATTTTTCTGCAGTACAGTAGAGTTCAGGCGAGTGTGTGGGCTGGAGTTAGTGGAGCGTCTACAACCAATTTCAGATCTTATCACCCTCTTATTGTCTGCCTTAAGGAGGTCTTCTCTAGCCTTGTCTTCTCTTCTCCTTATTCCTGCTGGCCAATCCTCCCATCTTCCCACTCCTCTACATATTGTTATTGCCATCCCCTTTTTTTTTCTTCTTCTCACATAAATGTCCTTTTGTTTTCCACATACTTTTTCTTAGTGCAACTCCCATCCCGTCTGTTTTTAGCTCCTCCATACCTCTGTTCTCTTTTCCCATTATTTCTTTCCTCTTTAAGTTGTTTTTCATGGTCATTTTCACTACATCAATACTCCCCCACCGACCCTTCCATCCTCCTACCCAGATAATCACAGGGGACCAACCAGGACAAGGGGCCGGCGGCAAGACAGCCAATCTAATCGTTCATCTGATCAGTGGGCGCTTTACATCGCCACTGTGACGCCCAAATAAGGTCCCAAAGGAGCTCAACACCTCTTTTATCTCTCTGTCAGGGAGATAGTCTCCCTCCTGTCTTCCCCGTCCGCTCTTTCACTCTATCTTTGTCCTCACTCTCTCGCGCTCGTCTTATCGCTCTCGTCTCTCCGTCTCAAACGACGATCTCGAGGCGAAGACTTTCATGTGATACATGTTCTTTGTGTTCATTCAACTCGTGTAACATGATGATTACAAGCCGCTTTGCAATCCCTTTTAGTGGGCACCGCACCAATTATTCAGGTACAACTGTACAAAATAAAGCATTTTACAAGAAGACTTCAATTAGTATTCTTTTATGCTAATCGTCACTTCCTGTTTATCATATTTTTTTAAAGCTTATGATGTTCACTTTCAGGTTATATCAGAGAGGTGTTAATAACTTTTAATCTGACTGCATTTGTATTATTCTATCTTCTTCTGTTATGTAAACTGGGTAGGGGAAATGAACACCCACACTGTGCTGTTGAATTAAAGTGTGGATCAGGTTGTCCCACAGTTTTATGGTCATCATAGATAAAATAATGAAAGAACTCACGCTAAGTGCACTTTACTTAGAGAACATTCAGTTAGTTGCACGTAAAGTTCCCTTTTAATAACTCAAAGGAAATATTTTAGCAGCAATTTGTGTTGGAAGAGTTGTCGTCGTCGAGTGCCTGGAATGCTTGCTGCATAATGCCAGCGTGTGAAGGATAACAACTATGCTGATGTCTCATCTGAAGAGGAAAAAAGGTTTTAGAGAGAACCGTATTAAAGTAGAGTCTTACCGTCTCGTAGTCATACCACACAGCATCCGGGACATAAGCCCGCACGTTGTCCACACCCTGCAGAAAAACAGAAAAACAACGTAGTTCTTCAATTCTCAATTTGTTTTCACCATTAAATACAACAGCATATTCTTCTGATCTTCCCGGAGAAGACATCAGAAGATGTCAGCTTTGTGCTCGGTGTAAAATCCGGCCCGCGTTTGAGTCGTGTTCGCAGTCTGCTACACCTACTTTAGCTCACCGCACCAATCCTGACACGATAATCTTAACAGGGCTCGACGTGAGGGGAGAAGCCACAATGCACCACAAAGGGAGAATGGATATTTCTATGCCGCTATAAATCCCTTCGACTTAATAATAAATACGACGAAGATCAAATGTTTCCATCAAGGCGAGTTATTTCAAAACTGCGCACCATCTGATATAAAGTTTCCACAAAGCCCTCGTGACATTTCGGGCTACAGTGCCATGATGCAACCGATGGTGGGAAAAAGGCGGCATCAAGCGACAACTGATAGGTGACAGCCTTTAATAGCTTAAGGTGGTGGGCAGACAGGAGCAATCAATAGAAGAGCGCCGCGTCTTTGATAGCGCTGTCACTTCCCTGCTCTTTCTGACGGGGCGGAACCGGGAAGGAGAGGGAGATAAACACAGAGAGCACGGCGGAAGAAAGAGCAAAGCCAGAGGTCCTTCTCAAAACAGACCAAATTTTGAAAAACACTGTCAGCTGTGTAGGCCAAGGCCGTCTGTCTAAGGCACCGATGTCCCTCTCTCGCTCTCCTTTCAGCGGCATGTCCTATTTCGTGGCCCTCTGAGGCCCGTTATGAGGAACAAGAAAGAAGGTTGAAGGGAACAAACAGGTTAAGAGAATGAGGAACAAAATATATAATCAGAGGGAAATGAGAGCGCATTTAAAATGAAAACCAGCCCAGAAGTAGATGTGAAACCATCAAATATGATAGAGACATATTGCTTTAATGGCCCGCTAATCAAATTAAATGGCTTAATGTCCGCTTTGGGGTGCACACGGGCAGCCTGAGGCAGATCAAGTGTCGCGAGCGCTGCACAGCCCGTGGGATGACAACACCCCCCCCGTACCTCGTTTTCTAGTGTCTGATTTGCTCGCGACGCCTATCACTCACCGTGCTGATTAATGGGGAGGGACCGCGGGACTCAGCGCGGCTGCTAACTGTGATCGGGAGGGACAGGGCATGAGGTCTGCATCCTCATTTGGAGCACCGAGGCTCAGTTAGCCATGAGCTAAGATTTGATCAGGTGGGCCAAAGATTCATACTGGCAGCTTGATCAGATGGTAGCCGAGGTAGATGAGAGTGGCAGAGGGAGTGAGCGAGGAGGGGAGGAGAGATGGGATGAAATGAAATGGGATCATAAGGACGAGTTGACAGCGGCTGATTAAGAGAATGCAGATGAGATAAGGGAGCCGACACTTGATGAAAGGATGAGCTAAAAAGTAAAGGGAGTAACGGGCAAGAAGAAGGGGGGGGGGGGGCATGGATGAAGACCAGAGGGGATGACAGAGAGAGAGTGCAGGAGATCTCCCCAGTTTATCACAGAGATCAAGGTTAAAGCATCGACTGATCTGAATGATGGAGCAAGAGCATCATTAGAGAGAGAGGGAGAGGCAGATGGGCAAAGCGATAAATAGAAAGAGACAGAGAGATATGAGAATAATGGTGGAGAGAGAAAAAAAAAGGTAGCTGTTAAAGATCGGCCCATGACCTCGCTCGAGTAGCTGACACTACCTTTTCATGTGGCCCTTCACAGCCTGGTACATCCGTAACAGATAGCGAGGCGCTCTGTTCTTAACGCCTGCCCTTACCCTGGCTTAAAAACCGCATGCACCGCAGCTCAGCAGCGCCCTGTCACCACAAAAGATGAATATTCAGCCACGTCGGGTCTGTCATTCGGAATGAATCCCTTTCAAGTGGCAGAGTAGAGGTCCAAAACGCCTGTAAGTCTCATGCCGGCGTGCTACACCGCGCGCTACTGAGAGGAGGGGGAAAAAATCATCATTTATATATAGAGATTCTCCGTTAAACACAAAGACACAACCGAAACAAATAGGAATTTCCTTTTTGGAATCCATGCATATGTAGATACCGGCTACATAATCACCTTTAAGTGTTAGACACTCAATGGCAATAATTCACATTACTCAAAGCCACCTTCGCACTAGCTGTAAATGGATAACCGTGTGCCCATTGTGACCGTCTTGGCTATAATGTGCTATTCCAAGCCGCTCTCGCTGCCAAGGCGTCAAATAATGCAGCTTGGTAAGTGCTCCTTGGCGCCTGACACTGACGCTTATTTAATGTGTGTGTGTGATGCAACCCAGCCACTGCATTATGGGCAAAACAGACATAGCCCACACCCGGCGCCGTTGGCTGTTCATGTTGCAGTCGATGAGATCCAGATTTTCTGGTTTGCTACCTTGGATCTACTTTTCTGCCCAGTGAGGTTCACGTGGGGTCTTGTAAGTATTGATTGTCTTGTGTATTGTGTTTACCCAAATTCTGGGCACATGAACAAAATGTTACTCAAAAGGCTGAAAAAAAACCTCTGATGGATGATCGGTGGATGATGAAATTTGAACTCCTTCTAGCAGAAGGGAGAAAAAAAAGGTTGTATTTTCTGTATACTGCACACGTAGCTGTGATCCGATCAGAGCTGTCAAAATGTGTCAAGATGTATTAAGTAAGAACTGTTGGCCTGGATGCATCGTCTGTATGTCAAGGAGCGGCTATTAGACGGCCCCCTATAACCAAACACTGGAGTCACTCACAGACTCACGCAAAGGGTTTCCACATGACAGCAACGTGGCAAGCAAACACTCACTTAATTTCTGCATAAGTTCATCTAATTTATTGTGAATTCATCCGTGACATTTTTGCACCATCACAAGCAAGATGGTATTTTGCCTCCTCGGATGCATTTCTAACGCAGATGTGTCTCTCTATTCAATTATCAGGACACTTTGATGATGCAGATCATTGCTTTAAAAGAAAAAACATATTGTCATAATTGATGCCAGGCCCTAACACAGCCGCTGATAATGAGATTTCTTTTCATCCCATCCTGTTTCCAACTGCACTAGTTAAACTGTCCCTCTGGCCTAGAACTACAACAGGTGCACTTTTTTGACTGCTATTTGTTTGTCTTGTTTATCTTTTTGATTACAAGAATAACAGCTGTAGTCATTTTTCAGCCCTTCCTTAGGCATAGCATGACCCACTAACACCCACCCAAAAAAAACCCTTACCTATAGCACTTTGATCATAACACTGTTGTTTGGTATGTTTGCTGAACAGCTACTACTTTACTCAGACGAGGATCTAACACTTGTTTCTATTTTTTAGCTCTTACTTTATCGGCAATGATACGTTGTGGTTTCTTTCTTTTGACAAATGTACTTATTGTAAGTCGCTTTGGACAAAAGCGTCTGCTAAATGCCCTAAATGTAAATGTAAATAAAGCCTTTACTTCTTGTATTATAAAACTTTTCCACAATCCCACTGATTGAAGTTACTCTATCCCCGGCCCGACTATGAATCCAATTCACTTTCCACTATTTTGTAATTCACAAGAGGCCATGCTAAATTGCTTATTAATCAGGCCACTTTGACATGACCGCAATTGCTGTATATGCGCGCAAACGCACGAGTACAGGCACGCACATTCAGGAGTACACACAGGTGCACACACACACACACACACACACACACACACACACAAACATGCACAAACACATACACACTTCTATCTACACTTCTAATCTGCTAGTAATGAGGTCAGTGCTCTCATTAGAGCTGGGAGAAAAGAGGTAGGATATGAAAGAGAGAAGAAAGAGGGATGAGAGGAGGGGAGGGCAACAAAGAAAATCCCATGTCATGTTTTCCCAGTGGAGGTCACGGTGTGTGTGTGTGCTTGTGTGTGCGTGTGTGTGCGTGTATGAATGTGTGAGTGTGAGTAACTGATCATCTTATATGCATCATCAGCAAGACACATTTCTCTATGCACTATATACATTTCTATATGATAGTATAGTTATGTACATGCAAGTGTATTTCGAGTGGGCGTATGTATTTAAAGGACCAAAGCACTTTCATATGTGTGTATGCATTGTGGGATGTTGAGTTTTTCTTGTGTGTGTGTGTTGGCTGACCGGGTCTAGTACAGGCGTGATGAGCAGGTGTTTTCCCCAGAGGAATTGGCGGTCCACTGTCCAGGTTGCACTGTCAGAGTAGAACCTCAGGAGTGAAGAAGAAGAATCGATTAGACATTGGTTATGTACATAAAATATATATTTCAGACTACAGTCATTGTGTGAAAGTGCCATATCTCTCACATATTGTTGCTGTGTCAATCTTTTTCGACTGCTCATGTTGCCACCCTTATAATTCATTATTTTGTGAAAAGAAAGAAAAATAGCAGGAACCTTGATCCAGCTAATAAAATCTGCACAGTCACACAGGTGATCTCTCAAAGCAAACACTTGTATTGCAAATAACTTTTTCTAAATCAATATAAAAAAAATAAATAATAATAATACTAATAATACTAATAATAAAAACACATATTTTCATTACTTGAAATATGGGATAAGGAAAATGTACACATTAGTTCCGCTTGTATTGGCTGATTTGCACCACATGTTTGTAGGATGCTTTCCAATGATTGGCTCCTTCCCAGCTGTGCGGCAACTAACGTTCAATCACGTTCCACGTCGGCCCGCAGCGCGGACATTTCAACCCGTTACTGCCGCGCGCGTGATTCCCGTTTGCTGCCGGTTCGGGCTTCCTCGCGCAGTCTGGGCCTCTCCCTTTGGTCAACGTTTTAATGGAGTACATCGCGGCATGAGTCGACGCCGGACTTTAGCTGGTTTTCAAACAGCGTGACGTTTCAGATGCCGGGACAAGATGGGAGTTGTCTGTTTGCTGCGGGACTCTGGAGGGAGACCGGGCCCCTCACCGGTCAACGGGTTTCCACTCGCCGCGCACCGGGGTGAAGGTTAGTGTCTGCTGCTGTGCTACTTCATGCTTTGTTGTTAGCTTGGGCAACATTTTTGCTAGTTATTTTCTGTGTTCCGCTTTTCCTGCTCCGTTGCGCTCAAATTGCTGCTGGCTTTTGTAATTGTAATTTGCTATGTCGCTTTTTAAATTTTTTTTTTAAATGACTATTAATTTGCAGTGTCTGTGCACTCATTTGCATTGTTGCTATCCAACAAAAAGAAAAGAAGGAAGTCCATGCAGCAGTTGAGGTGTCTGGCAAGCGTTCACCTTGGTGCTGATGCCTAAAAAGGATTTGATGTTTGAATACTTCAGTATGGGCTGAATTGGTTTCGAGCATGTTTGCCCCTGGCGGTTTGAATGCGTCATTACCTTGACTGTGATTCATATCTCAAGCTAAACACCTGCTCATTGGATGCTACTTTGGATTGTGTGGAGAGAGGAGGAGGCCTGGCTTGCCAACGCCACAGCTATATCTCCACCAAGCCCAACCTCCCCCTCTGTGATGTTGTGTTGATGTAATGGAGATGATGTCTGATATAAGGAGGACCATATACATGGAATATTTTTGAAAGACTTACTCGTGCATGACAGGCCGTACAACCGTCTCCCCAGTGGTGTGGGCTTTGTAGAAGAGTGTGTAGAGGTAAGGCAGGAGTGTGTAACGTATCCTCAGGTAATGTTTGGAGCTCTCCAGCAGCGTTGACTCAGGACCGAACACAGCTGGATCCTGGGGCTGAGGAAAGGGGAGTGGGGGGGGACAAGGAACTATTTTTCTTTTCACATCGCCAATTCTCTCATGACAGATAAGTGGACATAAAGTGTAATTATGAAGATTTAAACGGGACTGAACTTTACATAGGACTAATCTAAAAGCAGAGTTTACGGAGGGAATGAGCAAAAGAGGGCTTGGGAGAAATATATAAAGGGAGGGGGGGGGGGTGTGAGAAAGAAACAGAGTATGATTTAATTCTGATGATAGCGGAGAGTGAGAGGGTGATTAGCTGCTAACAGGCCGTGCTCCTCTCATCTGGCTAATCATTTATGCCCTCGGCACCTCTGAGTGTGATGATGACTGTGTGTGTGTGTGTGTGTGTGTGTGTGTGTGTGTGTGTATACACATGTGTGTGTCCGTGCGTGTTTGGACTGGCCTGCATGGCCGTATGATAAGAGTCATGATTAGGGCAAAGCAAAGGTCACACATTAGCTGTCTCGTTTAGTGGAAATCGTACTTGAGATTCATCATCATCATCATGTCCCTGTCCTCCAGCAAATACACCCCCCCCAAACTCCTTCGAACACACACTGTGTCTTACCCCCCCCCCCCCCCCCCCCCCACACACACACACACACACACCAAACATTACCTCAATGCTCTGCTATTTTTACAGCGGTTATGAGCATGGAAATGTCACAAGGAGAATGTTGTGAGAGCATCAATTTTCACGCTATTCAGCGCTGCCTACTGACTTTTCGGGACCGAGTAATTTGTTGATCTGTAATAATAACTCGGTATGTAAACACTGCTCTGTGTCCTGACTCTCTGTGACATTTTAATATAATCTGAAGTTGCATTTATCGCGTGATTGTTGAAGAAAAATGCATCTTAAAGAAAAATATAAGTATTACTCTATTCTGTTGTTGGCATTGTTACTGATAATGATGCATATTGTTGTTTAGGTTAGGTTAGGTTGAGTAGGTTCCTCAAACAATTAATTTGCTTAGGTATATTGGTACATAGCATTTACTTGTACGTATGTATGTAAAAATACTACAACGTATGTACAATATCTGATCTGTAATGAGACGTTTTTGGGATGTGATGTTTTTGGACCTGGTAGTTTTGTACTGAATTGTTTTGAATCTGGTCTGCTTTGGCCTTGAAGGATGTCAATATAGTGTCAAGAGATCATGGTCACTGTCTATTTTTGATGTGAACCTCGCACGGCAAGGAAAAAAAAAAGAAGAAAAATAGGTGAGACCTATGCGGATGACATGTAGCCGAGTCATGCTGCTCACGAGGGCTGTGTGGCCCCGACGTTTAGCTGCAAACGTTAGCATGTCTAGCTATTTAGCTTCCTGCCTACAGAAGCCATCCAACAATACTTCCAATGAAGTGAATCTAAATGTGAAACACAAAATACAAACAAAGCATAAATCTTAATTTACATATCTATCTTGTGATAACACCAGGTCAAACGAGTTCTGAGCAGTGGTGTGCCGATATGTCATTCTCTTAACCTGATGCCCATCAGGGCCACCTAAGCTGAAATTGCCATTTCGCACTAGGTTTGTTGGCATCACATTATTATTACAGTTTAACGCTATTCAGCATTAACATTGTATATTACTTAAGTGTAACATCTGAACCTCATATGGAATCAGTCTGGCACAGACCTGCTGAGCTTAGTTTACTTCAGGCTCAGATATACCCAATGGAGCTGTAACGGCTAATATTCCCAGTCAATATCCCCAAAATTCAGAGTTCCCACTGCTCCCATTTCACAACAGTTTGTACTAGCGCTTGTATGATGACACTCTCCATGGATACTGAAAGAAGTTCTATTTTTAACCGCTTTGTAGCACCTATACGTGTTATGAAACGAAGGGTATACCCTGCAGCACTTTAGACTAAACAATGGCTGTGTGATTCATAAATCTAAAACTGACAGTCTAATAGAAGAATTGTGGAGCAAAAATGCCTTTACAGTACCTTGTAGCCCTGAGCGTTGTGGTTCCGGCTGAAGGGATAGAAAGCTCCCACCTGCATCCAGCGGCGGCATAACTCTTCACTGGTGTCGTCAAAGAAGCCACAGATGTCGGCTCCGATCTAGACACAGGCGGGGACGACAGCTTGACATTTAGCCAGAACCTACAGTATATTTTATATTAATGTTTTAAATGTTGAATTTGGTGTATTGGGAATCCTACAGTTGGCATCCCCCAAGACGAGCTCAAGGGAAAGAGAATGTTGTGGATTTGGGCTTAAGTTTGTGTGTTGAAACGGAAATAAAAATCTAGTAGCTTTATGCTTCACGTTTTATAAAAGTCAAACCCAGGCACCTTCAGAAAGAAAACAAACTGAATGCGAGGTCAACAAATCTGAGTGGGGAAAAAGGGGCTCCGATGTGATGGCTGACCACATATTTGTCTTTTTAAAACGGCTTTCTTGACAGCGGTTCAATTCAGTCAAGATTTACTGGCAGACAGTAGATGTGGCCACTGATCTTTCTTTACATTAATTGCACAATGGAGTCCAAGAAAGCGACTTCAGTCAAAGCCAGTCCACAGAGGCTGCTTCCTTTCTTTTGTTTACTACTGGCCACATTTTACAACAGACTCAATGGGAGGCAATCGATCCAAATCCCATTTCTCCTGCTCACTCTGTTTTGCGTGTGTGCGTGTGTGTGTGTGTGTGTGTGTGTCCTCTGAAGAACCTGCAATCTGCTTGACACAGTCCCACCAGGATGTAGTTGGCATCTATAAGACCACCTGATGCTCACAGCTGGAGGTGTGTGTGTGTCTCAGTTTGTGTGTGTGTCTCAGTTTGTGTGTGCGTGTGTGTTTGTCAGTGTGTGCTTGACTCCTTTCTTACCTCTGTTTGCACCACACACACACACAAGAACATGCACCACTTGGGTCTGACTACTCTTTGGAGTCTCATGCTGTTGAACACTGTGGTGTTCCTACAAATAGAACCGCTGGTCTTCCAGACATTTTAATAGATCTTGTTCCAGACACGTTTTCTTGCCTTCCCTCATGTCTTTATGCTTATGCCCCAACATAGATCTCAATTAGTAGAATCCTCTTTTTTAGGGAAAATTCTAAATGCCAGAACTACATGTTCAGTAAACTGTAACACGTAATAAGAGCTACAACTGGCTCGAGCTAAATTGATTTGTTACAAGGTTTTTTTCTTTTTTTTTCTTTTTTATGATACAAGTGTTCTACATTCCTAATAGCATTTCTGGCTCTTTCATTAATACTATCTGAAGGGAATCTGAGCCTCAAGTGAAATGTGTCTGTGTTAATGGATATTTGCTAAAAAAAGAAAAAAAACAATGAACCAGACTACATGGAGCTCTATGTTGCCTGGAGTTTCTTTTCCCCTCATCAAATCAAACAAAACATGACTTTTTCTTCCGCAAGTGTGCTGTGACAATATAAGTACACACGCTTGAAATCGGGTCCAAATTAAAATGTCAACAGGGCATTTTATGATGTGATGTTTGAATCTGTTGCTTTAGAGATTACTCTTTGCAGTCCTGTTAAGCCCAGTCATGGCAGCCAGGCAGACAGGTTTTTTCCCTGTCATATTATGTTACTTTGAGCAAAATATGACCACTATTTGCCATTTTATGAAGGTTTATTACTCACATAGGGAACCCCAAAGAGCCCAAACTCCAGCATGCCAGGGATGGCCCATTTTATGTCGTTCCAGTTGGCAGCATTGTCCCCCAGCCAGTGACCCGAATATTTTCCCACACCTGGGAAGGAGGAGCGGGTCAACATCAGAGTACGGTTTCCTCCGAATACACGCTGCAGAGCTCTATGGGAGGGGAAAGGAGGCAGCGAGGAGAGAAGCGGAGCAAGAAATGGAGAGAAAGAAAGAGGTTGTTAAGATATAAAGGACATGGGAGCGTTGAGAGAGGGCGATTCAACCGGCACGCGGGAGAAACCGTTATAAAACATACATACATGATTACAGAGTCAAGAAAGGGAGATTCAATGGGTACAAAGCCAGAGATGGTTGTACTTTTTCTTTTCCATTGTATGTTCTTATTTAGTCTGAAGAGGGAAATCGAAGCCACATTGATTTCCATGACAATAAGGAGCCCTGATGATGTTTATGAAATGTGTCTCCTGCCAATAACACATCTTAATTAGTGGACATAGGGAGTGAGAAAGGGGGACAAAGGGAACCTGTGCTACTTCAATACCAGAGGAGTGAGTCAGCAAGTCGCTTTTTGGAGGGCTTGTATTTCATCGTCTCCACTGCATATTTGTGGCCATGTGTATGCAAGTATTGCGTTCCCCTTCATGAATACATTTTTGGGTGTCTTGTTTGTACCTACAATGTGTTTGTGATGGGCAATGTTGTACGAGGATGTGCCGTACAAACACTTCGGTGACCTATTCGCCATACCGAGGGAAGTCTTGAACAGCAATTACATTGCTAAAATAGGAGAAACAGGAAACCACAACAATCTAAGGTCTGACAATTTGTTTTCCTTAATTATTAATGTACGTTCATGAGATAGCCCAAAAATACCTTTTTAAGATGTCTCAAAGGACTTAAAAATGGCATATGGAATGTTGTGCCAGGATAATATTACTCTGGAATCATCTCTTCTTCTGTGTTAAGCCATGAAAAACCAGTGCAAATAATGATGCGAGATATATCACCTATTGTCACATGTTAACATGGGTTACTTTTTGACTTTTAACCTCAACACACACATGATGCATCTCTACATCAAGGGGTTTGCATTGCATTTGTTTAGCTTTATGGGGTGTTATTTTCCATCAGCCAAAAACCCATTAGTGCAGGTGTGTGCTGCTTTCCGACTGATGCAATTTCCCATACCATTACCATTAGTGCATATTAGAATTCTGGCAACTGACGCCAACTTTAAGTCTTGTGTGAAATGACTCACTGGGGGTGTGGAGACTATAGAAATTCCGTCCTAAGATAAATGTTACTGCAGCCTTTATGCCTCCGTGACATTTAGGTGGTTTGTGTTTTGTTTATGCATTTGTGACTGTACTATTTTGGAGGTTGAGGTGGAGGTTGAATCTGATGTGCTTGTGTGAACCTCATCCGCTACTCTTTCCAAATTGCTCTGTGCTTGTTTGGGATTTTGTAATGGAATGATTAGCTTCATTTGAGACCTTAGTCATTACAACATCATCATTTGTGTGGCACACAGTTACAGAGGCGAGGCAAACTTCATGTAGCATACTTTTATGTACCTTTTTAATGGCTTTAACACCCATTTCCATATCTTGATTATTGGACAACACACACTGGTGTGCCACCTGCATTCACCTGGCATTGCTGGATATAATGACTAATGAGCCAAATATTTGCGCTCAAGCTAGCGTGTGCACTCAACTATCAGACTACCACGTAGTTGAAGTGAATATAACAACACCTACTAATGAGTATGCAGCATATATTGTGATACATAAAGCATCAATCAGCTTTATCCAGCTCAAAGCTCCATCAATTTCCATATGTCAATGATTATTATTATTATTACGTCCTGTAATCGCATTGATGCCTCTCTGTAGGTTTGTGTAAGTAATGGGCCCTTTAAACTGTTTCAGTGCCAGGCCCAGATGAGAAATTCATTCACTCACCCTGGGAGCGAGGCTCATTAAAACATATTTCTGCCCTTATCACATGGGATCCAACTTGAAATGGTCTGCAAGAGTCCCAGGCTTTGATTTAGCAGAGGGCATAATTCACTGGGCTGCACTGAACTGACAGCTTGCTGTTGCACTTTTTTTTTTTTTAATTTTCGAAAAATGGTGTTGCCATTTCTCAATAGCCTCTCATTCTACTCTTGATTTTAAAGATTGCGTGTGTCGTGCCGTTTTGACATTGCACCACACACTTGCGTCATTGCTCTGGAGGGCTGGCAGCAAGTTGGCCTCCATAGAACGAGCTGGACAAACTCCTTCACATTCCACTCACTTCTCAGTAGCCAGCACCATAGAGTAGCCATACAGACTGTGGACATCGTAGTGGTTCCCCCAGGCCTGCTTGGCATCCATACACAGTGTCTTACTGTACATCACCTCATCCAGAATCTCTGCGGGGAGGGAAAAGATGGAGGAGGTAAAGAGATTTTGGGAGGGGGGGTAAGGTGAAAAGGGGCGTGGAATGAATACAAAATATGTGATACCATGAGGGATGGAGAGAAAAGGATGGAGGACATGAGGAACAAGAGACGTTGATGTATACAGCAATAGGAAGTGGGGAACTAGGAGGAAATGAGAGACAGACAGAGCAATGGGGAAGGAGGATGACTAAGGAGGAGTGCAATAAAAAGGTGGCATCAGGGGAGCATGCCTTTTCCAGTTATGATCATCCTGTCTGGAACACGGTTGGCATAAAAGACATGGCAGAAGAGTCATTTTCAAAATTCCTCACCGGGGAGCCACTATTTTAGATGAGTTTTCCTCTGGACCTGAACTTACTTTATGAGCTATTGTGGCGGATTTATCAACTTGTGCACAGCATTTGGGCTTTAAGCTGCAAGCCTGTGACATTCTCTGTCTTTGTAGGTATGTAGATTTATGGGAAACGTAACAGTGTAGCCATGACACGGTTCTGAGACTCGATCATGTGTCACAGAATCAGATATTCAAAATGTAAAAACAAGTATTGAGCATGAAGTTGGTGCAGAGCTAGAAATAAAGTCTCTTACTTGGAGTGTAGGGAGGGTAGTTGAGGTTGTTATCAGCGCAGCCTTTAACCGACCCTTTCTCGAAATTAGCCACCTCATTCATGTCCTGCAAAGTGCATCACAAGACATTGTTTAATCCTTCCTGTGATAAACAAAGTGGCTAAGTTAGTGTTAGAAGTAGGATGTGAAATGATGTGTTGGGGCAAACAGCCGGAGTAATGAGTGAGCCAAATCCACATTTTCAGCTGAGGAACCATTAAAAACACAGTATGATTGTTTTGGTCAGGCTAGTTTGACGCTCTTTATTGTTCTTTAGTGCTCTTCATATCAACCCACAATGAAGTAACTGCCACTGCATATTACTAAAAAATTAAGCTCATCCCCCCCATGTAAAAGCTTAATTGACTGCAGAATAATGTCAGTATCAGGTTTTTCCATTTACGCCTTCATTTTATCCATTTAAAAATCGACTTACAATCCAGAGGGCATCGTGTTTGATCTCCCTGGAGAACCTCTCGTACTCATCAACCCACCACTCGATGCAATTCTGGCTGGTGTAGTCCGGAAACACAGTCTCTCCTGGCCACACCTGAGATGGAGAGAGTTAAATGTGTCTTCACAAGCACATTTTTAATAGTTTTGAGAACATTTGTTCGTAATGTGAGCTCCCTTGCTAACAGTTTTCACTTCAGATTTTGTTTCGAAGAGGACTTAATGAAATCTTTTTTTTCTTTTTATCATTTTACTTCCGTTTAAAAACCAACATGTCTTTTTAATTAGGCGAACACAATACAGTGTACGTAAACATTGTGATGGAGCATGATCAGATACGATGGTGTAGGCGTAGAGTGCTCCACTGAGGAGAAAACTAGGCCTGTGGAAATGTCAAAGAAACAGCTAAGAGATGTGGAAGTGATGAAGAAAAGGGAACAGAAGAGATCTGAAGAATGTGGAGGGGGGGGGGGGGGGGGGGGTAAAATGCTGCAATGGGGTAGAGAGATGGAAGAGAAAAGAGGAGAGGAGAAATCGATAATGCAATAGAAATCTCTAGACGTGACTGTGTTAAAAGGCGTCCTTAATGACATGTATTGGGAAAAATGATTAATCCACAGAGAACGGCGGAGATTTGGTGGTGTGTGTGTGTGTGTGTGTGTGTGTATGTATGTGTGTGTGTGTGTGTGTGTGTGTGTGTGTCTTTGAACCCCGTAGAGCCCACTATATATTAATCTGAAGGTTGCTCCACGGTAGCTATCCTTTACCTTTTTGCTTCCTCTGCCAATAACTTTACAACCCAGTTTGTAGCGAAGACATGAATCATGTTTACGTAGGAATCACGTGCACACACAGATTTATGGGAAGATGTTTTTGGCAGGTGGTCAGAACTCCAAGGTCAGAGTTTATTGATGGTCAATCACAGTTCCCGTCTTTCCCTTTTCCACTTGTTTCTTCTTCGTTTTACCTCTACATTTCTGCCTTTCTGATGTTCCCCAGACGCTTACTATTGCCGACACCCCCATGCATACTTGTAACAAATCTGCTGCCGTTTGTAGCTTCGTATTTCACTCTATCTTTGTACCTATTTGTCTGTTTTCATGCTCTTCAGTCCGCTCATCTATGTCATCATTACCTGCTTATCGTTTTTATTTTTTCCGTCCCTCCACCTGCCTCTGCACCAAAGTGTCTTTCCATCTCGCCTGTCCCTTTTCTGCGTTAACCCGATAATCTGTCTTTTTGTCTCGTGTCTCACTTCCTGTGTTAACTCCCCGTCACTCTGCCTCTCAGTAAGCCAGCCTGTCTGTCTCCCTGTACATTCCACTCTAATCTATTATTTGTGACCGTGTCTGTCTTTCCTGCACCTGCCTTTTTTTTCTCTTCTCTCTGCCCATGTTTCTGTCTGTCATTTCCTACCTTGAAAGACCACAGACTGCTTTCTCTCCCCCTGCTGATTTGTTTACTCCCATCCATGTTCGTCTCTGTGCTCCGAACAGAAGCATTCGTCTGTGCGAGCGACATCCCGCTATGATTTTTGCTATGAGACATATAGGCCACGGGGAAAAGCTTTTATCCTTATCTTTTGCGAGTAATTAGCCGTCTTAAAAGCAGAATAAATACCAGGCTGTCTCTGTATCTCCTTTATCACTGACACAGCTACCGCTAAGGTCATAATGCTAGGACCCCACTGTTTTCATAACCAGGACACATACTGTATGTTCATGTGGAAATAAACCAGAATCAATTATAATCCTACACATGCGTGCACAAACAACCCGAGAATGGCTTCTCATTTAGAGAAATAGATACAGAAATATTGGCGAGTGCAGGCGGACTTCTTCTCCCCTCTCGGTCTCTCCCGCACACACACGCACAGCTAATCTGCGATGCGTCGATGCAGAACATTTTAAGATTAAACACTAATGCGGAATCAATGCATATGTTTGACCTGTTATAAACGGCATGAAAAGGCGATTAGCCGAGTGACTGGGCCTAATCGTGTGCATAATCAAAAGCAACACTATAAAAGTATGTGGGCAGACAGCCTTTTACCCCCCACCTCCACCCCTCTCTGCAGGGGGCAGCTTTTTTAACATGTGCTCTGGGGAGAAGGATAAAAGAAATAACAGAAGGGAGGGTCGAACTTACATTAGGGAATATTACGCAGAGACAGTCGCACGTATGCGGTTGCATACACACAGCAAAAGCAAGTATATTTATGCTAATGTTACATGGTATATTGTAAAATGCAAAGGCTTAACATTTAATGGCGAGACGGACCTTCAGTGCAACTTTAATTTCTATTTTTTTCATGGATTGTCAATAGGTTATTTAATTAGACTAATTCTCATGGCTATCGTCTTAACCCTCATCTGACCAATAGATAAACTGTATACAGCAATAGGAAGTGGGGAACTGTGTGTGCGTGTGTGTGCATGTCTGTCCGTCCACAGCTACTGGACCCATCGGTCTATTTGTTTTTGTGCTCATGGATGCATCTTTTCGAAAGCACATTTTATTGACATCATCATTGACTCTTTCATATCGTCACTGCTGATTTCTCACTTCTCACAAGGATCAGGTATAGCTTAATTTGCATGCCTCGGTAAGACAATTTGTATATATTCGTCTGTATGTTGCTTAGCAAATGACCAACTGAACTGAGCGCAGCCTACATCGGAGTATGACTTCCCATGACAGTAGGTGGAGAGCTAGTTGGCCGATGGACAGCAGAGTCTTTTGGCTAATGGCGCTATAGTAACAGCTAACGGGGCGTTAAACAGTCAACATGAATTGTTACACAGTCAACGGCATTTAGCTGCACGGAGCCAGTGCAGACAGCTGCACAGTTTAAAAGCGAGAGTATATCTGTTGCGTGAGGCATATGAGCGAAGCATGAATCCGATATGCTTGCAGTCAGATGGGAGTCAATTGTGGATTGTATACATTCAATCAAACATTACAACAGTGTACAGAGCTGACACAACTTTGGAAAGATGTGGACTCTAGGCTTCCTGAGTGCACTTTTCTAGTAATATTATAAAAAAAAATGGGTCCATCGGTTAAAACTGCATGGGAGGTTTTTAGCTTGGGTCCCCTGTGGACATTAGCATTTTTAGAAAGCACTAATTAAAACAGAAAATATATTTAATGAAGCCATTAGGAACAAATTGTTTGACAAAGTCATGACAAATTGGATTGACAGAATAAAGCACCTGTGAGATGACAAAGTATACCTCTGTGGGTCCCCTAGTTAGTAAGATTAACGAATCATCCTGATTATTAATTTCACAAAAGCTAGACTTTGACCTTGTACCACAGCAACAATGTTGTACAATCCAAGGCTCAATTGTTACTCAAGCCCAACACGCACTAGAAGATAACACTTATCATACTATCTAAACGCTATCAGAGGCCTTGACAATTGATATTAAGTGGCATTAAAGCATGGATTGATTGTTCTAATGTACGAAGAGTTTATGTCTCACTACTGTCATAAAATTCACAAGCCCAAAGATATTCAGAATTTTCCGTTAACCTTACCCTTTGTCTTAAAAAAAGAGAAGGATTATTGTGTAGAGAAGGGTCGGTCATCTTTGCTTAAATGGACATAAGCATCTAAACAAGGCGTTTGTTGTGTCATGTATACATGCTCCAGGTCCTAAATGCATCTCACCTCTCCTAACAAGGGAGTTTTCCCATCAGATTCAGTGATCCAGGCGTTCTTTTCAGTCCCACGGTCATAGGAGCCATATGGAGCATCCCCTACCCTCTTACTGGTAGCTACTGCAGGATCCTGGGGGCAAACAAATACACTTGTTAGAATATGTTGTTGTGTTGTTGTTGTTTTTTTTTTGTTGCTGCTGACTTGTGTCATGTTGAAATGGTGATAACTTTAACTATTAAATAATGTTAAAATGATAATGTTGCAACTTTTTGGGTTGCATGTCAGCAAGGATAAAATATGAATTAATTGATGGGGCCAGTGGTTGGAGATGGGGTTTACTTTTATATGACCACAAGCTCCTCGATAGTTAAGAAAAAATAATTGAAGCCTCATTACAGCTGGAATATGCATTTCTCCAGTTCTACTAGAATATGACTACCATAACAGACCCAGGAATGCAAGGCAATTTGTTGTTTTCTTTTGTTTTGTACAGGGATGTTTAAAGGTTACATTTTGTGTCGATGTGCAAATACACAAATTGCCTCACACACAATGAATTGCTTCTTACCAGGATGAGGATGTATCTCTGTCCCTTTTCGTGAAGGTAGTCGGCGAAATGCGGCAGCTCGCTAAACTTGACTTTGTCATAAGTGAAATCTTTCTTTTCCTCCATGTAGTCGATGTCCGTGTACTGAATGTCCTGAATGGGGGGGGGGGGGGGGGGGGTGTTAGTGAATTGGCACCTCATGTACATGCAGTACTTATAATGAAAAAGACAATCCAAATGATTTACATAAACACTGTTTCTTGCTGCGAAACTTGTTGCATGGCCCTCCATGTATTAAAATAACATTTGCATCTTGTATCAATGTAATGAAACTCAAAATGATTCTTTATGCCTCTTGAAGTTACCCTCTCATGCTTCCACTTCTGTGCATAACTTGAACACATCCACTCAAAATTCAGCATCTCATCCGCATCCCGTCTCAGCCTGTCTGGTGGGGGGTGGGGGGGTTTGACTAATATCTTGTCTGACCTGCCTTTGCCAGATTCGTGGATACCTGATGTGAGTGCTTGGCAACTTGGCTAATGTCCTGCTAAACCTTGGGAGGACAATGGGAATGGACATTGTTTTATTTTTTTTTCTCAGGGTGTGAGTTTATGCTCACGCTGTCCGTTTGTCTGTCGTCTGCCAAAATCTACTTCATATCGACATAGCAGATGGTTTGGAAGGTTCTGCCAGATTCTTCCTCTAATGGTAATCAGCTCCAGACATATTAGGGGGAATGTGATAATGCCCTCTGTGCTCTATCTAATGGTTATCAAATATGTCCCTGAGTACAGCAGGAGAGAAAGCTGCTGCATCCTAATTTTTTCAGATATGAAAGAGAGATAACAGATAGTCGGAGTGAAATATTGACATGTTTGAGTTGGGAAATAGGTGAAGTGTTTTTCCGGGGACATGCAAAGATTCGGATAAGGAGTTTACCTTCGTAATTAAGAAAGAAAATGGACATCACACATGAGTGCTCTGTGCGTAAGAGACGTTCTACGGTTCCAACACACAAAGCCTAGATGAAGATAAGCGGTGAGACTCATTCATGGGAAAATGTCAACCATAACTGGTAGTCTATCAAGGGTCTCAGACAGGAAGAAGTGTTAGGGTAGTTTTAGCATTCAGATCAGGATGAATGAGATAATGAAAGGAACTCGGTCGATTGATCTTTGATCATTGCTAACATTCAGTGATGCTCGAAAAAAGTCATCCTGGTATTGAACCTATAGAGCCCAGAAGACTCCCCATTATTTGACAGAAAGCTGGATTACCCCATCTAAGCTAAAGGCCATTGCTATCACTCTGACTGTCTGTCCAGCTCCGGCTTCAACCTTCAAATCACGTTTTCACAGATAGTGGTTACGGCTCTCTGTTCTGGAACCCCACAGCTGTGCATGAGTGGTTCAAATTTAACATATATCGATCCTTCCCCCCTACCCCCGAAAAGCTGTACAGCTGTGGTAGTAGAAAACCTCCATTGCATGTAAAATGCATTGTCACAGCATGACTTCAGACAAATTTGTCTTTGAAATTCTTAAGTAAAGGATTCTTGCAACTTCCTTAAAATATCTCAGCATTTGACATCTGAGGTCAAAATCAAAGAGCTGCCCTCTATTTTGTCCCTGATTTGCATTCCTTGCTGCACAAAGAAATGACATGTCTTTATTTTCCAGAGTGCTGTTCATTGATAATGATTGCATGCTTCTGATACTTTGTGTGGATTTTGTAGTTTCTCTGTAAGATAGCGAACTTGAGAACTTGCCGCCCCACCCTACACATAGTCTGATAGGTTCTTATTGTAATAATAAACACTTTGCAGACAAAATATGACATGGATATGTTTGGGATTTACAGCATAGAGATATTGAAGGGGTGTAAAAGTGCAGAAGACGTGACTGTTTCAGGCTGTCTGAGGGGTCAGGGGCAACAAACAGCATGTAGGGCAGCCTGCTTGAGATTGCATCACGTTTTCTCCACTGAAGGGGCAACCTAGAGGGCACCTGATCATGATTTTCCCACTGGAAGGGGACCCCAGAGGACACTTGATCATGTTGTATCTACCGTAGGGGCACCCAAGAGGGCAATTCATCAATTTTCCTCAATTTTTCTTGGAACCTGGAGGCACCAACAGGGCAGTCCCCTCTCGTGCCCCCTCCCCCAGACTGCACCAGTGACTACTGTACATTCAAGCACTCAATCCATGATACATCTTGGATAATAAACAATTTCTTTCAAAATTGTCAAGATCAGTAATTTCACATATCTGTCACAAGAATATGAACACAAACCACAAAGTGCAGTGGAAGCAATAGCCTTCATAGACATCTTAGATGACACACAGATTGTTAGATAACTGCATAGATGACTTAAAGGGAGGAAACAAACCAAGTGGTCAGGATCTTACATATGGGAGGGCCGCGGCACGGTTCCTCTCCACTGTTTTCTTGACCTCACTCAGGCTGCCGTAGTCCCACCGAGAAAGCTGGAAACCCAGCGACCAGTAGGGAGGTATGACAGGCCTGCCAATGAGCTGGACAACAGAATTTGGCCATCTTGTTATGAAATTACTCTTCCAAAGCAACTCACAACAGACTCACTGTACATTCCTACATATGTATATAAAAAATGGTGGTGTGTCTCACCTCAAGAAACTCCTGAACCACTTGTTCTGGCGTATCTCCAAAGAGAATGTAGAAGTCGAGGACTCCTCCTATTGTCCTGTAGGTCACAGCCGGAGCAGGCTGCAAAGTCACCTCTGAAAAAATTGTCATACAAAAAAAAAAATGTCATACACTGTGCATCAGCCAAGACACAAAAACCCCTCCAGATTTTTCTATCAGGACACTATAGACATGAGCAGGAGAAATACGTCAGTGGGCATTCCCATCGCTTTCAGTCATCTCCTTCATAGAATAAAGTCATGCAATATTCTCTTTGATTTGTCAGCACAATTTCTGATTGAGGCAACAGTATATCCATTTGTGTTAGGAGGATGAGTCATAACTGATGGTTCATGCCCTTGAACCATTTTTGAAATGGCTTTCTTTTCCCAATGTTTCCGGCTGCCTGTGTATGTCTATCATACTATAATGTTCTTTCTGGTATCTCTGTTTACTTCCCAGAGGACAGCGTCATTGTGTGCTTGCACCTGCGTGTATTCATATGTTTCTATGTCCCAGCATGTGTGTGTGTGTGTTCGTCTTCACCCATAGCATTGCTGTTCATGAGAAAGACCCCGAATGACTTTCCGCTCTTGTCTTCCAGACAGAGGAAGAAGGGGTAGTGTCCATAGAGGTTGTGTGTTCCCTACAGGGAAGGCAGAGAGACATAGGGATGAGGGGGGTATATAGGATAAGGTATGAGGCGCAGGAGGTTGGCGGGAGACTTATTGAAGCTCAGGGCGCGACTTCACCGTCTAATCAGCTTACAAGGCATTCAATTAGAAGCCCCTACTGGGAAGGAGAATACACATGTTGGGAACACATGTAAACATGCCACTTAAACACACATTCTTTAGATAGACCTACGTACGTAAGCCTTTGAGCACACAATATGGTACAGGAACAACAAAAAAAGACATTATAGGGATTAGCATACTGTATAGATGCAGATACACTGAATTTATCATTTTAATGCGTGTGTGCATGCCCAAGTGTGCCTTAATCCGTGCACATCGTCGAGTATCATTGGCATTGAAAATGATTTGCTCATTTAATATCTCATCCTGTGCATGCATACTCCTCACCCCATTAGGGAACGCATCTCTGGTGAAGATTGGCCAGGTTTTCCAGTTGGTGTCATGGCGATACTGTTGATGCACATGCTCTCCCAGGCCATAAATATTATGGGACGGGAGCTTAGCAGACAGCTGCAGGTACTGGTCTGCAAACACCAGTGGCGCCATCGTAGTGTCAAACCTGAATATAAAAAATAAGAGATGGCATGTGAGAGACGAATAAGTAAGATGGAAAGTAAAAGTGAGATGCAGCCGGAAGGCCGAGCGAGAACGGAAAGAGGACATGTCGAGGGGTTGAGTTTTTGAAGGAAGGGGGAGGGGGGACAACGGGAAGGCAGACCCTCTAATAAGCCCTCTGGGTAGCATTTCTCTAGCCTTCAAAACAAGATGTACACTGGTAGATGAAATACTGAGCTTGTTCTAGCTGAATACAGCTGCCAAAACAAAGAACAGTCAATGAGTGGAATGATTAGGCCTATTGTTTGCTCTGAACTCTCTCCCTTATCAGCAGAACTCTGGATATCTGAGGAACCATTACCTTCATAAACATTTAATGATGACTACGTGTGATTTTGATGGTATGACAAGTCATTTTACTGTGTGTCGCTCGACTTTATGGACTTCTTAGTGGTCATGAAAATCTTATCTACTAGTTCTAAATACATTAAGCGGTGCATGCAATGTTGCTTTTTCATAACTGCCGCCAAAGCGCAAGGCCCGCTGGATACACCACAAAACACGCTGAGTGATAATAGTGATGCACATAATGTGGCCCTGTAAAGACTGGGGAAGACGAACAAAGTTAGAGCAATTTTATTACCGAATAGCTGCTAATCTTAAGAGCAATCTCACTGCTTCTGGGTGAAGGTCATGCGCAGTGTTGAGAAAGACCATGCTGCTCCAGTAAGTGTAGGTGTAGGTCAAGGTTTGTCATGTGATTATAAGAACATTTGACCAAGAAAATACATAATTTCAGTGTAAGCTTAATGCTTGGTCATGTCTCAGAAACGGCTAAGTCTCAGTTCAAATGTTCACAAGATAATCTTTCACCTTCCCATGAAATAAACAGCTGTCATCTAGATAAAGGCTTGCCTTGCAGGAAAATATGCAAATATCCGATGCACAACAACAGAACACAGTAATGTGTAAAGTCATGGTTATGATATGGCATCATGTCCTAGTAATGGGTGCGGGGCTAAACAAGTAGCCTGGTTCCACGTGACTATAGTTGTGTTGCTGTGGGAAACACGTAACATGGCAAGGTGTCACATCATTATACGGGAAATAATGCATGACAATGAGATTATGTGGCACGTGGATCGCTTTATAAGATTTCTAACATAATTGCATCAATTGACATGCAAGGATCAATGTTAATATAATATAAGTCTGTATTCTATAAGGTGAGTGTGAAAAGACGGACAACTGTAAGAGAGAGAAGTAAAAGGTGAGACACCAACTCAAATATTCAACAGCTCAGCTTGTCTTTATAATGTTTTTTGGGGCACTATGGCACTCGCTGTATTTTGTCTCCAAAATTATATCCCCAGTCTATATCTCTTTATAGTGAGCACTCACAGGACTTTATTGTTCTCCTTCCTGCGCACAGTAAGACCAAAGGGTTTGTGTGTCATCTCCAGTGTGTTGCTGATGGGGCTTGAGGGGTCACTGTTGAGGCTGCTGATGTGCTCATGGGGGACTTCAAACCTCCGCCTGTGGGCATCAAAGATCTGAGGAGAGAGAGAGAGAGGGGAAAGAAACAAGCATACAGGCAGTGTGAGTGTGGCCTCATATCTCACGATCATGTTCGGTCTTTGCTGTGCACATCTCTATTTTTGTCCTCTTTTGTTCCGTACAGCATTGGTGTTAAACACGCTTTGATAAAAACTACTTTTGAAATGAATTCAGCTAGAGTTGATTCATCTCACAGTTCCTTCTATTGCTGTCGAAGTGTGATTTTTAAGTACATTTTTTTCAGTGTGTACCTTTAATCGGAGTCGATTGTTTGACTGCATTTCACCATGAAATGAAAGCTCTTGTATGTCAGCCCCAAATAGAGAAGGAGAGGCCATTCTCTTCAGCTGGGCTTTCATCACTGGAAAATAAAACAAATAGCAAAAGGAGGGTAAGGAGGGTAAAGGTTATGATTTATTTAAAAAATTGTAATTTCAAGAAATGTATCACATTTTAATCCCAAAATGGTAGAATTATAACAAAAACACTATTAGTGATTCTGTCATTATTTTAGTCAAACAGCAGAGTCTGTAAACGTAGGGTTTTTATTAGCGGTATATTCTACATTTTGTTTGACATTCTGGGAAATGCTTTTGCTGATACCAGTTTCATGTCCATATAGTAAATATGAAGCAAACGCCAACAGCGGATTAGCTCAGTTTAGCGCAAAGACTGGAAATGGGGCAAATGGCCTGGGTGTATCCGAAGGTAGCTTTTATAAAGAGGGCACTAATTAATATGTTTGTATCTTGTATAAAAGCAGAAGACAAATTTTGATTTTCATAGGCTCAGTGGGTACAATCTTGTTTCTGGACTTTCAGTCAGTTTTCTGCTTTGGCTCATACTTTCGACCAATCACCGTACGTCATTCATGCTTCCTTTTGTGCTGGGAAAGTACTTACTCTGAAATGGTGAAAAGTAACAACAAGTCCCAAAAATGGTGCTCAAAGAACTACGATCATTCCTAGTTCTTGAGTGTTAAGACAATATAAATAGATGGTATGAAAAAAAGCTGTGAAACCGCATAATCTCAAACTGTTCCTTCAATACTCGAGCACACGTGTGGAACCAATATTCTGTATTATTATTCAAGAGGTCTTAAACATGAGAGGTCTATTTAATGATCACAATGTTCCCCGCTGCCATCCATGCTCTGGAGAACAGTTGTTGGATGAGGTTTGCACCAGCATGAATGTATTACAATGACATCACAGATATTTCCTACAATGATGTTTGAACGGCAACAATAAAAAATAAATTGCAACAGTCCTCAGAGCACTCATGAAATTCATCGGGTGAATTTGGAAAGGAATTTATGCAAACACATGCCCCAGGTTATACGTTTCCCAGTATGATCAAAAGGTGCAACATGCTTACAAATTTGGGTAGTTTGTATTGAAGCCGTGAGTGATTACATGACAATTAAACATGTATGAGAATGATTTTCATATTTCTGTAATGGTTAAAGTCCCCATTGAGTACCGTGTCAGGAAGAGCAAGAGAAATGATTGTTTTTGAAAATGTTAATCTTTTTAGATGTAATCACCAAGTACTGTTAAAAAAACTAAAATATAAACCAATAACAAATACATACAAATAATATCCGCATGCTATTCAAGCAAAGTGACTGGAAAATATTGAAAAATATTGCCCAATGTTTCTTTTTTGCTTTTAGACAATAACTGATGTCACATAAGGTAGTGAAATCAAGCAGAAAATGGAAAATCCTGCATGCTGCAAAGTCAATCATGTTTTCTGATATGCCATCCATGTCATATTTCACAGAAAAGCATGCCTTAGGCGAAGTCAGTGAAAAGGGGACAAAAACAATGCGAGGAAGACAGACGGACGGATTGAAGGAATGTGGGAGCAGTCAGAATTAGAAAATAAGCTAAATAGAAAGCCAAATATTTTCATCAGTCGCATATATCGCATGAATGGCAAAGTGTGCACTGAGAGAGGGGAAATGGGAATTTACCGTAAGGATTCGGTCGCTCCACCGATTCCACTGTGTATCCATGGTTGGTTGAGAAGAAACACCAGGGGACATTTCTCTCGTCCAGTGGGCCCCAGCAGCATCCACGCCGCTCACATTGCAGCTGCTCGCGTAGGGAGGTTGTTTTCATTATCGTCATCCACATTGTCATGATTGTCATTGCTGCTACTATAAACATTGTTATCGTCATTATGCCTATTGGTCCAATAATCATTACAGCCAGGGTAGCAAAAAATCATTATGAACAACACTATTTCCGTTGGCTGAGTGAGAATTTAGTTGTGGGAAATCCAGGCATTATGGGATCTTTTTAATTTCCTCTCAACAAAAATTCAGTTAAGGATCTGTAAAAAGAACACCTCAGTAAGCATTCTTGGAAATTGATAGTGAGTCATACCTTTGAGGCTCCAGCATCAGGGAAACAATCTACTCTTTCAGCCAGAGGGATGCTGGGACACTGAGGAACAAATACTTCAGTAGTTTCTGCCAAAAGATGAAATTTTCACTTAAATTGTTACTTAATGTTTACTTAAGTCTCACTTTAGTACACTGTACTAATTTAAGACTTATACCCATATGAGCAATGAACTGGTGATAGCCCCTCACCATTATACCTTTCTACCTACCGGGACGTGCCAAGTCGAATACAGCCATCATTAGCGTTATTAAATACACTTTTGCTTTTCCCGCTATGATAAATCAAACTGTCTGCTGTGAGAAATTACACTCAGCCCTTTAGTGGCTGTAGTATTTATGATGAGAGGGAAGAAGGACATTAGGTGATGTCATTACAGAACAACACCCACCCTGGGCAGGGTGGACAGGTGGGTCAACAATACATATTCAAAACCATTCCCTGACCATCTCTAAGTATTTATAAGCATGTTAACCTACCGTCTTTGAGGACCCCAGGCTCTCCGGTGACAAACAGAACTATAAGAGCGATGGCTGCCACAGACATCAACGTGAACAGGACCATTAGGGTCACCTCCAAACCCGAGAACCGCCTTTTCCCCATCTAACACAAACGCACACATATACAGAGAGCCATTTAACAAAAGCCAACCTCATTAACACGTAATAATGACTGCAAGTTTACCAAGGGCAAGGTCTGAAAGGTCTCAAACTTCCCTGCTTAATGAGGCCCACTGGCAGGACACACACACACATGCAGAAAACAAGCAAAGTATAGTAAATATACACGTATATATTTTCCTTGCATTAACCTTGGACTCAGAAAAAAGCCTGAAGTTGAAAAAAAAATAGTAAACATGAGGAGAATAAAAAAAATACAATAGTAATACAACTTTAAAAAAGAGAAATGGGGAGTTGACAAAATTGCCCAATCTCTGCACCCATCATATCACTCAAGCAATTAGGCTTCACTCCAATGTACTCTTAGAGACAAAAACAAGGTGAATCTATGTGTGTGGTTACGCGTCTATTTGGGCGAACGAGAGGCTCATAGTCATCCTGTTTAATGTGCTGTGACGAGCAGGCGAGGGCAAAAAGAGAGTGTGCACCCCTCCCTCCCTCCCAGCCGCCACCAACACCACCACCACCACCACCACCACCCCTCCCTGAACACCACACAGATGCACCCACAATTGGCTGCAAACCTGTGATCTGAACACAGAGAAACACAAGCAAACACGTTCATAGAGTGAAAACCTTTTAGCCTCTCTCGTCTTCCGTTTAGCTTATGCTGTGTGCCTAAAAATAGCTTCTGCCCATAACGGCGTGTCGTTTTACTCCTACCAACACGCAGACATTCTGATCTGTGTGGTTGCACACATACAAAAAAAACAGGGGCACTTTTGGCTGCACCATTGAGGTTCCCATGAGTGTAGGCAGTTTAGAATATTATCTGATATTTTGATTTGAACCTTTACTTAATACATTTGGTTCCCTGGTTACTTTGAGACATATCCTTAGAAGTTAATGTCAGCTCAAGAGGAGCTTTGTCACCTGTAATTATGTTTAACACGGGCAAAAAAAAAAATTCAGTACAGTGTTCATCTGAATGAGAAATCTACCGACACGTCGGTATCTGTTCCTCAGGGCTACATTGTGATATACAGTGGATTATTTAGATTAGATGAGAAAGCTTCATTAAGCAAAGGGCTCAACATAACCAACATTATCATTAACACACTTGGTCACAGTCTGTCCACAGTAATGTGGATATTAGTGCAGAACGCAAACATCTGCAAGCTACAGAAAGTTGAAAGCAAGTCGAGGAGGATTCTGAATGCAATAGTTTGTAATCATTCATCATAATCGTGCGTCGATGTTGCACTGTCAACAAGTGATGTGAGTGAAGTATAACATACTGATTTGTTTTTGACGGGCTGCTGCTGCTGCTGCACTTACCTCGGCGCTCTCCAGTGTTCAGGGCAAAGTGCTTTTGAGTTCAAGTGAGATAGCACCTTATAATCCACAGGCTGCCTTGTGGTCATAGGGGCTCACCACTCCTTCACTGTGTGTGTGTGTGTGTGTGTGTGTCTCTCTCTCTCTCTCTCTCTGTATGTGTATCTGTGTGTGTGTGTGTGTGTGTGTGTGTGTGTGTGTCTCTCTCTCTCTCTCTCTCTCTCTGTATGTGTATCTGTGTGTGTGTGTGTGTCTCTCTCTCTCTCTGTATGTGTGTGTGTTTGTGTGTGTGTGTCTCTCTCTCTCTCTCTCTGTATGTGTATCTGTGTGTGTGTGTGTGTGTGTCTCTCTCTCTCTCTCTGTGTGTGTGAGTGTGTGTGTGTGTGTGTGTGTGTGTGTATGTGCCAAAGATTATTGTGTTTTTGTATTATGCAAGCCGTGACTCGGCGTGATTAATCTTTACCACGACTGTTACCACACCACTCTTTTACACACATGTGGGCGCACACACACTCTCACACACTTATTTATTTGACTGGTTGCAGCAGAAACGTATTAGAATATCGACTATATAGTATGCATCATGTGATATGTCTTATGATGGACGATACTGTATGTGGCAGCCATTAAACCTGGTTGAATTTACAAGTGTGATCACATACGTCTCAAACGGTTTGCATTCTAGCCAGATGTTGAAACGCTGTGAAAACATTTCTCTGCAAGATCCCTACCAATCTGTACTACTACCACAATGCAACTATGGCAATAAGCAGTCTCACTCACTGTTTGATTTCTTACTAAGTACGCGGTCTGTGTCCTCTGTCCTTGTGATAACAGCAGGCACCGTTACAACCAAATTGCATTGTCTCATTAAAGCAACACGGACGAATGGCTCCACATTGGATCAAACACAAGGTGCGTCGAGCTGCTGCAGCATTTATCTCATCCGTTATGAGTTCAACCACCGAATGAGCCGTGTGGGTGACAGAGCAGCGAGTTAGTCATTGAAGACAATAAAACCCTCCTCTCCCTCGTTCATATTCATTCATGAGTGTGTGTGTGTGTGTGTGTGTGTGTGTGTGTGTGTGTGTGTGTGTGTGTGTGTGTTATGGTTAGCTGTTGTTCAAATGCTAGCTAAACTGTAAAGTGCCGAGGTTATTCTTCTTCTGGCATTCTTTCAAGTGTGTTATAGAGGACCTGCTTTGGATGCAGCCATGGAAACATCTGGTCTGGTTGCAATCTTATTTCTTATCTGGCTAACAGTCACAGTGAGTCAATTAAAGTGTCTTAAATCTCGTTTTTATTTTTCCTAGATACAAGACGCTTGAAGCGACAAGTGTAAAATGATGACCAGGTTGAGACCCCACCTTTAGAGTGGCCTTTTTAAAGTCAATAACAGAATTGCTTGAAGCCCAAAGTGGACGTCTTCAAAAGATCTTGTTTTGTCTGATCAGCGGTCCGAAACCCAAAGATGTTTAGCTTAGTTGTATAAAATGTAGAAAAGCAGACAATCCTAACGACTGAGAGGCTGGACATGATTCATTTTTGGTGTTGTTTCTCTGTGTCCCTAACTATTGTTCATTTTTACACCATCATTGTCTTGTAACAATGCTCCCCAGGCTTTGTGTGCTAAGACAGATGAGTGCAGCCTCTGCTGTGACACTAAAACAATGCCATGATCATCATCAGGCGGACAGGTCAACACTCACCTCCTCTCCAGTCATCAAAAAGCTTAGCCGCCTGCTTCAAGAGTTTAAGGAAGATTTGTTGTCGTCCGGCAACACTGTCATTTGAATGAGTTTGGCTAGCTGGAATGCACAGCAAAGACACTATTTATTCTTAAGTGTGCACGGTTTCTATGGCCAGGGATCCATCTGTGCCAATGCACTCTGTTGTAGTCTAGTGAGTATACGATGGGAGGAGCCAATATGAGCTCGGGTTGGGTGAGCGGTACTGGGCCATCAGTACAGGGTCCTTGTAGGTGAGACTCTCATAACATAATTGGGCTACAATACCATGTTTGTGTGACATGGGAACGCTGCACGTCTATGCTCATAGATATGTAGGCACCCAAATCCATCTCTCATCTTTCTACTCACCCCCCTCCCTTCTCCCTCCCTTGCACATTCAATTCTGCTCCACCGCTGCAAATTTCAGGTGCACTCCATCAAGAATGCAGCGCCAGCCGATTTCAATAGAACAAACTGAAATTGGCAATTCACTCCCCTGTATCGATCCAGTCACTTTAAGACTAGGCACTCAACATTGAGAGCTGCCAACCAACCAAGATTTAATTTGTGTGTGTGTGTGTGTGTGTGTGTGTGTGTGTGTGTGTGTGTGTGTGTGTGTGTGTGTGTGTGTGTGTGTGTGTGTGTGTGTGCGTGTGCGTGAATACTCACCAGTATCCTAGAGACCTGGATTGTCAACCTGGTATGAGATCTGCAGAAACCATAATTAGTGAGGCCACCTGTAGACAGCGGGCAGCATTAACTGCTGAAATGTCCCTTTACCGGTGTCATTTAGAGATGGATTACTTGGGGAAATGTTTTGCTGTAGTTCATGACTTGTTCGGCGTTTGATCATCTACATTCCAATTTGGTAAATCGATTCTCTCGAAGCACAGTAAATGGTAAATGGCCTCATTTATATAGCGCTTTTGTCCAAAGCGCTTTACAACAATAACTGACATTCACCCATTCATTCACACATTCACACACTGACGGCGGAGTCAACCACGCAGGCCGACAACCAGCTCATCAGGAGCAATTAGGGTGAGGTGTCTTGCTCAGGGACACCAGGCACTCAGCTAGGAGGAGCCGGGGATCGAACCGGCAATCTTGCGGTTGCCAGCCAACCCGCTCTACCTCCTGAGCTAACCCCCCCCTTAAAACACCGTCAAGGTCTCAATATAATAAATATGTTTATACTGATTTTTATCTGGCATTGGCTCTGTGTCTCTACACTAAATTATTCTCTCCAGTGATAAATACCGGGTCTATTAAAAATTGATCACTCAGGAAGACTACTGTTCTATTACACGCTCGCAGGTTGAGATGGGAGACATTTCCATGATGGGACTTTTTTCTGTTGTCACACAATCGGTAATGTCTCCATCAGCTTTAACATTTACAATACTCCTAACAAACCTCTCCGCATGTTATGACAAAATAATCACTTTGCCATTGCCGGAATATAAGACAATCCCTGCTCGTTGGTCATGCATAAGACCAAAGTGTGTAATTCTTTATGCAAAATTCAGTCATTCTTACCGCTGAACTGCTAAATAAGTGTGCATGGTTCAGCCCATTTTGTTTCCCACACGTTATTTCACTAAACCTTTCATGCATGAGGAGGTGCCATTGCTCAGATACCTTGTAGCAGCGTTGGGCCTTGTTGATTCCAGGTACCTGCAGTCTGCTGAATCCCCGATGGTCTCTGTAAACGCTTTGGGTGAGTCTGCTACCTCCCTTTAATGCATTTGCCCAAATGACAGCCACCACATCTTTCCATTCTAATAAGCCCTCTAGTGTTGCGTTACATTTGCATCTAACATAACCACTCTAAAGGAATCTGCAATTAGCTGGTTGTTTCCTTTTTAAATGTACATTTGCTTCCTTAACAAGCATCTATGTTCTGGTGGCGTAATGGGGCTGGGTGTAATTACAGTCCAAGCAAACATGCTACTCACCACAGAACACTATCTCTAATTAACCTGCCGTTGTCATTTTGCAGGTTAAAAGAAAATGTAATTGAATTCTAAATTGTGCGATAAGCGGTGCAGATTTGTGCAATGCATTGGCATTTCTTCTGCACTGAAATGTGTTGGGTGTCCCACAGCTTTACCCACACGTTATAATGTGGCTTATGATGTGCAATGGGATAACCCCTTCCAGGCGTGTTAAACTGTTGCCACAGGATGACGTTTTAGTAGTGGGAAAACCATTATCTTTGCTTTCAGCCTAGTAGAAATCAAGCCGAGGAAACGGCGACATAACAATGAACTGTCCATGTTGATAAAGCCATTCAACTTCCTAGGAGACAAATTCATCGGGCAATTATACCAGGTTGTTTGCAGTTGTTCTCTGTGTGCGATTGTGTGTGTGCAACTGTTATATCACCAGTGGCTGCACAAGCTATAATATGCAGCTGGTCCATCTAAGTGTTCCCATTATGCAGTATTCCCCATAAGCGTAGCACAGATGTTAGACCCCTATGGGGGAGAGGGACGGCATATTGAATGAAGAGGGAAATGCATATGCACAACTTTATTTACACTCACACTCAACTTCTGCTGCATCATTTCTAAGGGAAATGTCATCCTTCCTCTGTTGCTGCCCCCTCTGCATGTTTTTAGACATGCACTCACCGTCATACGGGTACATGCACTCATATAATGTAAAAATAATGAGTATGCAAACATCTGTCAGTGTAGAGCTTTGAATGCACTGTGTTCTAGATCCAGTGTAATGATTAACCTCTGTTTATTTGTGCGTGCGTGCGTGTGTGTGTGTGTTGCTGTTCACGTTTGGTGCAAAGCTCACCAGTTGCTTTGTCGAAAGAAGGTCAAAGTGTGAATATTTCAAACTTATATCCGTCTCGCTGTCTTATGTCGGCCACGTTTTGCAACCCAGACGTGACCTTGTGAACTCCAGTTAGTAATGTAGAGTATCGCACAGGAAGCTGAGAAGGAAGGTAAAGGAAAAAGGAAAAAAAAAACTTCCTCCTCTGCTTTCATGTGTTGAGCTCTCAAATTTTCTGCTGCTGCTGAGCTGCTCACGGTCTGTGGAGTATCAATATTTCATTATTTCATATCTGTGTGCTGAGCAGAAGAAAAGTGTGTGTGTGTGTGTGTGTGTGTGTGTATGTGTGTGTGCGCATGAATGCACATATAAAAAGATTCTTTAGTTGTTGGACTTATTCCCGCTTTAGCCCTGCCATTCTCTCAGATTGCATGGCAGATTTGAAAGCTAATATAATCTGACAGTTAATTATCTTAAATTGAATGCACCGACGACGGCATAATTGTCATGCCATTACAGGATAAACAGTGCACAAACAACTCACAGTCAGCCATAGATAATTATTTCATTATTAGTATATGCACTTTTCCTTTTCTATACCCCCACTGCAACACGACATCCATTCCAATCATTCAGAAAGAGGTCTACGGGAAACTCCACAGAAATCCTCGTCGCGTGGAGTTTTGAGACACCGAGCTTTTCAGTAAAAGTAAACTGACCTTTGTTGGCAGCGGTATGGGGGATGGCATTAGCTGTAATTGATGGGGCACTAATGGAAAAGGCTTGTTTTATGCATAATGATTGATGTACATGCGTTGAGCTGGGTGGCAGGCTGGCAGTCTGCGGATGAACCTTGGTCCAGCTCCTGCATCTGCAAACATCTGCCCTGCTGAAGTGTTCCCTCCGGAGCTGCTGCTCATCCTCTCCTCCCAGCCTGCCTGGAAGGAGCACCTTCCAATCGGGATGATATCTCTGGCCTTTCCGTGTAACATCATCTTCTGAAATGTAGTTTCCTTCTATGTGGAGATTCATGCATGCAATACCGCGTGCCTGTGATCTTGTTGCATTTGACGTTTTTGTTGCATCGATACATTTTGCTGTTGCATCCTTGTAGAACGTTCACAGAAACTTTACTCACTCACCATGTCTCTGCCTGTCAAGCAAACTCGGGGAAGAGAAAGATGAAAGGCTAAGCATCAAGACACTGGGTGAACCTTTTTAGAGAAGATGCTGAGACATGATCGTGTGTGTGTGTGTGTGTGTGTGTAGAGGAGTTGTATCTATTAAAGGTTTTCTCAGGTAAACTGTACATACGTGGGCAATGTGGAGATGACAATGATTAAGATTGTTCATTAACTTTATGGCAGGGATGTCAAAGAGTCATCTTCCTATTTCCACAAGGTTTGGCTTATTTAAGTTGTCTTGACTTCAAAAGAATCATCTTGAATTGATTTTCTCCAGCCATTGGAGATATGCAGTTTCTTCTTTCTATTCTTATGCAGACTATTGATCCTAGAAATGAATCCTATTTCTGTTCGACACAGAAGATGTGCCTCTGTTTTTTTTTATTTTCTAAAATCTGTATTTGATGCAGTGATTAAGACGAGAACACATTCATCATAAACCAAATTCATACGAGCACCCAATTAATTGATATTTTACCACAATTCTCAATCCTTTTTTCCAAATGAAACTAGAAACAAATGTTTTGGGGGTCAGGATTGGACTGATGGTATATGGCTGTTTTTAAAGACATGCTTGAATATATAAATAATGAATATGCATTGCAATGGTATGACCTCTGATTACACTGCACCACAATCGAGCCCAGTGAATAATAAATGGTTCTGACAAAACAACAAACAAACTCCAGTGTTTCCTTGATGTTGTCGAATAACGACACAAAATTAATTAACATCCTCATTTAAAGTTCAATTTGCTGTTTTATCCCCCCCCCCCCCCCCCTCTTCTATCTCATCAGACTGGGAGACAGGCTGTACGGGTAGCAACAACGAATCTCCCCGTTGCCATAGCAACTCTGCGCGGGCGATCTTTTGTCAGGTGCCAAGAGCTTGCTGCAATAGAATAGTGTTGGGTGTGTGTGTGTGAGCGTGTGTGAGCGTGTGTGAGCGTGTGTGAGCGTGTGTGTGTGTGTGTGTGTGTGTGGGATAGAAAGACAACAGTGTGCTTATCTTTGAGAAAGACTGCAAATCCCCTTTCGGGCTGTCACTCTCACTCCTCCAGCAGCGTGACTCTCTTTCTTTCTCAGCTCCTCTCTCCGTATCTCCCATTATCTGTCTTTCAGAAATGCCATTGTTGCATACTTCTCCCTATCACTTAAAATTACTTAAATGGCCTCCGCAACTTTGTCACCCCACCTCCTGCCGCTCTCACCTGCTCCCATCTGTCTCCCCCTCCCGAGCGAGAGGACACAAAACATGAAAACTTACCGTTTACTTTTTTCCTGTTTTTCTATACTCGCCTCTCTTGCCCTGTTCCATGATATGCAGATTCTGAGCTCTCAAAGTACAGACTGTATTGATCTTTCCTGTCCTCTCTCTCTCTCTCTCTCTATCTCTCTCTCCCTGCTCCCTCTATCCATTAGCCTCCCTTCATTCTGCTCTTTTCTTTTCCTTCCTCCCTCCCTCTCTAATGACCTCTCTGCTGAATCAGAGGCCACAGAGACTTATGGCATATCTATAATTCTATGCAACGGTAATTAGAAAAACCTATTGGTCTCCGGTGAAAGTTACACGGCATGCAGCGCCGCAGCTGAAGACAAAAATGCTCTTTTCAAAACATCTCGTGGTGCAGCTTCTGCATGCAGAGTTATCACGACATGTCTGTGTGTGTGTGTGTGTGTGTGTGTGTGTGCGTGCGTGCGTGTGTCCTAAATGAGGTGAATGACTTGTTGTTGCTGCGTGGCTCTGCCTGCCAACACAGAGGCCCTCTCTTCGACTTCACTTAATCAGTATGCAGCTCTTCTCTGCATCACTGTCCTTGTGTTATAAATACATAGACACACACACACACACACACACACACACGCTTCACCGAGATTCTGTTCCTGACTTCATCGCCGTCCTTGTGGTATAAATATCATGTATTAAAAAAAAGAGGAGGTAAACGCAGAACTTGGACCAGGTCCAGAGTCTGAAACACACACGTGTGGTCATGTAAACTCCCCCCCCCCCCCTCCCCCCCTCTCTCTCTCTCTCACGCTTTTTTGGAGTCTCACACACACTGAAATGCAGACGCTGTGTGAACACATATGTGAACAAACACACGCGCGCACACACACACAAACTCCCTCACTTCGGGGTGATAAATAAAGCAGTGCGAGCTCAGCAGTAGCCCTTTGCTATGTCAGGCTTTACGGATGTCTGGTTCAATCCGGGGGAGTGATTCAAACAGGTCCCACAAGACCAATCTAATCTGAGACCCACAACATGCACACACGCACAAACGCCGTGTGTGTCTTTAGCTGAGCCGACTGTCAGGAAACGAACTTGATCAAAACGATCAGAAATAAAGTCGTCGCTGCCTCCCACCTTTTTTTAAATCGCTCAGAATGAGAAGACGGCATCTTTTAAATTTCAATTAGTTTAACAAAACATGAACGGTGAAGGCCAGAGATGAAACATAAGGGAGGAAGAAAACAAAAAGCAAAGACGCGAAATCACTGGAGCGGCGCTAGGACTGAATATAAATTGAAAACTTGCAGGAAAAATGGGGAAAAAAGGTGAGGAGTAAACAAAACTTCAATTTTGAATAGACCTCTGAGGACACCGCTAAGAATTGTGCTTGCTGAGGTGACGTCATGCTGACGAGTGTGGACGGAAACCACAAATGGAAACGTGAGGAATGGCCACATTCAATCACAGAGGTCTGCTTCATGACTCACATGCAGTCCCTTCTCCTGTTTAACCTCACTACCTCTACACATATCAGGCCAATGAAGCCCGCTGGACTGGATTCCATTCAGAGACGTGTGAAGCATGAGCGTAGTGTGAGTCCTGTCCAGCTGCTCTCCCCTGATTTGTAATTCTGTGATTATACATTTTCTTGTCTTTTTTTTAAATCTGGAAGTTTTTCTTCTGTGTCCGACTGCAGCTTTCCCCTCTGCTTGCCATAGATAGCCCGCAGCTTTTGGCAGCAACCTCGATGTCAGTCCTCCCCAACCTCTTAAAGACCCCGGCTCTGTTTACTCATGCATGCTTGAGCGTTTATTCATCCAGTTAAGAGTCTGAAATGCAGGAGGAATAAAATGCTTGTTTGTCCTGCGACTTGTGCCCTCTCCGCAAACTGACGACAAAAGCTGGCGATGTTATAGCAAATAGATATTTAACCACATTTAATATATCTTTCAGGCACGAAACCTGGGCTCAGGTATTCCTGGAGGTAGTCGATCATTTTCTGCTCCCATTGACTGCTGAAAAGCGCTTCATTATTGCATGTAAGATTGCGTAGCGCTGCGACCCATACACTTACACCTCACGCATGGGATTATAGTGCGTGTCAAAGGGTTAATTGTGTGAAGTGAAGTCAGGAGCTTTAGGATTAAATTAAGAGTGGAATACATTCCGATATAAGGTAATGTGCTATAATGTGATTAGCTAACTAGCATTTAAATGAATCAGGGGTGCTAATGGTGGGGAAAAGGCACTGAATGTTGTAAATGGGCGATGTATAATGACGATCCAGTCGCTCCCAGCTGCACAAGTATTGCTTAAGAGAAAGAAGGGTTTGTTTTAGTGAACGATCTTTAAATACAGTATTTGAATGTTTTTCTTTTTGTACACCTCTGAAGTTTTTCTTATTGGCATTTCTTTTGCCTGGATTTAGATCAGAATATTAACGCCATCTCATATCTGTCTGTTAATCTGTAAATTGTAATTAAGCCTTGGTTAGCATAAAGACTGGAAGCAGCTTGTTTCCGGGTCGTCCCTATATCCACTGACCATGATATAAGCAAACATTGTAAGAGATTGGCTATCTCCGTGCTTCATATTGACGATATCGATGTTTGAGAAAAGGCAAAAGGAAATCAACCTCGCTCCACATCTGTTGGTCCGTTGTTGTAGGTGGATGATCTCATCGTTTGACCAAGATTGCTGAGAACATAAAACGCAACCCAGGTCTCACCAATGTTCCCTGGCCTGAAATATTCCAGCACACAACCTGTAAAACGACATCAAACAAGACGCAACACATTCATCCTCGAGCAGTTTTTAGCATGCAAATACAAGATTGGTATGAATCGTCTTATCTTTTGATGAGAAACCGAATAAAGGTATTTCCCAGAGCGTCAAGCTTCTTTTTTAAATGTTAACACCCGTCTGGAATTAGTGAGTAAATAAAATGTTTCTCATCCACATTCCCACGCTCACATTTTCTCTGCCAGGCCAGAGGATTGTATCAGCAATCTCATGCTCCCAGGCCTCCTCTAACCTCTTGGCTACTGCTTGCTCCTGAACACTCCTATAACACCGCAACATGATACAGAAAGGAAAATACAGCAGGTCAAAGTGTCAGCAGATGGCTTTAGAAGTTCAAAAGGATGAGGGCAGCAAGAGCAGGTGAAGGAGAGGGTGAGGGCAGCCACCTTCCGCTCTCTTCCTCGCCATGTCACACACGCACGCACGCACACACACACACACACACACATGCACGCACACACACACTGCGTCTTTCAGTCTGTCTCTTACGTCAACCTGCCTGTCAACCCGGCCGACCTGAACGATCCATCAACCGCTGCTGCTGCAAGAGATGGAGGAAGGGATAAGGATGTGAGGAGAAGCAGAGAAAGATGAGGGTGAATCAGAGACACCACCACCGATGCTGCTTCCAAGATCCCCCCCCCCCCCCCCGAAGCTGTGGAGGAGCTGAAACGGGCTCTGTCTGATACACATGCTCTCTCTCCTCCATTTCTTCTCAGACTTGGAGAACTGATGCTAGCAAAAAAATGCTAAATGCTGCATTTAAAAGCAAGCAGCAATCTATCCCTCTTTTTTAAAAAAGAATTTAGGTTACAAAATAATTTGGTGTAATGGCCAGTGAAAATGATGATAAATCATCCTGGCTTTTGCCTCGATGTGCCGGTCCAAATCAGCGCCAGAGTCGCTGTTGATGGAAAGTACAGTGTTGAGGCTTTTACATTCTGCAGTCGGTCCTCTTCACCCGCCTGTCCATCACCCGCTCCGCACTCCTCTTCACCGCTCAGTCATCCTCGCAGCCGCATTATTCATGGAGCCCAGAAAATTACTCAGTCGCGGCAGTTAAGCGTGCTCATACATCAGACATTTAAAAATAGATCCTAACCTTTACCTCGCCGCCCCTCCCTTCATTTTTTCAAGACTTCTCTTTAGGTGTCCATAATTTCACTTTATCTGCGGTGTCTACGCTGTTTATCTCCCATCCTCTCCTCACCTCTCCATCTCATCAGTCTCCCCTCCGGCTTCTTATCGCACTCTGCCCTCTCCTCCCCGGGCAAGATGGAGAGAAAGAAAAGACCGGGGTGGAAGGGGAGATAGTGGAGAGTAGAGTGACAGCAGCTTACGGGGGAAGTGGGTGCAGGCCCCCTTTTTTTTTCTCCTCCATCTCACTATTCAGCTCACTCTCTCTTGCACTTTCTCTTTCGCTCACACTGCAGGAGGCTTCGTTATCCCCTGTCCAGTTATGTTTCCTTAAATGTGCTCGGTTTCACTCGCCCTGTGTGGCACTGCCCTCAACACGCGTGCCTGTCAACATATAAATACTCACATCCACCTGCAGGCAAACACCGGGATAGACACCGATATCTTCAAAAATACACTCGCAAGGAAAAAGCGGACCTGTGAGGGATGTGCCGATTTTGCAGAACGAGCATACGCGCGGGCAGAGTGCTAAAGCGGACCTATTGCTTTTGTCCTGCCTGTGACTGTGAATCAGCATTCTGCCTGAATTATAGGGCAGCATTATGGATTCTCTACACAGCCCACGGACTCTCTAGACATTGTTTAGAGGAACAAACAGGCACGCGCACAGTCGTGGCTAGTAGAACAATAGACATCAGTGAGACATTTTTAAATAAACAAAAACAGAAACGCTTAACATCAATTTCCCCCTGTTGGTTAACACCACCACATAAATTATACAAGCACTTAGCTGTAGCAATGGAAACACATGCTCCTCCTTTTTCACACTTGCAGGCAGATGCACTATAATGATGATATTTGCTTTACTTTCTGCCCGGAGGTCCTGTTCTTTGCATTGTATTACAGGTTACATGGTAACAGTCATGGTCTTATCTATTGTTTGTTGGGGGAAAATAGTAAGGGGAATTAAAGGGATCATTTATTTATTAATTATAGGTGTTGGGAAGAGTTTTATTTTTTATTTAAATAAGTGAAGATCACCACCGGGACCCTCAAAAACACTCTAGATGCACACACACCATAGTATCTGGATTGACATGCCAGCAACATGACCACCTAAAACTAGTTCCTTCTACGATCTATTACAATACATTTTAAAGTTATTCCTCATCTCTTAAATAGCTACAAAAACCATAAGGTTGCTGTGGATTTGTGTGAGTATTAAGACCCTCTCTAGAGAATAGAAATGCATGTGTGTGTGTGTGTGTGTGTGTGTGTGTGTGTGTGTGTGTGTGTGTGTGTGTGTGTGTGTGTGTGTGTGTGTGTGTGTGTGTGTGTGTGTGTGTGTGTGTGTGTGTGTGTGTGTGTGTGTGTGTGTGTGTGTGTGTGTGTGTGTGTGTGTGTGTGCTGATTCTTTAAATGCAGTCAGGCCTTAATTAAGCAAACCCCATTGTTTTGTAGTAACGCTAACAATGCAAGTGATCCCTGCTCATTAGACCAAAAATCTCCGTAAATCTCTCTCCCTCTCTGCTGCAGTAGTAATTACAGGACACAACACCGGATCCACATCATTACTCACACACATGTACACAAACACACAGTCAAGGCTAGGGTTGTCACAAGAACCGATACTTCGGTACCAATTCGATGCCGACATGAAAAAAATAATTCGATACTTGCTTTTTTCTGGTAACGTCAGAACCGAATATACATCTTTTCACTCGGCGAGCCGTGCCGATTCTTGGCGGAACTGACGGGGGCAGTATACGCGTTTGAGCAGCACAGAGCAGTAAGCGGCGCTGAAGAAGAAAACTTGCCGTCTTTGGAAAAAATGGCTTCAGCAGGTGGGAGCGAAAGCACAACACGTCGGCTCGTCGAAAAGACAGCTGCGAAGAGTCGCGTGTGGAAATATTTTGCATTCGAGGCGGATGAATCCGGAGCAATTCTTGATTCAAACAAGCCGACATGCAAAAAGTGCCTCATGACCATATTTATAAGCACAGTATTGTTTGTTTTTATACTGGATGGCTATAGGTCTGTTGGCAGCTGGTACTGCAATTTAAATTCTGTGCAAAAAGATCTTAAAGTACAGTGGTGTTAAATACTTGACAGTTTGAAGCAGTTTTCAATAAATTAGTGAATTTAAAAGTACATGGGTCCTGTTGTTCTTTTTTTTAAATTGTGGTATCGAATTAGTATCCAGAATCGTGGAAATTCACAGGTATTGGTATCGACTACTGAAATTCTGGTATCGTGACAACCCTAGTCAAGGCCATACATACATACAGTACAGACGCTATCAAAACCACCTCTGCGGTATTTGTATGTAATCTTACTGATGCTGCCCTGTTAAGTGCAGCTCTGTCCACTTCGTCTTTTGCCATATGTCCTTAATCATATGTCCCCCCAACATCTTTCTTTCTCCTCAGTTGCCTCCTCCTTCTCCACCTGCCCTCTCCTTATGCCACAACCATAGCCTGGGGCTAATGGAAGTGTGCAAGCTGATTGAACAGCCAGAGCCAGCAACACATACACACACACACACACACACACACACACGATAGAAGTGATACTTGCGTAAGCAATACAAATACAATTTCACAAAATAAAAAATAATGTACAAGTCAGCTCTACTACTCAAAATGTGTGTGTATGTGTGCGTGTGTGTGTGCGTGCGTGCGTGCGTGCGTGCGTGTGTGCAAATATACTCACATATTTTATTCATATGCATAACCATCTGTATAAGTGATATTTATAGAGCTCAAGGTACAATTTGACATTACACCTCACTTGACCTCATAAATTCAGCTTTGCATCATGTTGACCCTGCTACAAAAAACAAAAAGAAACATGAATAATTGATTCCACATGCAAATGTACTTTGCTGTAGTCCGTGCTGCATTTTTGAAGCATCGGTGTGGGTTGTTTCATCTGTGAACGCACAAACCATCAGATAAGCCAAGGAGCACAAAGATGGACTGGACTTTACCGACATGGAGCAGAATGAGAGAGACGCCGCCGCCTCCCTTCATGCTTCACCTCTCCGCTCTCTCTATCCTCTCTTCTCCAGTCCTCACCTCTGCTTCCCTCCTCATTCCTTTCCCTCTCCATTCACAAGTCCAACATCACTCAAATTTGGAGAGCGCTGGCACAGCAGTCCGTGCTCCGCTATTCGGGGGCTGGCTTTTATCGCCGTGAATTTAACACGCTTTGTCACTTTTCATTTTCTAAATCGACAGCTTGATCTTGCTTTCACAAAATCTCTGAGTACCAAACATGACTAAATCCGAAACAGCGGCGAACCCCCTGAAAGCTGTTTTACGTAAGCAGAATAATACAGTTTAGAAAAGCAGGCACATTAGCTACACCAGCCACCAGCAGGTGGCCCTGGCCATCGAAACCATTTACAATCCGAGTCGAGCAGCTGAATGTCAAAATGCGACATGCAGGCATAAAAGAAACGCCAGTATTCTTTTTTTTTTCTTTTAATCTTGAGCTTACTTTTCCCGAAATACAACCTCAAACAATCCAGGCAGATTTTGAATGCCCAACCAACATTTTGCTAAACAGATTTAGTTTAAAGCTCAATAAGTTAAAGCACAAAAATAAAAGGAAGAAATCAAAATGCTCAAAAAGGAGTTTAAACCTGTATCTGGAAACAGTGAAGCCGACCAGTCAAAATGCTGATCTTCAAAGGGGTACTTTTAGTTTTTTTCCATTGCCAGCCATACAACGAAACAGCAGCCTTTTAAAAGCAGACACTCGCTACCTCGGATGTAACAACAAACACTCGGTTATCAGACTCTTATCACGACCCCTCGGGTCGCTTGCAAATGTAATGGAGCACTATCTAAAAATTGACGTGCACATACGGATGGACACACACAGTCACCTTCCTGAAAACTAGCTGCAAAGGCAGTCGTACCACGTCGGCTAAATCGCAGCACGGAAATGAACTAAACTGGTGTCTGGCAGCAAGGTCGGGGGTCGACGATTGGCTGTTTCCATGTAGTAAATAAGAGATGTATGATGAGTGGATAAAAGAGGGGAAATTGATTATAAAAAAATGCAATAGAGGATATAACTATAGAGAAACAATATGTAACCATAGGAGACTAGAAGTCAGTACAGATGATTGACTCTGTGCAAATGTCACCTCTCCAACGGGTACATGAAATAGTAATTAGTGGCTGAGCTCATTGCTGTTTGAATCCAGAAATAAAGGATAAGGAAAGATCCCTGAGAAATGCACGACTGGCCGTCCTCAAGCACAAAGTAGGCCCTACATCGCAGAACACCAGCCAGGGACACTATGGTCCACATTTTTATTTCATGAAATGATACCTCTCCCCCAGCCCCTCCCCTTCCCTGCAATGAGTGATAACGACACGGATTTCTAATATTTCTTACATACAGGAGCTAAGACTGCAGCGCACTGCTGTACAGCACAAATGACTGCAACTTCCCCCAAACTTGCAGTATTTTTTTTTCCTAAGCAGGAGAGAGGGTCACAATCTCCAGGGATCCAAAATTCACGAGGCAAACAATACGAATGCAGAGCTTTACAGCGCAGACGGCAGCAGAAGTAGCAGCGGGTTGAGAATCACCCTTTCTCTCTGTTTCGCACTCTCCCTCCAACTCTCCTTCTGCACCCCCTTTTCTCCCCCCTCCCTCTCCCTTTCACATATTTGGTCAGTTGAGCTCCTGCACTGCAGCAGGGATGTGTTGAAGGCTTTTTCATGATCTCAGGACGATGGAAACTGCACCATTCGTAGGGATGCTTGGCTCTTTTGGGGTTTATATTATATTTATCTTAAGTTATACGCCATAATGTACCATTTTCCCCTTGCAACATCATTTTTGTAACGCCAAGGCTAATGTGAGGCAAGTATGTCAAATGACAGTCAGTCCTCCGGGGATTTACTCAGCCGACACGGTGCAAGTCGTCAAATTGGGGCAGTATTCAGTACAGCACCGGTGACAAATGTAGTGCAAGTATATAACAGGGAAAAACTGCATTGTCCTCTGTCTTTGTACTAAGATGTACACAGCACTTTATGACACCGCAAAGAAAAGCAGAAGTTAGTTGAACCATCAGCATAATCGCACAAAACTCAAATAAGCTTCTCGACACACACACAAACACACACACACACACACACACACACACACGGGTGAGAGAGCCTTCCCCATATTTCCCACCACACGCAAAAAAAACATGCGCATGCACAAAAAAGTGGAACGTGCCTTTTCTGCGCGCGGCACCTGCCGCATACTGCAACCTCAGCACCGTGGTCGGAGACAGATTGGCTTTTCTCAGCAAACTGGAGATAATTCCCCCGTTTCCCCCCAAAACGGAGAGAGAGCATATCACACACCAGCTGACACACATGCGCATGTACACATAATGCCAAATATAAGTGGCCACAACATTCTCTGAGTGCCTTCATGAAACGCTCTCCCCTCTTGCTTTGGACTCCGTTTGGTTAATTGGACAATTATGGATTCCTTCAGCTACAAAAGGGCAAAAAGAATCCCTACTTTCTCTAAGTGGCACATGCTTCACAATCCTCTACTGACAACTCCATGTTCTCTCACCCTTCCATAAGCTGCGCCCCCTCCCCCCTCCGTTCAATAGTGCTCTCAAACTGATCCCTTCCTCCCATTGGTCTTATTCCTGTTGATATTCGCCCGGTGCTGCCATTCCCAATCACATCTGGTCTAATTAAGACTCAAATACCCATCAACAAACACACAAGAGAAAACGAGAGAGCAGAAACGCATGTCGAACAGGTCTATCTGTCTGTCCCCCCCACACACACACATAAACACACAGGGATGGGGGCGCACCAGACATGCTCTTCCACCAATGCAGTGCAGGCACATACAAGCCAAACGGGAACTGGAGGCCCACAAATATCTCGGGCACAACCACGTGAGGAGGCATGACACCACCCGGAGACGACCTTTAACACGTGTACCTGTTATCCACAGTCACGTCCAGGTTAAGGCCTCCACCCAACACAAAATGTATGCACTCGTAATTACTTTGCAGCGAATGGCTAGAATGAATTCCGAGCTGGCGTGAGAGCCTGCAGACAATTTTCTAATAGGCTTACAGTATCTCATATCTCTTAAACGAGCTCATTTGAAACAGCTATGTCATGGTTAAGGTTTAAATCAGCCAATTGATACAGAATTATGTGCCATTACTTGTGTTTTTAATAAGCATGCGTTGCTGGATTATTTTCTGCATTATGTGCTAATAAGACTCTCTAAGCTGAATGCCTGAAGCAAAGTTTGCCAACCGTTATTATAATTTCAACTTGGAGCAAAAAAAAAAAGAAGAAGCCTCACAGGACATTTACAGCATAGCGATTTCTTGCCAGTAGTTTTCAGAGTAACCGTCACTAGACAATCAACACGCCATCATCAATCCGTCACAGAGTTTATCTTCATGAAGTAGGTAGAGCCAAGGTGTTGGAGATGCATGACACAGCTTATTAACGTGTGTGGGTTACATTCAAATTACAAAGGGTCCAGAGTCTGTAAGATGGTAGACATTTTGTCTGCACAGCATTAGAAGACAGTCTGAATGATTCAAAATGGAGATGCACTAAACCTTTTGATTTGTCCAAAGACCGGCAACATCTTATGAATATGGTTGAAACAATAACTAATCCCAAGCCTATGGTGCCAGGTAAACTGTGACGCTCAGTTCACGAATGGTGAAACAAAATGGAACACGATACAAACTCAGCATCAGAGCAGAGACGAAGACACAAGTGGGAAATAGAGAGAGAGAGAGACTTATAGAAACAAGTAGTGGTAGGGACAGAGACACCGAGAAAGCCAAGGACAAAGGCACACACTGCATTTTACCGTGCTGAAGTCTTGCCAACGTACAAACCACAAGAGAGATGTTGAAGGAAAGGTTAAATCCACTGTGAAATTCAAATAGCACTGACTGAATAGAGAGAGAGATTCAAACAAGCAATGACTGTTTATATTTCTCACACACACACACACACACACACACACACACACAAAAGAAACATTTGGCCAATCTTCAATCCTACCGGTTGCCCGTACCTATTATTTCACCAAAAGTATGAAATCACTTGGAGATATTAGTGCAGGATAACAAGAGGATTTATTGGGATAAAACCACTCAGCATGGTATAATGGGACAAGGCCCAGCACTCACTGGTGAAATATTATGGGGGGTTGGGTGACAGGAGTGGAGGATAAACGGTTACCATATAGATGCTATATGGGACTATAGCAAAAAAAAAAAAAAAAAAAAAAATCATCAATGATCCCAAAACTTTATTTATATCTTCATTTGAGGGGAAGGGGTGATGGTAGTGAGGGTTGGGCTTAACAGAGTAATGCATTATGTTTTTAATCAAACTGAGTGCACACTGAAAATGCTGACCATATAGTCTAACGTCTTGGTCAGGGAAAGGAAGGCTTAACGTGTGTGTGTTTGAGAGTGTATACGTGATCAAGTTAAAGGGGAAAAAAAGGGAGCAGACCAAGCAGGTGGGGCAGCTGAACATGGAAGGGGGGGGGGGGGGGGGTACAGCATTGCGAAACTTTCTAGGAGTAGAAAACAGAGAGCCTCGATGGTGACGCTACCATGCTTTACAATTGCTTTATAGGATGATGACCTCATCGGATCAACAATAACTCTCAAAGAAAGGAAACAATGAATACAAACACAAGGTCAAACTGGTTGGTATTACGTCAGCTTGTGGACTGGATCGTTGGTGACCTGTCACGGTGGTGACTGCTCTAAACTAGCTAAGGGCCGTCCCGTTTAACAGTGAAGTACGTGGTTTGCTACATATCTTCCACTTGGCGTGAGTCGACACATATGAGAAAACACCCAAATGCAACTGAAGATCATCAATCCTAAACCTATTGAAATCAGAGCAAACGGCATCGCATGCCCATTTAAAAAAAGAAATAAAAAAAGAAATGCATCCTCCTTTTCATAAATATTCACAAATTTATAGACATCAAGATTGCATCATATTTTTTTCTTCCCCAAATCAAAAATTTCACTCCAGAAAGAGAAAAAGGACATAGCACTAGGATGATGTGTACTGTAACACCATATTTACTCCACAGCTGCTTCAACCTTGTTTTTGTTTTTTTATTTGTCTACTTCTACTATTTGGTCCTCAAAACGAATCTGGCTTGTATAAAATATTAAAAAATCACAGCAAAACAATTAAGCAATTAATGTTTGCTGTGGGACTACTATATTATTTTTATGGGCAAAATACAAAAAAATGAAAAAGCTATTTAATTTAGTTGATTCTGTTAGAGTGGCCTGCTTTATTCTGACATTTTCAAGGAATTAGTTGAAATAAAGCAAGAAAAAAGATGAGGGGTAAAAAAGCATGAAATGGGTGAAACTGCACTGGAATTAATGTTTTTTTTTTATCTATAGATGTATTCAAAAATATTTTTTACCGATTATGAGACATGATTAAGATCAACATTTTGTGCATTACATAATAAACTGCATCCAATCTACTAAATGCACATTTGAATATGAAAGCCTTTTTATCGCCCTCCAGTGGACTGAATCCACATTGCTACTATGGAGGGAGTCAGAAATAAGATGCGCAAACTCAAAGAGCGACTCCCAATCGCGTTTTCAATCGCCCTCTCCATTACTGCTCATTAGCCTACATCAGCAATACCCGTTTAGATAATTAAAATTGCAGCGTGCCTCACTGATTTGGTATATCCAGTCATATCATCCACTTCAAAACCAGCAGTGTTCACATGACTTGTTCTGGCATTGCGTTTTCTGTATTTTTTTTTTTTTTTTTTTTTTTTTTACCTTCATAACATCCAACTGGGACCAGTAATGTAGTGGCAAATAAATAAAAGGAAATAGCACACTATGATATTCAGCAGCTGAAGATCATAGGACACATTTCTAATAGACAGAAAAAGAGATTTATAGTTTCCAGAAAAAAAACAAAAAAATAAAATAAATGTGAATTGACCCTTTCCCTTTTTAAAGGTAAATGAAACTGGTACTAATCGAAAAATAATTAGCAGCTGTTATTGCCCTCTACTACATTCCTGTCTAGCACTCTATTGGTTCTGCAGCGATTCTTCCGCCTCCGGCAGCATTACCTCATGATGGTTGGCCACAATTTCAGCATGCCATTTTAACAAGACACCAAAATACACAGCCTGTCAAATGTGCTCCACACACAGGTTCCCGTGGCATCAACCCTTTCATCATTTGATTGAAGAGTTTGTTTTTATTAAGAAGGCTATACCAGACGCATAATCACTATACATTGATTTAACATTACCTTTACAATTAAATTCTTCACTGAAATTACAGAATAAATATATGCACATTTTTCTTCAAATCTTTGTGAGAGAGAGAAAACATTTAAAGTGCCTCCTACAAAGCCGTTAGTGGGTGACGATGGAGGAATCCAGAAGCAATGGGGTGGTGGGAGGGGAGGGGGGAGGGGTCAACAAAGTGCGTGGAAATATCCAGAAAAACCTTGAGCGTCGTCTTATAATAATATTCACAAATGTTTTACCATCCGTGCGTCGGCGTGTCCTTTTTTACGAGAAGCACCCTGATATAGACAGAAGTCCTCATTAATAGTAATAACCATATTAATAAGATATAAAAATTAAATAACACTGAACTGTAAATGCGTTGCAGTATCTCTGTTCATAATGTGATGTGATAGTTCTGAGTAAATCCCCTCGCTTCCTGCACTGAAGCGAGTGCATGCAGCAAACTGCAGTTCATTTTAATATATGTATCTTTTCTCTCTTTCCATCATTTCCTACAAACTTTATGTGCACGGCCTCCGGGTGTTTGTACATCCTAGTCGGGGGGGAAAGAGTACAGAAAGGAACCCCCCGCCCCCCCCCCCCCCCCCCCAAAGTCAGGGAGACGTCCAGCTCCCGTGCGTCTTGCGCATCGTGGTAACTCCATAAAAAGGGGGTTTTCGTGACGGATGTGTTTTCGGATGTTTTGTATGTTTTATTCCCCGGTGCCACTCTCATTCCACTTTTGCACTCTCTTGGGCATATAGAGCTATTTATATATTATAAAAATAACGGCTGTTGACATTGCTGGCTACTCTGAAAAAAAGGCACTTCTTGAAATATCTGAGAATGGCCTCTCCTCCAAAGTGATTTTTGGGAGGGGGGGTAACTTTGTTGTAACTGTAATATTATATTTCATTTCATATCATGCTGCTTTTTCAAGTTTGTTTTTTTCAATATTGGTTTTGGGTGATTTTTGTTGTCGAAGGTGGCGGAGTGAATGTGTTGATTTTGTGTTGTTTGTTTTTTTTTCTCTCCATGGGCTAGAGATGTTAAAACCGGTAAGATTTTTCCAAGACTTCGAGGTAATCCGGCTTGGTTTGAAGTTTGGCCCTTAACTCGAGGTAATCGCTTTGGGATGGGTCAGGGTAGCAGCCTTTCCCCGCCGTGAAAAGCAATGTCTCCTTCAGCCGTGCATCCTGCTGCAAATCTGGGTACTGCATGCCTGGTGGGTGCGCATGCGCCACATGCATGTCCTTTAGTTTGGGTACTGTCCCATACAAACAGTCTACAAAGCCTACTGTGGGTGTGGGCCTCTGACTGTCAATTACTGTAGCGCAGAGACCTCCGTTCTCATGAAATCCTGCCATGTCAGCCGTTGAGTGGTTAACTGTGACGATAGTGTTGAGTTGAGAGTTGGAGACGGCCAGGGTCCACTCTCTCTCTTTCTCTAACAAGGTTCTGTAGTTACTGCTGCTACCATTGTCTTTCTTCTCTGAAAACTGCGCTCTGTCTTCCTCTGCTATCTCCCCCTCTCTAGGTTTATAGATGGGGTTGTTACACATCTGAGTCACAGGGTGGGGGATGTAATCATAAACATGACCGTGGGCATGTGTGTGACTAGTGTGAGTGTGTGTGTGCATACTGGGTGTCGGTTTCTCTGGTGTGCCGGTGTTACCGGCACTGCTCTGCCTCGGTGGGTCCTCAAAAATTCTGCATTGCATTTGGATCCCCGTCAGATCTACCTCGGAACGTTTCCGGAAGGGGAGCTTCTTCCTGCGACGGAGAACAAAGGCGAAAAGCCCGGCAGCCACAAACACAGCAGAGATGAAGAGGATGAGTAGGCTTAAGATGAGGACCGACAGCGGGACAGCCCCTCTCCCACGTGCCTCCCCCATGTCGGAGCTCCCCGTGGTGAGGACATCCCCACCAGGCAGGGCTGGCGAGGGGCCTGAAGAATATTTGAGCTCAGGACAGATGACCTCCATCTCCAGCAAACGCAAGTCCTTTCCAAACGCGAACTCGGGTGTCTTGCAGATGACTTCCCCCACAACGATGACAGAGGAGAGCTTTTCCAGCCACTGTTTGAGGGGGATGATCTCACAGGAGCAGTCCCAGGGGTTCTGATGGAGATCAATTTGGACAATGGCGGTCAGATGCTCCAGAACGCCACGCACAGGCAGGGAAATGAAGTAGTTGTTGCGGAGGTTGAGGCGTGCAAGGTTGGTGCCAGCAAACGCATCATTGGGCAGGGAGCGTAGCAGGTTGTCATTGAGGAAAACCAGCTGGAGGTTTGGCATCAGGGAAAAGGAGTTGGGTTGTATTTCACGTATGACATTATACTCAAAGTAGAGATAACTCAGCATCTGGAGCCCCCGAAACATCCCAGGGGTGAGTCTCTCAATGTCATTCCCATTCAGATACAAACTTTTCAAATTTGGCAGGTTGATAAAGGCGCCCTCTTGGACGTAGGATATCCGATTATTCCCTAAATGCAGTAAATCCAAACTTGAGAAGTTCCAGAAATCGGAACGGTATATTTTCTGTATTAAGTTCCCACTGAGATATAATTTCTTGGCATTGAGGGGACGAGGCAGGAGCTCTGAGATGTTGTGAAAGCCTTTCTCCTTACAGTTCACGGTTAGCCCCAGGTCATTGATGTGAAGGTTGCAAGTACATCCAGCCGGACAAATTATTGGGATGGGAGGCCTTGTTTGGTAACCAGCAACAGGGGGCTGGTTGTGTCCTGGGTAGATGCTACGAGGGGTTGGGGGGTTCTTAGAGGACCGTGGTTTTTTGGTAGGCTTCACTCTGTCCTTGTATTCCACAGAAGAGGCTGTGTTGTGAAAGGAGGAGAGCATGGAGGAAGGTTTGGTAGGCCATGTGTTCTCGTTGTTGAAATGGATCCGGGGAATTTCCAGCTTGGCCTCAATCTCTGCATCGGAGAGCAGTGGACAGAGCTCACTGCGCTTGATTTCCCGCAAGTCTTTCCCATGTAAGTGGAATGGGTACTCGCACGTGATCTCACCGACCAAAGCTGTATAAGGGATTCTCTCCAGCCAGGTTTTTAACTGGACTATCTCACACACACAGTTCCAGGGGTTCTCCTCCAGCTGGATTTCCATTAAGCTCCTCCCAACGTACTCCAGCGTGCCCTTATACGGCAATGTCTTTAGTCTGTTTCCTCTCAGGTCCAGATGTGTGAGTGACACAGAACGGAAAAGATAATTTGGGAGCATGGGGATCAGATTGTCATTTAGTATGAGCACTCTCAATTTGTGAAGGTGTCTGAATGCACCGCTTTCAATCCGTTTGATAACATTGTAGTCCGCCTGCAGATACTCTAAACTCTCCAGCCCCAGAAAAGTGTCATTCCGGAAAACTTCTAGTTTGTTTTCGTGTAGGAACAGCCGTTTGAGTATTCCTAAGCCATTGAAAGCTCCTGCATGGATATCTTGCAAGGCATTATTACCCAGATTAATGGATATGGCATTGTTGAGGTGGAGGAAGCTGTTGAAGTACAGCTTCCTCATGGAGTTTCTCTGCAGGTTGAGCTTGAACGGCCGGCTCCATATCTGGGAGATCTGACTGACATTTGTAAATCCTTTACTGTCACAGTGGACGTGGAAGATTCCCTCTTTGACCTCGCAGTAGCAGGGCTCAAAGCAAGGCTCGTCGATCTCCTCGGAGTCCTCTAGTAGTGGGATCGGGGTGGTCCATCCTAAGGCTATGGTGCTCAGCAAGGTAACCCACAGCATCCTCGCTGACACCGAGGGGATGAAGTCTTGGCTCCAGGGACAGAGCCACTTCACAGCACTGCAACAAAGAACAGAGAGAGAGAGAATAGATGGGAGGGAGGGAGTGGGTAGCGAATACAAGCAGAAGTACACACACCCTCACAGAGAGAAAGGGAAGTTTGAGTTGAGAGACAGAGAGGGAGAGGGGGAGAGACAGAGAGGACATATGCATTAGTTTCAGTAGAATAGAAGACAGCTGTGGAGTACCAATGATCAGTCGGGTGACATTGCAGAAATACATTTAATGTTAGATATTTCAAATGTGATATAAACGCAGCGCATTTTAATGGATAACATGATGCCCAGCAACCCAAACAAATATCTACATCCAGACAGTTAACGTTGGTGAAGAGGGGGACTTGCCATTTATTATACAACAGACATGCTGGTGAGGTCGCAATAAATCACCTCAGAGATGCTTATCGCTGTGAATAAACGAAGGCAACAGCAGGTGGGTGAGGTTAGTGCTGAGGAGACACCGTCCCCCTGCTGTATTTATTACATAACGGAGACCTCAATCCCTCTTTCGGTAAATGAGCAGTGTGGAAGTGGACGGGAACGGAATAGGTATCAGCTCGTTGACCATTAGTGGGACGAGATGAGGAATGTCCAGGGACATGGCGAACATCCATCTCGTTAAAAGGATTCTCCACGTCACATCTACATTTATGTTTTGATATTTATGTTAATTCATAGATAGACTTTACGGATGTGAAAACAAACAAAAACAAAACAACGGGGACATAGTCCAATAGATCAAATGTGTGCAGATGGTGATGTGCAGAAAACAGCGGGGCCGAGGCGATTCGCCCACGGCGTTTTCCTGGGTTACATGCCTCACGTAAAAATCCGCAAACTGTCGACTTATTCACTGCAACTGAACCCTTCCACGATCCGCCAAACACACAATCAATACAACTTCTTCTGCCTTTTCCCTATCGGTGATTCCGTCGGAGGATTATGGGAGTAACGGCACAAGTGAAAAGCGCAGTGGGCGAAGCTGCTGCTCCGAGAAGCTCACGAGGCTGTTTTAGCAGACCCGGCCTAGAAATACATAACACGTATAAACGACAGGACAAATTAGGGGAAACTAATTATCATCTCGTAATACAAATGTCGCTTTGGTTAAAACAATAAAAATAAAAGAAGAAAAACAAGATGGGCATATCGCAGATTGCGTTCAGTGTCTCCATGGCGTTAAGTGGAATAAGTCACACACATGCACAGTATGCTGTGACTTTTACACGCGCACACACGGTCATGTCCGTTCAAACGAGGCTTCTTCACTGCAATGACACCGTCCGCCGGAGCAGAGCCGCTGTCCGTGGTGCTGAAACCACAATCACAGCGCCAGGAAAACAGAAACTCGAGGGGAGAAAAGCAAAATATCAGAAGACCCCCCACCCCCCGAAAAAAGACGTGATATTAAAACGCACCAGGATGTAAAAAAAAAGAAAAGAAAAGAAAAAAAGATCCTTGAACACGATCTCCTCACAGTAAAAATCACTGTTTCCATTCGCCTCCGCGTACGTAATCCTCCAGGATTTATCGATTCCGCTTCCACGATAGATACATAATATATATAGATTTAAAAAAGCGCAGATGCGATTAAAAAAAACCCTAAAAAGTAACAACGACCTTTCAAAGCAATTAAATAAATAAAATCCCGCCTGCCTTATGATACTCCCTTGGGTGTATCGGATCGGGTGGTGTACCTACTTAGTTTAGCGGGTTCCAACTTCACATATCCTCCAGCGATGTGCTCTGTTATTGCCCGGTGCGTCCCGCTCACCGTCCGATGCCGGGCTGCGAGGAGAAGAAGAACAAGAAAACGGGGGTGACCGAGCCGTTAGAGGGGAAAGGGGGGAAAGGAGAGAGAGAAAGGGGGGGGGGGGGGGATAGAGAGAGTAGGGCATTGAGGAGGAAGAGAGGAAGATATGCGCGTGTGAATGAGCCACGGAGCTGGGCAGATTCTCCACAGCCCCGCAGGCTACTTACATGAATAAAAAAAGTGCTGCCGGCCGTGGGTGGCACTTTAAATGCGATCTTAATTTGGATCAAATCGAGCTATTGCGAAAAAAAATGACGGCATCTGACAAGATCCAGTCTATCCAAACCGGTCAAGGATCCCCGCTCTCGCTTACTGGATTTTCTTTCCCCCCAAATAACCTTGCTGTCAATACCGAGCGGAGCGCTTGTTGAAATACATGCCAAGCATAATGCAGTAGCCTTTCGTCGTGACATTGGCAAGGGAAACGACGAATAACGGAAGAGACGGCTATTGATCAGTCGACTGGATCCCTAAGATCCGTTATCCTCGACGTAGGCTACGGAGAGTGCTTGTCCCTTTTTGAAGTCCATGGCTATGCAGAGCAGACACCGATACGCACACGAACACACGCACGCACGCACGCACGCACACACACCTGCATACGGTTTCCCTCGTGATGCACTCCAGCACAGGCAAACATAGCTCAAGCACTCACCTTAGTTTCGTACTGCAATTGGACAGCATCAGGAAAAAAGACCCCTAGTATGAATCGTGTTAGATCTCTCTCTCTCTCTCTCTCTCTCTCTCTCTCTCTCTCTCTCTCTCTCTCTCTCTCTCTCTCTCTCTCTTTCTCTCACCCTCGCTCAGTGGCTGAGGCAAAAGAGAGAGAAATGAAGACGTGATAGGAATGCAATCTCCCCACTCTCGCTCTCGGGTGACTCTGACTCTCCCCCTTCTTTCTCGTCTCCTTTTTTTTTCTTCTTCTCTAAGCAGTTTGTTTAAAATGCAACCCCTCGACTTGTGCCCGTTCGCTTCCTCTTCCTCCCCTCTCCTCCTCCTCCTCCTCCTCCCCCGCCACCGTCGCCGCCCCCCGGGCGAGCGCTCAACAACAGTGTATCCTGGTGATGGTGTTTCAGGACCTTGCCTCTGTCCGGTGCAGCAGTAGCAGTCGTCTGTGTGTCATATCGACGGTTTGGGTCAGCAGCTGCTTTTTTTGTTGTTGTTGTCTTTTCTTTCTTTCCTCGGGTCTGTTTCCCTGTCGTGCGTCAGAGGAGTATAAGAGCTGGGGAGCAGGGGGGGCAAAGGGGTGAGAGACGCAGTGGAGAGAGATCTGGCGGTGAGAGAGAGAAGAGGAGGAGAGGAAAAGAGTGATGGGGACGGTTGCGCTATAGTTCTGGATGCTGTCTAGAGGAGAGGACGCGTAGTGGAGAGGGGAGAGGAGCGAGGAGCGCTCCGGCTTTCGCGGCGGACACGCGCATCACGGGAATAAAAATAAATAAATAAGAGAGGGAGCGCGCGCTGGGTGAGACCGCCAGACCTGTGGATGGCAGCGCCACATGCCGCTCTGCTCTTATTTATTTATTTGTTTGCATCGAGATGTGTGTTATGTTAAGAGCGACACTCGGCTCTTCAACTGGGGGTCATTTTCTCGGCTGCACTTCGGCGAGAGAAAGTGTGGAGTTAACTGTCCCTCACTTTGCCGCTGCTACAGCAAGCGGGGGAGGGAGGGGGAGGGCGAACTCCGAGCGCCTCGTCTTTACCTTCTGTTTGCGTGTCTTCCCCCGCCTCGCCTCCAGCGGGCAACACAAGCCCGCGTTGCGAGCAGTTAAGTCGAGCCAAAGCTCACAGGCACCACTGAGACACCAGCACGATCCTCCAGTTCTTGCAGCTCTGCAGGGAGGGGGGGCTGATTGCAGTGGGAAGTTTCACCTTTCACTCTATCTCCCCCCTCTTGTTTTAACTGAACAGTGCATGCATGTGGTTTGAATCCACACCTCTCACCTTTATCTTAATCACTTTGGTTCAGAGCGATATGCGTTGGGCTACTCACTGATATCAAAATAATGCCAGAAAGCTTCCTACCTTTATTTGCCTCCTACCTTTTATTTGCCAGCAGACGCTTCTCTTCTTTCAATGTTCGTGACGGCAATTATGTCTTGGCCCGCATCGTCCTGTTTATCCACGTCCCTGTTGTGCTATTTCCTGGAATTTGGTAACAACCCGCGTTGGAAAGTTAACGCGTCAGCAGATGTATCAGAAGACCTGAAATATTTCTGGCAATTTTCAGTAAAGATGTGGGGAACGTTTAAGGTATTTTATCAATGTGAACTGAATCTATATTTAGGGGCAACATGGACCCTGCTCAAGGCAAAAATCATTGAGATTTTTGGTTTATTTAAAGCTGTCTCTATGCAAACTAATCAAATCCATGCAACCCAAGCCCATACACAGAAGCGTGCTGTACACATTCATATAGGGCTGCAGCTACCGATTATTCCATTGATTAATCGAGTAATCGGACAAAAATTAACATTGTACATAGTTCCCATATACACTGTTCATTTCTTAACACATTCAGTCAATGACTATAAACAGGAATAAAGATGAGGAAAAAAGAAAGGGAAAAAATAAGCTAAAAAAACATTACGCTACACACATAACCAGACCCGCTGCACTTCACTGATTTTTGGTCGCATATGCGCCAAAAATGGTCGCACTCTGGAGCTCTGGCTTCCTCCAAAACGGTCAGTGTGGAACAATGTTCCCTGCTGAGCAGCCGCATAATGCCGAGATAGGAATTTAACAAAGCTTCGAGGCAGAGCATTTTTTAGAATCAAGTTACTCAAATAACCTGAGTAATCCTTTCAGTCTTCCACACAGACACACACACACACACACACACACACACACACACACACACACACACACACACACACACACATGCATCGGGTGGGAGGTTAGAGGAGAGTGTTTCGGAGCAGCTGGTGGTCTATAAAGCTGCCATTCTTCTTTATGAAAAGCCATCATTCACTCCCTCAGCCTGTCAGATAATGTCACACAGACTGACACTAGTCCACTACAGGCCCTTCATTCTGCTCACAGGGCATGGACTGGCCAGAGTTTGTCACAACCAAGCACAAGCAACCTTCCAATTACAGATCGGGTCTAATGAGATCGCCAGATAAAATTTCCACTTTGAGAGACGCAGCAAAAATATGACATTGACAAGTGTCATGCCAAAACAAAAAAAGCCCTCACTCTAAAGGGGAAATCTTGGGACTGAGCAACAACAAATGTGTTTGTGTAACATAAAAAGATCATGTCATGAGGTGTTTTATTTGCATAGTTGATGTAGTTTTAAAGGGCTTTGCAGCACCAATGCGATTCAATAACGGATATAACCCATAGGCAGTAGTTTATTTTAATCTTATCATAGTCTTAACCACATAGTTATCTACATTGATGGCAGCTGCAAAGAAAATAAAAGAAAAACACAATTTGTTTGTAATGTTGGTAACATAAAGGAGAGTAAAAGTACAAAGTCAAACTGTTTGACTGATATGTCTGGACATAGTAACGGCCATTAAAGGCAACTCAGTCATCGCTGACCTTTTTTTTTTTAAGGTTGTCACTGCATGATGAAGGGACATCGGCGACAACTCTGTCAGCACGTAACGGCAAGCAGCTCCTGCCACCAATGGTGGCACATCGAGCAGAGGGATGTCATTTTTTCACCAGGCAGAGCGTATGATATCCAGTACAGTTGCTAGAGTTTTTTTTAATGATCTGGGATGAGATAATACCTAGATGTTTCATATTTAATTAATATGGTACCATGGTTGCTATAAATTCTAGCTAAGAGAGGGATATCTCTGGGATTATAAAGGCCCGACTACTACTGCTATATACTTTATATTAGCAATGCAGAGTTGGACTCGCTAATTAAACATAACTGTCTCTGAACTATGGCCATAAAGTTAAAAAAAAGAAAAAGAAAAACTTCTGTCCCCTTTTCAGCCGTCACCTTTTGAAACTTTCCCCCTTTTTTTCCTGCTAGTCATCAGGGGTTTCAGTGACATACCTCATGCTACCTGCCTGAGTCCCTTTTGTGGTCCACAAGGGACAGTGGGAAGCCCAGTCAAATAATTCCCCATCTATCGGTCTGTCGATCTGTCTCTCCGCCTGTCGGTCTGCCCCGACTGCTGGGGAGTCGATACGTCTGAATGCTGGTTGGCCTTTCTGGCTGTCCGCTTGTGTCCCCGCCTGGCTGCCTGCCGACCGGACCACATGCCTGCCAGTCTCTCCACCTGATGGCCCGACCAATTTCATGTCTGTCTGTCTCTGCGCCGCCTGCATGCTTGTCCACGTGACTGCCCTTCTTTTTGTGTGGCCATAAAGGTGTGACTTGGTCTTAGTTGTCCTACATTCAATATGGGCAAAAAAAGACAGATTAAATGAAGGTATGGGTGGAAAACAGTGTGACACGGATATATAATTGTATACTGTTTGTTAACACAGACTATCTCGTACCTTTCTTGGTGAAAAGATTTTGTATTCTAATAAGCATGCCACTGAAGTAGAAGCACCAACCACAATTATTAGGTTGACACATCTGTGTGTCTCATCTCCCGTAGTGGATCTTTCCACTCACGCCTGTGTAAGGAACACAATATGACATGTCATGTTTTTTTTATTAATATCGCTGTCTACTTTGTTAGTGTGTGATACTGAGTGATTTTCATGGAAAGCCCAGAGACTCTTCTGAAACAACTGAACAGCAATGAGAACGATCAAAATACAATCAAAATGTTTATTAATGCTTTAAGAGCAAAATGTTATGGCATTATTGAATGGTGCACATGGCATAAATCAAAGCACCAACATTGCAGAGAAAACTGACAAACTACATCATTTAGAGTTTTCTTTTTTTATAATGTATTCAGTGTGTCATGTCATTCTAGTTTAATTAAGAGGAATGTGCAGGGGGAGGGGGAGGCTATAGATAAGGCTATAAAGGACATTTTGTGAAAACAAGGAATCTGCAGCTGCATTTGCTTAAAAAAAAAAAAAAAAAAGTAGTTCTTTGTAGTTCAGGGCCTGGCCTTGAAATTTCAATGCGTTTCCAGAGTGAGAATGTGGTCTGGCCTCGGCTTTAAGAAGCGGTAGCAGGGGAAAACTTTGACTTGGAAAACAGAACTTAAAAGATTCTTTGAAAAGATCAATTTACGTTTGTATTCAACTTGAACAATGCTCTTATTTTATGCGGCACTGAAGTTTTTTTTCTTCCTCTTTTTTTCTTCACCCTATTGAAGCCTAGTGGAAATTCTCAGTAAAAATTAAGCGAAACCCCATGTGCTCCTTTTAATATCAACCCGAGTATTATATGTTTCTATTGTAGATCAGATTCTCTCTGGAGTAGCAAATATACTGCGCCACGGAAATAAGTGAAATGTCACACTGTTTGCATTAGTGAATTTGTGTGTGTGTGTGTGTGTGTGTGTGTGTGTGTGTGTGTGTGTGTGTGTGTGTGTGTGTGTGTGTGTGTGTGTGTGTGTGTGTGTGTGTGTGTGTGTGTGTGTGTGTGTGTGTGTGTGTGTGTGCAGGCCGCTGAGCATCACTTTAATGTGGTCACGTCTGAGTGATTGGCCTAACAGTGCAAATGAAGTTCAGGACAAAAGAGCATCCAAATATAAAAATGGACACAACAGTTCTCACTCTCTTTCTCTCTCTCTCTCTCTCTCTCTCTCGCTCTCTCTCGCTCTCGCTCTCTCTCTTTTTCTTTCTCTCTTTCTCACACACACACACACACACACACACGCACTATTTGACATTGAGACGTAGAACCTTAGTATCACCGTCTCCTGAGAACATTGCACCGTTGAGGACAACCTCGTTGTGTCTACGTTCTGACCTCGGATATCATCGCAGACGTTTTGGTCATAAAACTCAGGACAAAAACTGCCGCCGTTTCTGACACTCTCACGGTGTTTTACAAGACAGCCGGCGAAGGGTGCATATGTTAATGGAGTATGTCTCGTTAGTTGCTAGCATAATTAGGGAATTAAATAAAGTGATTTCATGGGGCACAAACTGAAGGATCTGCCCTTGTCACTGCATGACTTCCAGCCATATTTACGCTTTGCGTGGTTCACACAGAGAGAGGAGTTAGTAGGACTATGTACTTCTGTTTTAGAGGGAAAACCAGGTACTGCATTCACCTATTGCAGCACAGTAAGAAAGTAGAGCATGGAAGCAGAAGTATCTCGGTGGTAATGTTTAGTTAGTATGGTAAACTTGCACAATATTGAGTTGCAATGGTTGTGGTGGTGCTATTCTAGTAGTTTGTTGTTTTCTCTCAAAATGTATTTCTATTAAACACGTTGGGTTTCCTTCGGGACCCCAGCAATACACAAGTGTTAATCATGGATCTGCGGCAGGAGACGGACCCTGTTCTCCTGCGTGAAAGTTAGGACTCCCTATATGTTGTGAATTAGTGATGATGTCCAATAAAGACATCAATCTGAGGGATACTGGGCTGTTAGGTCAGGCTACAGGCTCCTTCAAAGTAGTGTGATTTGTTTTGTTTTGCAGGCACTTAATAATGTCACAGCCTAACAATACAAAATGACCTACATAGATCCATTTTGAAAGTTTCATACAGACCTTGCAGGTCAATAACTATAACGAGCCCAATCAGATAATTGACCCCATCAAACAAAAAAACACTGACCACTGCATTTGTGTGCGTGCACCTTCGTTGCTTGCATGTTCTGTTGATCTTCTAGCTGTCATGCTGGATGAGTTTTTGAGCCTGTGGCCAGATGGTGTCCTCGCCAAAAGCCTCTGTGGCGTGCCTCTCTCTCTGTCTCTCTCTCTCTCTCTCTCTCTCTCTCTCTCTCTCTCTCTCTCTCTCTCTCTCTCTCTCTCTCTCTCTCTCTCTGTGTCTGGCTCTGTCTTACCCACACAAACATGGACACACACACGTATAGAATCTCCAACGCTGCCACCCCATCCGCTATCTCTCCCCGCTCGCTGTATAGCCCCAAACTGTCGGAGCAAAAATACCCACAACACGTCTGCTGAGAGACCTAATTCTCACACACTGCTCTCCCTGGAGAGAGAGGGAGAGGGAGAGAGAGCATTAGTTGCTGCCTCAACGAGTTTTTTGGGGTAAATTACAATGACAAAAGGAGAAAGAGAATGATGGAGAGCAGTCTAGTGAGGATGGGGTGAAATTCGGGAAAATCCACACACACATGCGCACACACAAGGGAGGTAGAGATTAATAGTTTAAAATGTAGCCTTGTAAGCGTAAATGCCAACCACCTCATCCATGTTGGATTCAGACTCAGCCTTTGTCTATGAAAAGAAGGCAGAAGGGAATAAGACAATACAGCAAAAAAAAACAACATGCAGGGAGAGGTCGGAAACTTGTTGGAGCCTTGTGGGAGCTGACATTGAGATTCATAAGAGCTACTATTTTGACTTATCTTCCTCTCATCCTCTTCTTTCATTCATTTTCATTAGCCTTGAATGGCTTTCCCCAGAGCTCTGCATCTTAAAGACAAGACAAGGCAAGGCGACGCTGGAAACGCTAACACCATCAACTTTAAAGTTAAAATCAACCACTTATAGTCATCCATTGTTAAAGGGCCAAGCTGAGTCTTTCCCATAAACAAAAAGGTGACACTTTTGATACTTGATACAGATGAGTGTCGGCTTCATGCCTAAAACCTACATCTAAATCTCATATGAAGGTCTGCTAGTTGGGTAGCGGTGCAGCCTTTAAGCTGTACTTTGTAAGCTCTCTGGTGGTCTCTGTATAAGTGTGGATTAAACTCGCCTAAATCCAGATGAATCAGAGCTGCAGCAGCCATTTTGGGGCAACATGAAATGGAAGAAAGCGATGGTTGAATTCTCTTTTGTCCTTTTTTTTTCTTGACACATTTAGACACATTGATCAGATTGTTGGTGTCAGAAGACAACGTTAGGCAGTGACACCGCTCGTTGTTTCTCGTTCTGTGAGTGCCCCTCTGATATGCCCCTCCTGGCTTTTTGACAGAGTGAATGAACCCAAAAACAAGAAGAACTGGGTCATCTCCCTGACATCTCTGTGACAAGATTAGCTCTGGGTTTTGGCCAGTTTTTGTCAGTTTGACCGAGATTGAGGCTACAGTGACAGAGATGTAAGCGGGTGATGTCTAGATAGTTGTGAACCAAATAAATGTCAGAGGTGCCATTTGAAACTTGTGACGGATACATGACAGTTAAAACGTAGAAGAATGTGTCTGAAACATGCCTGCCGATAGCCCTCGAGTTCCATGTCATTTAAAAAACAAACGCCACTTGGTCGTAATAAGAAATAAGAAATGACCATTAAATGTATCGTCAGAGTTGCATAAACTCTGACCGCTCCTATTAAAGTCGAAAGGTGATGTAAATCGTGTTATATTTAGAACGTTTTTATGCACAATATGTAAAAAGGAAAAAAAAATCTGAATAACTAATTCTGAATAAATCTTTTCAGAATATGTTATTCATTTGCGGCCATCTGTTTTCTCAGTTTTAATTAGATAATAACCAGGAATCTTTACAAAACTTACCGATGACTACAGTCAGTGACTCTCGAGCTGCAAGTATTTAAAGGAAATTATAAAATGTGTGGCTGAAATAAAACAATCGTATGGGTTCATAACCAGCTTATAATAACCATACGCCACAGCTATGCCGTCGGATTTCTTTGCACATTCAGTAAAAAAATTAATAAAAATCAATTAAAAAGACCAATGTGGTTGCTTAGTGACGGGGTGTTTTGGCAGTTCCTTAATGAATGGCATACAAATAACTTTAATAAATAACTAAATATAATATGGGGCTGCACGGTGGTGTAGTGGTGTAGTGGGCCTCACAGCAAGAGGGTCCTGGGTTCGATTCCCGGGTCGGCCCGGGTTCCTTCTGTGTGGAGTTTGCATGTTCTCCCCGTGTAAGCGTGGGTTCTCTCCGGGTTCTCCGGCTTCCTCCCACAGTCCAAAGACATGCAGGATGGGGATAGGTTAATTGATGACTCTAATGTCCTGTAGGTGTGAATGTGAGCGTGAATGGTTGTCTGTCTCTACATGTCGGCCCTGTGATAGACTGGCGTCCTGTCCAGGGTGAACCCTGCCTTCGCCCAATGACAGCTGGGATCGGCTCCAGCCCCCCCATGACCCTAAATACAGGATAAGCGGTAGACAATGGATGGATGGAAATAACCAAATAATGAAATCAATATAACGCTAGCCTGTGATGAAAAAAGACAAATGCTAGCTGCTAATGTGCATTCCAGAGCAACCACCTCGGTATCTGCAGGCAGCCAGGAGGGCCTGTGTTATTGTTCACATTTTTAATCAATAAAAACAATTGGAATGTGTCTATAGTGTTCATATTGCCATACTTGATGAGCTTTTTAAAAAAGCAATAACTCACCTTTTTTATTGTATCGGGATATATAAGCTATCTTATCAGCAGTCTTGCTTCTATACACAGTAAATAATGTAGCTTCACAACCAGTCTTTGTGACTGTTTTGGAGACACTTAAGGCAGGGGCATTATTTTTTTCCTCCTCCAGCTCCCCCCCCCACCTGTTTTCCCCACTGCCTCCCAGTTTTTTGAAGAGGGGAATAAACCCAGATACAGGAAGAACTGGGTCAAATCTCTGACCCCTATGTGGCAAGAGAGGCTCTGGGCTTTTGGCGAGTTTTTGAATGTTTGACCGAGATAGAGCGGGTATGCTGAAAGAGGGAGCTATAAACAGCGGCGTGGTGTCTACGAGCAACGCTAGCAGCAATAGACAAATATGATGCAGCAGAAAACTTTTGAACCGCTCTTTTCTTTTCCTAAAGGATTCCAGAGGTTGCATGGGGCTTGTCATTGTTGTCATGGAGTATCCTTATCAAGAGAAAATAAAGATCGGAGAAGGCTACTCATCATCACCATCATCATCATAATCATCATTCATTTACATTTTCAATCATTCCTAGCCTCATGAAGGTTATAATAACTCTTTGGAGGAACTATTAGATGTTTTGATTGAAATGTATGGTCATTTTGGAGGCTGCAGTTTGTGGTGGTGTTAAATGGTCTTGTGATGAACTGAGAGGTTTCTATTGCAATATTTATATGATAAATATCTTTATCATTTTCATCAATGAGGGTATGTTAAATAACAGAAACAAGCTCTTATGATGTAATACAGTTCAACGGCACCACAAACTAAACCTCCAAAATGATCAACACCTCTCACAAACAGTGAGAACTTAATGGATGTAGGAATCATAGTTGTATTGAAATATTGGGGGGGGGGGGGGGGGGTTAAGTCAAATGCGTTGACAACAAGGAATGCCAAAATGACATACGTACAGTGTCAAAATGTACATTGCTTGAATATTAACAGAACCGATGAAAGCCAACTGTTTAATTCTCAGGTAGAAAGCCACATTTTGAATCTTCACACGTGGGTTTAAATTTGAATCACAGGCTTTACCATTAAGGTTACAGTACTCAATGAGAATAATTTGCCTGTAAAAGGTCAAAACGGGGAACAAAAACATGTTATTGGGATCTTGGCCGTGAAGTCTACAGTATCACACACTCTTGTTGCATTTCAAATTACAAAGGCTTTCTGCTTTGATGCACTGAAGACATTAAGTGCTTCAAGTGTCATACAAGGATGTATGACGGCGTATACTGTAATGTAATATGTGTCGGTGTGGAAATGCCTGTGTGTTCCTTTTCTATGCTCTTACACAGAATATGCGTGAATCTACAGGCAGCTATGCATTCAGTATGTGAGTCCTTGGTAAGTGTGTAACGGGGTGTTTGTTGGTTTTCGTGTGTGCCAGCAATCATATGCAGACATGCATGCATGCATCGTCTGATGCAGAAATCATGAAAGGAATTTGCTATAATGCATGTATGAGAAGGTATTTTAGCCTGACAAAAATGACAAAAACTATAAGGAATGGTTGTTCTTCTTTTCAATGAACATTCAGAGGATATATTGGAAATTAAATTTACAAATGTGCCACAAAATGTATTGTTTTTAGGTCAGAAATCTCAAAACCAGCTTCTCTGAAGAGCTTAGGCTTCCGAGAAAGGCCAAGACTTCCTCTAAGGTGTTAATGATTTCATACGGCTGAGACCAATACAATACATTTACCAATGTTCTACAAATTAGAATTTATATATAAAATTAAGCAGGAAACATACTAAATATTCTTAAATGTATCCCAGGTTAAGAGTGTGCGATCGTGCAATCGATAGCTGCTGGAAAACCATTTATTATGGAAACTATTGACGTAGTTGGAAAGTGTTTTGTTTTACATATTGCTTGACTTAAACACCCACACACTCACACTGGGTAATAGATATTTTGCAGCAATTCCAAACATTTTACTACCAAAGGTCCGGGTGGTTGTATCGATTTTCTGTGCTACATGCATAGGGATCAGTAAACAGTTCAAGACCACTTCCACCATTTGAAAAGCAAACAAACTTAAATCACCTTAAATCAGCACAATATGTGGAAGCCCCTTCCCATCCACTATGTCATAATAGGCCAGTTTTCTCATACCCCGTGCCTTTCCCCCCAATAAATTAGGCTAATCGTAAACGTCACTATTGGCTAATATTTTCTAGTGTTTGTTAGATGGATCCACACAAAGTGCGGCCATGCGTTGGCCCTGGTTTCATGAGACCAAGGTGTCACCATGAAGCCACCATGAACAAGCACAGAAAAACGGTGCAAAGTTTTAGGCCTAAGTTTTACTGATTCATTAGTCTTTAACCTTCATAGCCTATACAGACAGTACACATACACAGCGTTATTCAAACACATGAAAACTGCTGATTATGGCAGCACGAGTCGACCCCTGCCCCGAGCAATACTGAGTACTGGCAGGAAGTATACCTTTTCGTATCCAGAGAGATGTGAGAGTACCGACGCCAGCCAAACCGTTCTCACTGCCTACTGGTCGACGCCCCTAGGCATGGATGCAGTATGAGATGCACCAGCATTTAAACTCACTCCAATGTAAACTCATCTGCATCATTATTGGATGCTCTGATTGCCCAAGTAAACCTAAAAATTAAGTAAACCTAGGTTATTTTGGGAAAGGTAGTGTATGTAAGGAACAGAAACTGTAAGTTTTCTGTGGACATGGAAGTTTATTTTTAGGGCTATTGGATAGAAGAGACTGATGAGAACAGCTGATTCATGATTGACAGCCCCGAGCTATGACAGCGAGGAAATCATGAGCGAGAGGATGTAATAGGGATAGCTGGTGATCTGAGCATGCACAAGTATATTCTTCCTCTCTGCATTTACATTACACAACTTAATTCTAACACTTGAATCTCTAATCATATCCCATCATGTTTCAAACATAGCTGGATGTTCTCCTGACATTGTCGTTGGGATTAAGAACGAGGATTTGAAGTTCAGTCCTTCATAGTGGAGAGTGCGTGGATATCAGTATGTTTGGCGTGCATCATGTATTGCTTCTCTTCATTAATTTATCCCTAGATTTGGTTTCATCCCACCGTGGATGCTGACCGGCTAATGCGAAGCTTAACCAAGACCGGCTCGCGTAGCCTTCAAAGCCATATCATATATGATGAAGTAACACTGATGAGAGCCTCGGATCAATACGTAGAGAGACTGCATTTGGCCCGAGGAATCGGTCGAAGCATTTGGTTCTCTGTCAGTATTACACTTACTACAGTCATGATGGCCAGTGATTGCTTTTCCATTCCGAGCACTCTTTCCAGCTCTTGCACTCTTGAACACAAGGCTAAAAACCCAATCTCCGGGAATACAAAAGTAAATGGCAATTTGAGCCCCAGCAATTTACCAGTAGATTGTGTGGATTAGAGGGGCTCTCGCTGCTTTTGTTGCAGTGCTGTATCAGTCAAACAGGCAGAACGATGGACAGGCCGACCGGCTGGTTATGATGGGGATGTGACTTTCCAGCTAGTTGAGTTGAATTGATGACTTGGGAAAGGTTATGTTTGCCCGCCTTCTAAATTAATACACATATACTGTATTCACAGTTTGACTACTCCACTCAAGCAGCAGGAATTATCTTTTTATTTTAATTATCTGACTGACGTTGGAGAAATAAGACGGAGAATAAATGAGAACACTGTGATTGACCGAGTAGCTTCAGGCTCCTCTCTTCAGGATGTCACCTACCTCCACAGCATATGTACTCTCTCTCTCTCTCTCTCTCTCTCTCTCTCTCTCTCTCTCTCTCTCTCTCTCTCTCTCTCTCTCTCTCTCTCTCTCTCTCTCTCTCTCACTCACTCTCGCGCGCACACACACACACACACACACACACACAAAACAAACACATTTTCCAACAGATGACGATGGAAATTAAGGACGCGTATTTTAGGAAGCAAAGCAGAGAACAGCACTTTTTGCCTTCCTATAATTGCCCCCATTGAGTCAATCGTTTATTCCTTCCCATAAACAACTCAAACTGAACCACCCCTCGCCCTAATCACTTTCTGCTCCCTTGTAACCCCTTACTGCTCCTCCCCCTCGGTATATACACACACACACACACACACACACACACACACACAGTCCGACTCAACTCAGACTTTCATTTGTTCTACTTGGGCAAGCACATGAGATAATGCTCCATTGATCTCCGATGTCCTTCAGCATTCTCATATCCATAAGTGATGGGACTCCACATCTCTTTCTCTCTCTCGTTGCTCTTTGTTCCAGTGTACCAAATCATACTTTCAGATTAATGCTTCCGGAGCCTTTTCTTTTGTCCGTCTCGTTCTTTTCACTGTGTTCTCGTCTTTAGCACAGTCTTCATTACATCTCCTTTACATCTCCTTTTTCTTCTTGTTCATGTTCCTTGTCCTACGCTGTCTTCGGTTCCATGTTGTGTCACCTCAAACTTTTCCTGATTATCCCCATTTTTTCTCTCTCACGCACTCACATGTTCCACCTCCTTTTCGTATTCTATCTTCTGTTCTGCTGTCGGAAATCATGTCCTGGTTGCTCAAAATAATCCACAGACCTTGTTGAGAGCAGTTTCATGGAGGAGCTAATAGTTCCTGTGAAACCGCAGGTTCCTACATCGTACAAAAGACAGAGAGGGGGAAAAATTAATTAAAATATATTTGTGTGAACTGTCCCCTTTTAAACCTGCATAGTAAGCAGAAGTACACACCAGATCTCAGGAACCACAGCTCAGCCATGCTGGTTTTAATTTTACATTATCTATGTAGAGCTTAATAACAACTGTTAAAGGAAATCTTCAAATCTGGTGCACAATTGTGTGGATATAGTAATAGAGATGAGTTTGTTTGTGTGACTGCGGTGGGTAGTCAACACCACGGGGTGCAGATCTTTGTCCCAGATGATAGTTATAGTAGAAATGTTCATTAGAGGAGAAGCGGAAGTGAATAGTATGTATAGTATTTAACATATTTAGCGCTCTGCTTTCCTCAAATTCCTTGTTTCCTTTTCTGCATGCATCCATCTTTTATGACAACCATTTTGCATGTGGCGTCCCGTTCAAGACATCAGCAGACACGTGTTGATTCAGTCACTTGTGTGCTGATGGGCTGCACTCTGCACTTCCCTGCATAAGACTATGGAGATAACTGAGATGCTTTCTAAGAAAACATTAATGAGTTGGAGCCAACTATTCGAAAGTGGAACCATTTACACACACACACACACACACACACACACACACACACACACACACACACACACACACACACACACTGCTGAGACTGAAATAGCAAGGACAATATGACTCATGCAGTAATATGAGTAGCTTAGACGGTGGGTGCCATCTTAGATTAGCAGAGAGAGGTAGCATAATCTCCCTGGACACAATTGTACAGAACACACTAATGAACCTAACTATCCAGGTTAAATGTTGACACCGGAAAACAGTATGTATTGCACTCTGATTATATGCAGAATATTTAATCACTCATTACAACTCTTCAGCTAGCCCTTTGTCTTTGTTTCCAATGACAGTTTTAATTAACACCACACATCAGAAAACAGAAACCTGCATGAACATGCCCCACTGGACTCCATCAGTGACGCTGGCTGTAAGTGTTCTGTGTAAAGGTTTGACAAGCCGTACACTTGGACGCTGAATGGCTTAGACATGGACGATGACGCAATCCAGAAAACAGTTCTTCAGTAGATACATTTGTTGAGTATTCAATCAGTGTTAGTAATGGTTTCATGTCGTATATTTCTGAGGCTGTGCTCTGGTGTGGTGCTGAGACACAGAAAGTGTGGAAATGATACAAAGATACTTGCCATTTCTGGTTCACAATGCCATCACAACACACACAAAATCCCCAAAAAGCAGAGAAAATCTTAGTTTTTACAACAAATGCATATGTGATGACCTGCAGTGGTTTCTGGGTGTACGCACATTGTCTTTTTTTTGTTTTCTGCAAAATTGTCAGGAAAGCAGAAACACTTGAGTTTACCAGGCATACATAAGGAGCTTATAGGCTAATCGTCAGATGTACACGCCCACTCCCAACGCAGGGCCGGTCTGAGTGTTCAGCGTTGACAGCCGCCCACGCAATGCATACTGATGCATGCCGGCACGTCCCGGCGGTTAGTGGTTATACCTTTTGATAGACCATCAGTTCGGATCATGTCATTCTTATTTTATTGAGGCTTTCATATTTAAAGGGCCACACAATTACATGTTAATGAAACAGCCTGAAGTGATGCCTGAAGTGATTGAAAGACATTTAATTCCATGTCGACATGCTTCTGTTCTGTGACTTTTCTGCATGACTTTCACAACCTTCCAAGAAGTGTCCCTTCTTCAATGTTCTCTTTTTTATTTAGTTACAAACACACAATTCAAATGATTATAATTCCACATGATTTATATTTTTCTTATTGTATTGTTTTTTATTGTATTTTTTTTAAAACCTTGCTATTAGACGTGTGGTTATATATTATAAGGTGGTTAGCAGTAGTGTTACTGATGTCCACATATTATTTATGTCAGACAGACACTACCAGCGAAGCCGAAAATCTTATTTGTGGGAGTAGATTGGCCGGGGCCGACACTGAGTGTTGCTGGGGAGATTTGTGCTTTTTCCCCTCCCAAGTAAGATTAACAAGTTAGCAGTGAGTAAGTAAGTATGCTCACCAACTTTAGTTCTCCTAATGAACAGACTATTGTTAATTAGCAGTAACTCCAGATGGGAATTTAACGTTGTGTGGTCACACTAATGTGTGTCGGTCTGCTGAATATAAGGAGAGAAATGGAGAGTGACAGAGAGAATGAGGAGATGAGGGATGTATAGGGTTGGGAGATTGGATGAGAATTGGTGGCCAAAGAAAGTAAATCCACTTTTGTGGGTTGAATATCTATCTATCAAGCAAAAATCTATTCCGTTTTCACTACTTTCTACTACTCCATACTCTCATTATCTCTGTCGGGACAGACTGTGTGTGCGTGCGTGTGTGTTCACTGATTTTTTCACTGGCAAACCTTTTTGAAAATGAAGTCTTCACGGGAGACCAGCCAACCTGAGCATAAGGACTCACAGCAAGCAGTCGAGGATGCAACGCGTCTGCGAAAAAAAAAGAAAGGAGTGAGAGATAAAAGAAGGCGATTGTGAAACGTGTCACGACCCATTTAACAACACAGCGGTCTGTTGCGCCTGCAATCAAGTTATATTCAGTGTAGGTCATGAAAGAAGTGACAAAGCAGTTTTTTGGCAGGAACAAAAAGCATATATATCCACAAAAGCCAAAGAGAGAAAATATGTCACTAAAGTGTGAGACCGTGTGTAAATGTGCTAATGCACATAATGTATAGACACCAAAGGATATATCTCATAAATAAATGCACACGCCACACACTCGCAGCAACTTGGAACAACAGAGGGGTTGCCCCGCTTGTACCTGAGCTGGTGGAAAGGTGAGTCACGACGTAAATGTGCTTCCTGTGATTCCCATCCCAGGTGAAGTGACCTAGAATGATGGCGAGGAGTCATTTACATGATTATCCTCCGGTGAGCAGTCAAAAAAAAAAAACGAGAGGGGGAGACAAAGAGGAAGGCATGAGATCAGTGAACAGCTGAGGTCACTAACAAACGGTGCTATTGTTAGACATCGGGAGAAAAAAAAAAGGCTGTACAAAATCAACTGCCTGACTCATGCTGTTAAACTGCCTACAGCATTTTTTTAACAGTTGCTGGGGAACTGTTATTAATGTTTAATATCAGATGACACATCATACTGTATTACTTAATCGCATGTTCTGGAAAGCAAAAAATTACATATATTGACCATTACACAAGATGCCCAAATGGTTTGTTTCCATTGGTATCACATTTGAAGTGATATGTCCTTGCATGTCCTTGTCAGATGTAACTACCATGTTTTATTTTGACTTCAAAGCTATTGGTGAATGAAATGCTCCATATTAGGAAGGAGTTGTATTATTTTGGAGGGATCTCTATGTTTTAACGCCATAAAGGAAGTCTTGAGCTCACCATCTTGGGTCAGTAATGCTTTTATAACTTTTTGTGGCGTTGTCAATGACAACATTCCCAGAGGGGTGTTCCATCAAACTCGCTAAGCGCAAAGCCGGGCTAATTTCGATAAACCTTGCTACCTTTAGCGAGAGTTGCGTTCCATCAACGTGACTTGAGGCACTCTCCGCTAAGTAACCATGGGAATTTATCCGACCAAACTAGCCTGCTCCGGGGCAGGCTAACCATCAGGCTTACTTTAGCGGGGGTTTCAGAGAAGGCCGTCTGTCGGAAACAACTGTACCAGCAGAAGGTTCCGCCAAGCCTAGTCCTCGTGATTTTGTCACGTGAAAGACCAAAAATTACCAGAATTACATATATGAAGTACAAACAGACTATATTTTCATCAAGCGTCTAAGAATACATGCTTGCAATTAAAAATAAATGAATAAATATGAATAAATCGTTTATTTCCTGAACACAGACTGGCCATATTATTATCTAAATACATATATATTTCACATGTTGTTCATCCCCCAACCCGGGTTCACATCCCGGCAAGGATGTCTTATGTGGTTTTTCTTTCTTTTTTTTTGCCTGTATAATTGTCTTTAGATCAGAGAACTAGAGCAACATTTTACTTTAACTATGATAAATATGTCATACAATTTCCCCCGAACCCAAATATAACTTGCAAAAACATGATAGGCATAACGATGTTATTATTAATAGCATGTTATAGATCCCAATGACAAAGGCATTGCTGCATGCAATTTTCAGCCACATAAATTCCTTTCAGGTGAGTTCATTAATAGGTTCATTGAATGTATTCATTGACTTGTTGAGATAAATGAGTTGGTCAATATATTTACTAGGCCTATCTACAAAAAGAGAGAAAGAGAGAGTGAGTGATTTCCGGCTAAAGAAAGAAATTTCTCAAACTTCCATAGTCGGGAGTTGAACTGTCGCCTGCCGCGTGGAAAGCCGGCACGCTACCTCTACACTATCCTCACATTCGTGAAATTTTTGTTAGTATTATATTAGAACATGTTATTCTTAATGGTACTTACGCACTTAATCGCTCGGCAATTCTTGCCCAAGCAGCCTCGCGATTTTTATTTATCACTACAGTATTCCCTTTTATAGTTATGATGGGTTTGTACTCCTCGTACAGTTCCATCAATAATTTTTGCTCTGGTCTTTTCTGCCATTTTCTCGATGATTCGACATTCACGGTTCTGGTCTGGCTTCATATCCCGTGAACGGCGTAACACAAGACAACGTTAACCTGGCTGGAATTAGCCTCAACAAGGCGTGGCTGAAATGCGTTAATGGAATGGGTTTAGCCGCAAGTGGAAGTTGGCGTTAGTTCTAACCAGGCTTAACCAGGTAAGCGCCGCCTTCATTAGCGAGTTTGGTGGAATACCCCTCTGGTGTGCGTGTGACAGAGTGTGTTTCAGCTGTGTTTGCATTATTTTCCAAGTGAGATGGAGAGCAAAACTTTTTTGGCAATGCAATACACAGGGATAATCAGCCACGGGGCTTAACATGAATATGCATGAGCACATAGTGACAACAACCAGGGACTGTGTGTGTGTGTGTGTGTGTGAGTGTGTGTGTGTGTGCACGCGCACGTGAAGGAGAGGGAGAAGCAGAGGGTTCTGGTAGAAGAATTGGTCTTTGTCCGGTTGGAAACTGGAAAGCGCTGCTGATGTTTGAGCGGGCGAGTGACAAAGTGACAGAAATTGAGTGAGGAAGTGATGCAAGCAAACGAAAGAGGGAGTGAAAGAAAACAATCGGGGTGTGAAATCGTTCTGCAGGAGATTAAACCTGCGAGTGTGTGTCTTCACAACAAAGGTGTGACAGAATTAATCTGAGTCGCTTGCAGCTTGTGTGTGCGTGTGTGTGTGTGTGTGTACTGAAGGAAATTAATTCTTTAACTTTCAGCCCAGATAAATTAGTGCATCCACAATGCTTACCATCTAAAGTACTTTCATTAGCTAGTGGAAATACCATAAGCTGTATCAGGTACTTAAATAAATGATAAATACATAAATAGAAAGCTGGACCTGTTTATAGCGATGTAGCATTAACAAAGCTTCACAGATCCACAGCGACTGATCACATCCAGCATTCGTCCTTTGCAGCACAGACTGGCCTCCCTCCGGCAATCAAGGAGGGCATCCTGGGCTTTGAGGCCCAGCGGTGCATTGATTCTCTGTTTAGGCCTGTGTGAGAAAGCAGATGGCACAGCCACACAAATGGGCACACACAAACCAAGTTGCCAGCGTACTGGGAACTAAACCCAATGCAGTCGCCAGTATGTGACACAACCCAAGGTCCTTTTAAGTCGCTTTTTCACATTTTTCAAAAGCACTATCTTTGTGGTCTTCAAGGGTTGATCTTTGACTGAAAGCAGGATTTTTGGAGGACAGTTATATTAGGCTGCAGTAGTTTTAGCTGTCTGATAAACTATGTGCATACGCACTGAGCGCATACAAGCCAACAAATCCCAAACTGTGTCACTCCATCACCTACACATCCAAAACATTTCTGACAGACCATATTGGACTTCCATCCCACTATGACGCCCGCTCCCTGCTCTTCTCTCTTAGCAGTATTAGTGCTAGTAGGAATATAATTGGACACTGGGTGGCCAGAGTAGGAGGCGCATAACAGCTCCAGGCTGGATTTAGACATGAGCAACCAGACAAATCTGATTTTTAACACCTTGTGACGCAGAGGTGATGTGCTTATCATCAGCTCAACGTGGCAAAACCATACAAATCGAGGTCAAGTGGGGTTAAAATCACATTTTAGGGGCAAATCCAGCTTCGGGAATCCCAGATTTAGTTGTGCGTTCGGAACTGCACACCCTCGACTACATTCGACTGTAATAACACGTTGACTTGCAGTCCATGCGTCGATATCTGGCACTGGATGCTGGGATTGTTGGGTGTGGGAGGGATTGATATGGATCAATCTGGCAGGGTGAAGTAAACAAAGATAAGGCCACATAGTCACGGTTACACATCTGACCTAATGGTCTTTTCATATGGTTACACAAACAGTTATTTATTTATTTTTCAGCAAAAGCTTGTTGGTTAATACATGAAATATTTCATTACAGGAAAGGAGGTCACACTATAGCTTCCTGCAGCCTGGTGAAGTCATTTTGCTGGTTCAACCGCGGGACGCGTACATGCGTCATCGTGTGGGCACACGCATATGGATACGCTCATATAGAATCAAGCCAGCCATGTTCGCTCTAGGGCTGAATTGTGAGCGTTCATTCTACCCAAACAACAACATCATTACATCAATACCGTTTCTGCTTAGCAGGCTTCCTTTTGTGTCAATAGACACATCCGCAAACAAAAGGCGGTAGGGGAGATGACGTGAAAGACTTGCGACTGCAAAATGTGTCATATCTGTTTGTTTTTATTATTTTTAACAGCACAATGAATGCAGGACATTTCTTTACGGCTTTACAGCAATTCAGAGCCCAAGATGCATTTGTACGAGCTTGTGCAAGTTTGGTGGAAAATCATGTGCCAACAAATGTTATTATATATTTACCTGATATTTCACCTGTGATTTTATATATCCTTTCTGAAAAATATGTCTAAAAATACATTGATTAACTTAATGATTGATGATACATTAAGAAACTGTGGGCCGCTAAAACATGTGAGACTCGTTGCTAAGGGCACTAAGCTTATGTCGCTGATGGACTGTAATCCCTTCTAGGGCGATTTATCTCTGGTTGCTTTGAAGGACATTTCAGGATATTTTTTTTTAAGATTCAGTGTGTGCGATTTACTTGCTAGCTGGGTCAGCCTTATTTCACTAACAACACTGATACATTATTTTTCCCAAATTTGTCTGCATGCGGGCGGGTGTGTGTATGTACATATGACTGAATAACTGCATGCGTCGTGGTGTGTATAATGCATGGATGGACCCTGCAAGTATCCCTGACAAGAGAGCAGCTGAAAGACCACTGTTTACATTTACTGGCAAGAGACGAATGCATTATAGAGTAGAGGTGTAGAGCTGTTATATGAATGCCCTTTTAAGGGATTACACAAGAAATAACACAAAACATTCGCATGCAAATGGCGTCTGCTATTTGTATGAAACAAGATATTCGGACAAAATCCTCCAAATGGAGGTCTGTGGTCTAATTTGTCAGTTTTATGGGAGATAAGTTTGAAAAAACCACCTCCCTGTCCATTTGTCGATACCAGCTTGATTCCATGAGAAAAAGCTTGTGTCTGCCTCGCAACACAAGGGGGGAAATAAAATGCCACAGTTGTTATAATTCTTTACTTAAAGAATAGGCCTTCATGGTATTTTAACCCTGATCTTAGTATCTTAAATGAACGATGCTTTCTCATTCATCATGGTGACCCTGATTCTCACATCCCCATCAAGCTAAACAGCATTTGAGTTTAAAGCAATAAACATATGACGGCACATACGTTCCCTGGAATGGGGGGAGAAAAATTATTTAAACCGCTCAAGGCCACCTTATTAGTCGCACATGGAAACATAACTTTGCTGTTATCTGCATGATTGGTCATTGTGGCGTCAAATAGATGTGCTCACATACGCCAACGTCAACAAGCAGCATGCTGGCAAACAAATCAACCTCAAGTTTCCCCCCCGGAGCATCACAGCAAGCAACGCGTCTGTTTGTGTTTCGTGTTCCGTGGCATGACATGTCAAACACATGTGATCAACACATGTGATCAACATGTTGACTCTTCCATCTGCTCAAGCGCATGATGCGGTCAATTATTGCTTCTCTTTCTTTGACGGGTTTCTTGAGTTTAACTTCATCCTCTGACTTTATGCATTGTTATGGTGCCGTGTGCCGGTGTTGAAACGGGAACATTCCGCTGGTAAATCAATTAATTTAGTGGATTTGCTTCTAACGTTGGTGAATTTTAATGGGCAAGTTTGAATTGAAATTCAAAACTCTAGCGCGGCCTATTTTGCAGAGGCACAGGCATCAGTTTTGCTGTGCAAATTTCCTCCTGGTGTGACTGGGCATTAAGTGCAATCTGCAGCCAATTAGAAAAGAGCTAAGGGATGCTGAGTAGGAGTTTGCACTATTGCTGTGAATTTGACACCTATGCTGCAAAGGAAATTGTGTTCCCTTTATTACTTTAAGGCAGAAATAGTCGATAGTTGGATGCCTCCGTGCTCCATTCCTCTCAATCTCTTTCATAAGTTGTTATTAATGCAACTATGAATCTACTGTAACTGTCTGCCTGTCCTCTTTTCCTATAGTTACCAATAAAAAAAACAACACCACACCATCTGTACCCTGTAACACAATCCAACCTCCCGTCTTCATTCCTCTTCTTCTGGGAAGAAGCAAAATTGTGCTCTCAACGCATACCATTACTTAACAATTACCCTTTCAGATGGGACTGCATGGCTATTTATGGTCTTCCTCATTTATTTTAGCTAGGCAGCAAAATGCTGATCGCTTCCAAAATTTCCATTTGTGCCTTGAAAGTGGATTTATTGGAAACGCTGGACTGGAGTGCGTGTTTGTGCATCGTTGGGGTGTGGCTGATTAACATAATACACTGCTGTGATTGTACTGAAATGAAAATAGACATCAATATTCAGGAGCTGATGTCATAAATTATGTTTCCAGATAGATACTCTATACAGGTAGAATGAATAATATGTCACTGGATTTCCAAAACAATGCAAATCATTTATTTTGTTGTTGGCCCAGTGGTGGAGAGCTGTGTAAACGGCTGATGATTTGTTTTTAGTCATTTGGGAACCTTCCAGACTACCTTTATGTTATAACTGATTTGTTTTGGTGCTCCAATGCTGCCTGAATTACTATTTGACTAAGGAGTCTTAACACTTGGGCCCATTGTTTTTAGGGCTTTCTTCTAACTTGGTGATCTTGCAGTGACACTGAGCCTGAACGGCTCATTGGTGGAACTTATGCTGGTCTTCAAATGAGACGGTTTAATCTCACAGTCACCAGAACTAATGTTGCGTTTGAGTGGTTCGGTCCATTAGCTTCTATGTTTACTTTTGAGAAATTGACAGTAAATGTTTGAATCAATTAATAGCAGACACCGTAAAATGAACCAAATGAGTGCTTTTGCATGCCTACTGCTCAAACGCACACATTCACATTGTATTTACAAGAAACCCTATGAATAAAATAAATAAATAAAGTTTAACATGAGCAGTTCTTTAATGCACTGTACCACAGGAGACACCGGTACAAGGACAAAGTGAGAGGGCTGCTGTGTCACATGATAATCAGCGTGTCTCATGTTCTTCAAAAGATCCATATGTTTCCCTTGAGAGGCTGCGGGTGTGCTGCAATACTTCACAGGGTTCAAGGACATACTAGCTTATTAGGGAATTCCTACTGTTAGATTTCTCCGTTTGAGCGGCGCTCTGGATTGCTTTAGCCTCGATCTGTTGACGTAAGCATCGGTGGGAATCCTCGGCATGACCTCTCGCAGCAGCATGGCTATTTACACCATTGCCTGGGTGAATACTAATTGAGTTTTTGCTAGCTTTGCACCTCCAATCTCATCGTTGTTCTACTGTGCCTCATAAAATGCATGTAATAATCAAATATTTCATCAGGAGGAAATATTTGTGAGAAGTCAAAAAGACAAGCCTTTCAATAAAATGATTTTAAAAGATTTTTTTTCGGCAGTTTATGAACAAATCTTTTTTCTTAAGTTCACTGTTTTTTCTTGTTGCAAACTATTCAGCATAGGCTTTATATTCTCACCAAAAAAGTTCACATTTCTCATCATTTTTTTGCTTTTAAAGTTTGCAGGACTAAAGAAAAAAGAACCCAACATGCTGCCTTCAAGGTCCTCACAAAACAAAGATGCAGAAAGTCAGTGAAGGACTTTAAATAATGATGCATGTTGGTGCCTTGTGTGCAAAAAAAAAAATTTATTTCTTTGCAAAAAAGGATTGGGCTTGAGAAAAACTGATTTAGTTTGACAGAAAGTAGTTTAATACAGGTGCTGCTGCTCTTGTCGAACACAGTCACGGTTCTGATTCACTTACATCCAATTAATCAATCAATTTAATAAAAAGTTATACTCAGAGTGACCCACAAGTATGTGAATGTTATGTGTCTTCTGTGATCATTTCAGCAGCTACTAAATCTGTGCTGCGGCCTGTTGCGGTTATTATTTGTCAGCCAATTTATTTGACTGTTGTGGCATGTTGTGACCATCCGTGTCATTTTGTCGAGTTACTTGCATAGCCATGTTTTGTGGTGGCAGCAATTATGACTATTGAGCTTGACACTTTGGCTTGTTGGGAGAAAGGCCAACAAGGCGAGGTGTTTCATTACACCAAAGTAACATCCTCCCAGTTCCCCACTGCTTTTATTTAGCCTTTCATACATGAGTTGCACTTCCTGTGTCTTTCTCTCAGAGTATGTGCTTCGTAAAAAGAGCCAGGATAACTTCCCCGCCACCATATTTGGCTCCCGTAATCGCTTCGCCCGGATATTGAGAACGAAGGCATATTTTCATTGTGAATTTAATCCATTTCAAACAGGTGAAGGGAGATCTGCACCTTGATCAAGCCGTTATCAGGAGAGAGGGCGATGCAATTAATAATGCAACTATTGGAGATGGGCGTCTGAGAAATGTGATATGAATGCTCAAGCAGCATGCAAACCTAAACGGATGGGCATGCATATCATGCATGTTGTGTCAGCGTGTCCACTGTTTGGATTGACAATATTTCACTGTGACTATTTAGCATTAGGTCCTCCTCACACAGACAGTATAACAGATAAATACAGATTTTACAGTAGAAGAGTTTTGCTCTTGAACTGAGATACAGGGACTCTCCCAAAAGTCCATTTCCATAATTTATTAAGCAAAACATGTTTTTGTTTGGTTTGTTTGGACTCTTGAACGTCTCCACAAATAATAACTTCAAGTTCAAAACAGTGACGCAAGAACACAGCTTCAGAGAGAAATACTATTAAGTTATTGATCCAGCCACACTTCGGTTTCAGCCAGGTTTAGTAGAAAACATCATATTTGAAAGATTTTAGAGTCGTTTTTTTATGTCACAATTTATTTAGCTCCACATTATAACACACATTATTTCAGTATTATTGTATTCACTATTCAAAGGGCTTTACATAAATCATAAGTCAGAATACAATGTGCAAAAGAAACAGATCACCGTCACTCTTGTTTTTGTAGTATTTGACTGTCGCTCTACTCCAGGATGCTTCCTACCTCAAAGCCGAGTGAAGCAGCTGCGAGCTGCACTTCCGAGGTGGTCAACACATGCACGGAATCTTGGTGAAACACAAATGAGCTATTATAAGTCCAGTGGTTTACGACTTCAATTAAAATGAATGAATTTGACATTGGAGTTTAAAGAGCCACTTCTCTGTGCTCATTGCGAGTCCTTATTGCTGTTTGCTTGGTGTTTAAATGCAGCACTTTGGTCAAGTGTGGTTATTAAATTAAATGTGCTATACAAATAAAGTTTGACAATGACACGTCTTTCCGCTAAATTAACACCAAGGCTATTTAAAACCTATTTAAAGTGCGATAATGTATTTAATGCTGCTTGTGATGCAAATGGCCAGAGCTGCAGTTGAGTAAACATGAATATCTGGTTGCACGTCTGCAAAGAAATAGTCTAAACATATTGTGTAACTGCAACACTTTTTCCACAACAGTGTAGGCGGGTAATCACAGCTAATGCTTTTGACTTTGTGTCACTAATTTGACAGAATCATTATTGGTCTGAGTAGAAAACACAAGAAAATAAAGATGTGATGCCTAATAAGTGGATCCGATGGGCTGATTCAACCATGACACATTGGGCTAGAGCAGGTGTGAGCTGCCCCGTGCCAGAAATACAAAACATAGGAACTATTGTGCTTCCCCGTTGCTGATCTTTTGTTGCCGTGCTTGGACTGCTTTTTTTTTTTTTATTGTTTTACTGATTGAGCAGTTTTCTAGTGGAATGTCGATTTTGTTATATTATAGAAATCATACAATATTGGAATCATGTGAACAGGTTACATCCTCCTCTTAAATCAAAGGAACGTGGGGATGCAGGATGCTCTGACTTGCAACAGAGGGAAAATCCCCAGTTGTAATTTTCAATACATGTTATAATAACATCCACTGGGAAGAAACAGGAGAAAGCAAGCTCAGAAAATCAATTTGGAATAGCAAACAAAATCTCTTTTTGGCTTTTGAGTAAAATCTGCCCATCTTTTCTTATGCGAGAGCCTCTACACACACACACACACACACACACACACACACACACCTACCTGTCTTGTTTTTTCTCAGTGTCTTACCTTTTGTACTCCTTTACTATCTTTACTTCACTGCACTTTCATGCTTCTGCAGCAATTATACTTCCCATGTAGGCCTTTATCATGGCATACTTCGCAAACGGCATTCATCTTCTCTATTAGAGAAGAAAAAAATCAACCCATCTGACTCACATAGAATAGCTTGGTTTAAGGAACCCTTTAAAGCAGTCAAAAAAAAACTGCATTGCTGTAGGACATGATCAGTTAAATGCAGCTCAGGTTGATGTACTGTGAAGCATTTCAAGTCAACCATGGTGTAGCAACGGGGCACGTTAAATAATCAGAGTAAAACTTTATAGCCACAGTAAAATGAGGTCTGAGTGGCCACACAACCAATGTCTTACTGCAAAGAAAAATATATAAATAAAACAGTCATGTCCTCAGGTAAAGTAGCCCGTGCCAAAGCTCTCCACCACCTCCACTACTTCTTGATCCCATCTGTTCTTTTGTTGGTCTCATTTCTCTCCCTAGCTCGCCGTCGATCTTTCTCTCATTCAGCCTCTCAGAAGTGAGGGCATAGCTGAGGGAGCAGTGACCCATATTACCCTGGCAACCACCTATGATGAATAGTTTCTCTGGTGTGTGTATGTGTTCACGGCTATACTGGCAATTACTTGTGTCTTAAGTGTAACAAGGCTGTGCTCTGTAGAGATAACCGGCTTTAAGGTTCCAATCCTGAAAAGAGATCAATGTAAAACTTGTCAATTAGCGCTCATTGTGGTAAACTGGTCCTCACACCTTTGACTGCGTGGCATTTGTGCAAACTGTAGCCTGTGGAAGTTTGACACATGCAAATATGGGTTGGCATGCAAGCATATGAATCGGTTAAACCTGGAATCGAAATCTGTGTTAGTGTGCATGCTGATTTAATGCTGATGCTGATACAGTTTTGTATGTGAGGTGGGTCACATCAGTGAAGTGAAGAATGGCCTGCTACGAAGGTCAGCTTTTATGTGGCCATCTCATTTGTAATGTAACCGGCAGCCTTGTGGATGTGCTGATTTTGCATCGGTGATGATGACGGTTCCCTGGTGGGAGATCTGAGGTTTACAGGCATGTGCATGGTGTATCCGTAAGAACACATTTATGCAGAGAAACAGTCCTCACTTACCACCTCCCTATATCCCTCACCTATTTTCGTCTTCCCACTCCGCCTCTGTTTCTAAATCCATCTATCTTTTTTTCCTATCCCTTCATTTACAATTCCCTTGTCTAACTCCTCATTGTTATTTTAGTGAGTGTAAATAGCCGACAAAGATCATATATGCTGCCATTCTTTTCCCTGGTGGTTTCGGAACAATTGTACTTCAACAACTTTAAGACAACCTATTTTAACACTAAAGTAGCACAGTAAACTATTTGACCCTCCAAAACAAATGCACATCAATGACATCTTGAAGATTGGCACTCTTAAAAATGCAGGAGACCAGAAGCCCCTAATATGATCATATGAAATTATGCTGAATGTCCTCAACAATCTTCTTTAATGAAGGCTCAACACGACTGCAGTGATGGCCCTCACATTAGACTATGTACCTTCAAGGGATGATAGGGATATGTTCCATCATCTCCCTCCATGGAGGTGTTGTTGTCTGACTGAGGACTGTCTGTCTCATCTCAAGGACAATGGACTGTGAGGTTTGCTTGTAATCGTTTTCTCGTCTCTGAACTGCAAAAGTTTGAGTGCCACTTGAGGTGCACATTCATGTAATGTGATCATTTACCTGATGGACCCTCCTAAATTTGACAGTCTACATGTACTTTGTGTGCAAGCCTCATGAATAAATGTTACCTGAGAGTTTTAACACTAGCTTCTAGTCCTGCTTCCAGGAAACCAGCAGACAAATGGATAACACGTTGTGGCTCACATAGGCTCCTCCCTCTATTGGACCCTATTGGTATTACTGTCCTCCAATCTGACTGCCTTTCTCAACAGATGTATTCAGCACTCCAGTAATTTCATCACTGCCCATCATGTCCTGGCCTTTTAGCCTGGTGTAACCGTGTAGACCACCAACTGGCCCACCTGCAGAGCGGGTGGGATTATTTCTGATGCTTCAATGTGATCCTCCGCTGCGATGACAGCAAGCCGGATCTTGAGATCATTCACCCAGTATAGCAGCTTAAATAACATTATATATGGAGTTTCCATATTATACGGATTAACGATGGGATGTCTGCATGGCTTTGTTACCTGGAGTAAATACACCTCACACTAGTTTAACACTGGCGGAGTACACGTGTCTATTCCTTCGTCCTCCGTCTTCATCTATCTCCACACAGGGAGGGAAACTGAATCCTAAACCAGTGCATTGGCTGCAAGATGTAGTGGTATGAAGAAATGACTCGGGTAATGGTGCCTCAGCCCTGGATCAGTTCTGGGAGGCTCTGTCTCAGGAGAAGGGGACAATCTGCAAGGCAAAGCAATCAGGGTTCAAACAGTGGTACAGGAAAGGGGACTGGAACGCCTGTCCTATCCAGCTGGGTCTAGTCTCTCCGGTTTGCAGAGTTTGGTGGATAAAGGGTCGTCTCATGCCACTGTTAAAGTGCCTGTCACAGGTATTTCTTCCTGCCAAGAGGGTTTCGGCATTTGACCAGTCTTTGGCCACCAACGCATGAGGCAGTTCTTGCAGGGGGCCTTGAGGCAATGCTCAAAACAAATCCTTCCTGTATTCCCAATAATTCAAGGAGTTCACATGGTTCATATATAGCTGGATTAGGGATGCAAATTATCGAGTAATTCATTAATCGATAGTTGTTTCATCTTATCGATCGATGATCGATTAATTGATAAGCGGCAATTCTTCTGAGAAGCTGAATTTCCCTCCGAATAGGTTCTATCTACTGTATACATAACATAAAATGCTATCTTCCTTATGATATAAAGAAAAATGCAAATCATATTTTGAATAATTTCATTTTGATGCATCAATTTGGTGAATTTTGAGAACTTAAATATGACATATCGTTTCCTGACCAATTTCTTCCAAACTGCTGGTTCTGATCCAAATGTTGACATACTAAATGGGGTTGAGGAGTTTAAGCATTCAAGAAAAGGTGAAAACAAAAATGACTAAAACACAGTGCTGAGCCTTTAAACTATTAGTTTATCATGACTATTATTAATAATAATATAAGTGGGTGACTATTCCTCAGCCTTCCTTGGTGTTTTGGTTTTGACCTCGTTCACATACGTCGCCACTGGCCCATTTCTGAGCAACAACTGTCAATGAATGTGAATGTGTTCTAGCGGAATGTGGCCAGGACAGGCGATGCGATGTGGGCGGGGACGGAGAGAAAATAATGTAACTTTGTGCGATGCGAGTGAAGTGAGTACCAATCGGGATGTAGAATAGAGCTGATTGACAGTTGACGTCAACAGAGAGTTCCACAAAGAGTTGCCACTTGAACTAGCCGTCAGCGGCAGTAAATTTTTTTGGCCAGCAAACTATTCAGCAAGAAAGCGAGTGACGGGCGAGTAGCGACGTATGTGAACGGGGCTATACGCGCCGTCAAACTCGCCGTCAAACTCGCCAGCTGAGGGGGGGTCGGCGCGGGGGACGCCTTGCCATGGCGACGGGGGAAACATAACGTTGATGAGCCAAACCAGCCGCGAGGATTTCCCCTTGTAATACACGCTGCTGCCCTCCTGTTTAGGCCTATCATTAGAGCCGCTAGTTAAGTCCATTTGCCTTGATGAAATAATTTTGGGCAAACATCGAGACTATGGCGGCAGAAATTAGACGATGGTGGTGCGCCATAGTCTCGTCAATGTTTGGGAAACGCCACTTCTCATTTGTCTTGTTGTCGTCAGAGCCCTGCTTCGCTTGTGTTCGCGCATGTGCGTCAAGTACGTCTGGCGTCAAGCGCGCCCTCACGTGGACTGGCGGGGAATTACGGGTTCAAAACGCAATTAATTGCAATTAATTTATTTTAATCAAGTAATTTCTTATTGACAATTAATCGATAATCGATTAATTGTTTGCATCCCTAAGCTGGATGCTAAATATTTTCCACTCATGCAGGGGACAGGGTGGCAAAGTGACATCTGCTTTGCCTAGTAGGTGTGTTAGCATGTTAAGTGCAACGCACGATCCCTGTCAGACACACTGAACAGCTGTGCTTCAGGTATGGTGTGATGGTCAAGCCCGAGCCAAGAAATCGCTGGTTCGTACATCGTCCAACCCAACAGGCAGACAGGAAGATCCCTCCCACTATGTTTCACGCACACTCAGCACACAGTGGCAGACAACAAAAGGTTGACCGTGCTCTTACAGTGCATGATAAAGGGTAAAAGTTGCTTGTTATTCTGTGGTCGAGGAGCTAGAGCAGGAGCTCAGAATGCTCTACTGTGCATTTGCTTTTGTTTTTAAGTGTGTCTAAGCATGTGTTAAATTAGGCAAGTGTGTGTGTGTGTGTGTGTGTGTTTGTGGTTGTGTGTGCAGGCTCATGTGGAACTGTTAGGTATCTGCCTGAGACATGTGGTGTGAGGTTGTGTGTTTGTGTAGGAATATATGAAGATACTGTCACAGCTTGTGTGTGTGCGTGTGCATGCGTGTGTGCGTGTGTGCGTGTGTGCGTGTGCGTGTGTGTGCGTGTGTGTGCGTGTGTGTGTGTGTGTGTGTGTGTGTGTGTGTGTGTGTGTGTGTGTGTGAGTGAGAGAGAGATGAACGGATGGTTAATTCCCTCAGACTTTGCTGTGATAGTCTGATTAATGACCCAGAGCTCGACTTAAAACAGCAGGCGACAGGATGAGGGCACAGACACCTTCCCTTCCTCCCATCCACTGTCTCTCTCCGGATTTGTTTTCAATTTGTCGCTTTCTCCTTTCATCCTCACTTTTTATGTTTTTTTTTCCTTCTTTGTATCTCAAACCATTCTATTCCCTTTCTGTCCGGCTGAATCTAATTCTCCTTTATCCTATTCTCCAGCATATGTGTTTTGTCCTTTGTAGCGCGTGACATGGACTTCATCCAGACACCAGATTTGGACACATTTGATCAGGCCTTTGGGGATCTATTTGTCTCATGGTTCTTTCTTTCATCGAGGAAACTACTGGGAAATAGTATGTCTGGTAGCTCTGCATGACTTGCATGATGGCACCACCGAATGTGAGCTTGTCTGCCCTGTGGTTTAGCCAATCCAAAGTGCCCAGGCCTAGTCCACCACCTCTGTTTGGTAATCAAAATGGATGACCTTGTTTCGGGTTGTGTGGAGAGAAAGGTCTTGACCCACTGTCCGATAATGTTAATGTCGTCCCTCCTTTCAGTCCCTGTTTGGAGGTATACGGTTTATTTATTATTGTACAGTGAGAGGATGAAACAATTTTGTCAGGAAGGAAGTCAAATGTTGGCCCCTTTTTATCATGCAGCAGAAGCTTCAGGCCCTGGTCTTTCTCTGAGCAATTTGAGCCCTTTCAGAAAAATTACCCTCAATCTGGTGTTTGCTAGGAACACTTTTTTTGCTGGCAGTGTTTTGATGCAATAGGTACATTGGCTTGTGTTAGTCTAACCAAGCTGCTTGATCGATCACAGCCATGCCAGATTTTAATAGACCCCATCTTTTATGCCTGAGGAATTCAGCGGCCCAGTTTGTAACTATCCATTTTGTGATTTGTTGCACTGTGTAATACACAGCTGTTATTTGTTTGCCAATTTGTTAATTTCTACTTGTGCTTGCGGATTGTCCTCTCTGCGTTTTGGATACACACTTTAAAAAAAAAAAAAAATACATTACAGTGCACTACTCCAGAGTGGCTCACACGTGTGCACATTGAGTTAGGCTTTCTGTACACCTTAATGTCTACTGGTTGGACAGCCCTGGTAGGTGTTACGGTCTTTTCTGAGTAGATGTATTATTCAAATAAATATCAGTTCCTCATATCACACTACTTAGTATGCATGGAGGATTCACCTAACTGTGGCTTTGATGATGCTCTACCATGCCGAATGTGTAAGGCATGAAAAACACAAATGAACAAACAGTGTTTGGCATATTGGCAGCGCTACAGTTGCTCCATCTTTATCCCATTTGTGTTGAAGATTTCCTTCCTTCTATCTCTCTGTTTCAACCCCTCTACCGGCGTCTTCCACTGGTAATTGCACATGGCCCCGGTTCCACACGGGGCTCATCAGTGTTGAAAGTCAAACCAGTGGTGAAGTGGAATGCCTGAGGAAGCAAGGTAAATAATGTCACTAGACAGCAGTTTACTTGTTGATGTCATGAGTAGATTGAAAATAAATGGGTGGGTTTGAAAATAATTTAAAAAAGGCTAATTTGTCCAGCGGAGGACTCGGTGTGGGGTCATTCCGTGCCAACTCAGCCACCCGTGTACATGAGACCTCTCAGTTTTGCTGAAAAGCGGTGAAAATATGCCTTATGTTACCAAACAAGGGAATCTGAAGTTTCAGGTCAGTATCTCAAACGGTTTGCCCGTGGCGTCCATTTGAATTTCAAGTGACACACCCCTTTTTGACACATTGGAATTTCACATTTCATTTGTAGGCATTTTTGGAGGCCCATAACTTCTGTTCTAATAGTGATAGGAGGCTGAAAATTGCTGTTAGTTCATTGTAATGTGTACTACACAATTCTGATGAATCAACATTCCTTACTGTTTGGGTGAGAGGTGGGTCACCAAAGTCCAATTTTTTTTGATGGCCAAAATTATTTTTCACTTTTTGGGTGCTCCTAGCACCACAATGAATGATCATATTTATTCTAAACAGGATTATTTGTTATAGTTGGGACCTTTGCTCTTGCCAAAATGAATTTGAAGGGTATGGTACCACTGGTGGGGGTTTTATGGGGGTCCAAAAACCCTCCCGGGCAGAGGTGACTCTTTTGGGAACCCATATTTGGACCCCCAAAAGACCACGTGGGCACTTGATGATCCTAATGGGATTTATACCAGATAAAGATACATATTTGTTCTTTCTTTTAATGAAATAAAACCTTTGACTATGAAGCTCCTTGATATGCATTTTATTCGTCAAAATGCACCATTTTTGACTTTTTTTCCAGAAGTCTGGAATGTAGATCAGGGAGAATTTAGTGATGATAAAGCATGAAAATAGTGGAAATAAATTAGTATTATGCTCAGTGATGGCAAACAATTAAATATTTAGACTGCTGGCCATTCATTTCCTGAAAATCACAAATTAACCCCTTATCCCCGATGAAAGAGACCCGCCTGTGACAAGCGACTTGCAGCATGAGCAAGTCTGCAGGCCACTGATGCAAACCATAGGTCTCAATAACATGTCTCAAGTAAGGTCTCAATAACATGAGCAAAAAAACTTGAACCCATCATTTTCCACCACCGAAAAGGGGCGCATGTCCAGAGCCATGAATGTTGCAATTGCCCGTGTAATCTTTTGAGCCCTGAGGCAATCAATCACGCGTACAGTTCATGGCTGCACTTGATTGGACGATCGCTTTCACAGCTGTCCTGTCTGCTCCGGAGTTCATGCAGACCAACATGACGGCTCGTTTGGAAACGTTCTCTTATTTTACGAAAATAGTTCACCGAAAGGTGTTTCTGAAACACCGCTGCCTGTGGACACAGACCTTGATAGCTGGAAGTTGTGTCGTGATTCTGCCTTATCACACCGCGAGACAGGTTCGTTGATCAGAGTGTCGCGATTTCAGTTTCGATACGTGTGTGGTTACAGCCCTAGAAACTTGGCTATACTATATTGTATATGGAAAGCTTTCCACTGAATGTGGCTATTTCATTCAAATTATTACATTATCGTCCACAATCTTGATGTTCCATTTCGTCAGGCTGGTTGTTAAAGAGTAAGGGGCGAGTTAAACTAATATCATATAAAAAAGAGGGAAACGTAGGGGAATGCAAAATTGCGTGGAAATGATGACTGACTGAGTAAAGTTTTCTTAACTCGGCGTATGTCCAAAGTTTTTCAACGTCAAGGTCACCTTTCTTTTTCTTCTTTTTTTGTTCACTGTTGAAAGAGACAGTGAGGTAAATCATTGGTCTTTAAAAAATAAATCTTCCATTTTCCTGGAACTCACAAAACAGTTTCCCAAAGTCAAGCACACACACAAGCTCACTCACTATAGAAATGCACAAAATGCCAGGTTGTTTGCTTCATGTTTATCACCTTCTTTTTATTTTAATCTACTGTCTGAATATAATTTAACTATTGCTTCCTGTCTGTAGAGTGACCAGTGTTGCCACAGTTACTTTGAAAAAGTAATCTGACTACTGACTACTCCTTTAAAAAGTAACTTAGTTAAGTTACTGACTACTTGATTTTAAAAGTAACTAAGTTAGATTACAAGTTACTTTATTAGTTACAATCAACAGCTGCCGACTACCGATTTTGCCAATACTCACTTTATTGACGTGCTTTTATAACAGTAACATCAACAATGTATCCACTGACATTTTAAGTTGCACTTGAAAACAATTTCCTGAAAGAAAATACATGTTTTTATATTTAAAAAAAATATATAAATAAAATAGACTAGTCTTTCTTGACTTCACTTAACTTATTTAATTCTGTTGCATAATGTCATGGCAGTAACATCATGAATGAACATTTTATGAATACTGAACCAGCATTAGAGCAGCAAGGAGTGGTTTTATGAAACAAAACAGTGTAACACCACATGTAGCCTGACATCTTTGTTGTAATTGCATATTATGAGAGAAACAGTGGAGTGGGGCGAGTAAAACAGTGGTTGTACCTCATTAACAGAAGCCTCTCGAACCTCTTGTCAGAAAGTCTATTTCTCTTAGGCGTGAGCACTAAACCCCCCAGACTGAAAAGACGCTCCACAGGAGCACTTGATGGGGTTGGAGTGTTATACTTCAAATAGATCTTCTTTATGTTTGAAACCTGATGCAGAATCTGCAGCTCATAGGCTGAGCTCAGGTAGTTCATGACTTCCTTTTCTGCAGAGTAGGTCTCCTCTGGCTCTTCCTCAAATAAGAAAAAATCCATCTCACCTTGGCTGACAGACGTGTTGGGCACACTGGCACTGGCAGGGCTCTGTGCTGCTGGAGCAGTTGTGCGGCATTCTGCTGTCAGAAGCTCTATTACCCGCTCCCTCCTATCTGCATCTTTCAGCCATCGGAGTTTGAATTTAGGACAACTGACAGCTGCGAGAAGGGCATCTTTGTCGTCCAGCAGATCAGCAAAACGGGTCTGGATAGCCTGAAAAATATAATTGATGTTTATTCATTGAATTACTTGCAAAACATGCCTAATGTGGGATCCATATACTCAATTTAATTTTGTTTTAGGTTATTTACTGACATTTGCATTTGTTTTATCTTCTTTTGAAATGATAATGAATATTCTGTTCCTTGTTCAAGAATAGTGTGATGCAAGAAATTTAAACTATCATAAAGATGGAACATACCTGCACTATGGCATCTGGAAGGCCTGCAGCCATCCTGGAGAGGGCATCTTTCACAGACAGGGTCTTCTGCATCAGAACTTCCAGTGTGGGTAGTAAAGTCCCATAAGGACAGTCACCTTGTAAAATGTCCAGTGCAGCAGTCAGAGGCTTCATGGCTATGCAATACTCATGCAGGAACTGGTACTCTTTGTCTTTGAAGCATGTTACTCCCAGGTTGTTGCCCAGAGTATTCAGCTCACTCATGGGGATTTCTGTAATTCTCTTCACAGCATCAAAAAAGGAATTCCACCTTGTGGATGTTGGTACCAGGAGCTTTCTATTGCTGACCTCCTCCACTGCCTCTGATGCAACAGTAGACCTACTTGCTTTGGTCCAAAGAGCTGAGCATTTTGCTGTGCTGCTCCAATACACAGCCTTGCTCTCTGCATGGGAAGTTAAATATTTTCCCACATCATTTGTGGAAATGAGGTTGATGGTGTGAGAAGCACACCTGTGGTGTGGAGGAAGAGATAGCTGGCTCATGCCATCACTGTCATTCTCAGCTGAGAGGATTTCTGACAGATCTAAAAAAGTGACATCATCTGCGGGGGTGGACTCTTCCTCCTCCATCTCATCATCAGACTCTGTGACAGGCTGATACACTTTAAACGCCTTAACAAAGTTGGATCCGTTATCAGTCACTGTTGCAACAACTTTGTTGAGTAGTCCATATGAAGAGTGGATGTTTTCGAGTTCTGCACCAATAACGTCGTACGTGTGTCTACCGCGAATTCTCCTACATGCTAATGCAGCCTCTAATGTGGATCTACTGATCCAGTGTAGTGTTACTCCCATATAACTTTTGTTGTTAGCTGTCCAAATGTCCGCTGTAGTTGACACAAAGTCGACCTCATGCAGCGCGGCCTTGAGATTTCTCTCCATCTCTGCATATTGCTTATCCAGATACAAAGAAAAAGCTGTTCTATGAGGCAGCTCAGCGGCATTGGTGGTAGGGATCTTGCTTATAATTGCACGAAATGAGGGCGGATCAGCGGTGTTTAAGGGCAGCATTTCTTCAACAACATACTGCCCGACCAACTTGGTTAACTCTCCCCCACTTACTGGCTTTGAACTGAAGTCCAGCTTTCTTTGTTTGGAGGGTGTGGGAGTGGGACCTCTTGCATTAGCAGCTCTTTGCATCTTTTCACCGTCACCGGCGGCGGCCGGCACCTGCTCTTTTAATGTGGTTGTGCCATGCTGTGACTCTAAATGTTTTTTCAAGTTTGACGTAGTATTCTTGAAAGTAGACAACACACTGTTGTTAACACAGAGTGTACAACGAACCTTTATGTTGCCATCTTTTGCTGAGATGAAGTTGAAATAATGTATTTCCAGCTGGAAAATGCGTATCTCTCCCCCTCCATTATTTACGTTTCTGCCGGTATAGCCTACTCGTGACCGTCCATGAAGGTGTCGGCTAACCTACGTCACCCCCTGAGACGCAAGGGGGTGACAAAAATAGTAACGCACCGTGTATTTGGATAAGTAACTTTAATCTGACTACTGGTTTGGCAATAGTAGCGCGTTAGACTACTCGTTACTGAAAAAAGTAGTCCGACTACAGTAACGCGTTACTAAGTAGCGTGTTAGTGGCATCACTGAGAGTGACAAATATATATCCGCACAGGCAACAGATCACTCATACTCCGTGTATCTCCATACCTATGCATCTATGCCAACTATCACCCAAAGCGTTTATTTATGTCCCATGAACCTACCTCTCAAGTTTTAGATGAATATATGTGTTCAGTGTTTTCAACAACAGCAAAGAACAATAATATCATTGGGAACTAGGAAGGGGTAGGCGCTGATCTGGTTATTATAATATTTTGTTATTGTATTAATAAAATCATTATTATATTACGAATAACGGTGCACCACAATAGCAGCTCAAACATGCATAAAATTGCCTGTCAGTAATTAGTAATCATCAAAACAAATAATTATTAATTATATTGAATGATATCATTGAATATACACGTAATCACCTTTGGGCGTCACTGATTTTAACAAATGCAATATGATTTAGTCTCTTAAAATAGTCTCAAAGTATACTTAACTATCAGTTTGTAACTATTAATTATATTAAATGGTTAACTATTACAATCAACATATCAATAGCTAGTTAATCTAAATTAATCAATAAACCAAACAAACCAAAGTGTGTGTGTGTGTGTGTGTGTGTGTGTCCGTGTGTGTGTGTGTGTGTGTGTGTGTGTGTGTGTGTGTGTGTGTGTGTGTGTGTGTGTGTGCGCAGCACGCTTTTGTGTATTGGTGTATGGGCATTTGTGAAACATTCAGATCAGAACAAAGGAACATTTGAACAGAAAATTGGAGCATACTTGATTGTCATATCGATAATGTGCCAGATTATAAAAGATGGTTAGAATGAAGCATCACTAACACCTCAACACTGGCAAAGCCATCCAACCAAATAGCCTGACTACAACGATATCACATCAATTAGGCTCAGTGGATATATATCGGTAAAAGAGAAGGCACTTCACTTGGCACAGACTCCAGTAGAACAAGTCCAGAACATAAAAACATAAAGACCTTTATTGCGAACGATATACAACACCAAAAATAAGCAATAATATGTAATATGTATTGCTTATTTTTGTCATTGTCCTCTACATGCTGAAGCTTGCACTAGTCACAATGGCAGTTCAATATAATCCATTGGTGTAATATGAATATGGTTTTCAGTGCACTGTATTCTGCCCGGGTAGCATGAGTGTTTTGTGAGATCTCATAGAAGCTTATGCGTCTCAAAACAAGTCTCACTGCAGACGACAGCAGGGAAGAGGAAGGAACACGCTGGACAACACTCTTGCTTCTTGGAAAATAACAGTACTGGCTAACATGTTCACTTAATGTAGTCCATAATTATTTCAGACTCTCAACAAATCCAACCTGCACATAGCAGGAGAAATATTCATCATTAATGCTGGTACCGCTGGCGATGTGAAATAACTGCAACATTCGGCAGCATTGTCAAACACATGATCGTCTTTACAACCACATCCACTTAACAACGGTGGTTAATGGTACTTAACTGTTTCAACGGACTGCTCAAGTGCTGCCTCTTCTGGCTAACCTGGGAACATAAACAAGGAATGTTAAATGCACGTTGTGTAGACATGCCAGACATCATTAGGTTGAATCTATTTACAGTTAAAACACTTCTTCACACTTTTATTGTTGTTGAGAGCGCCACCTGACCTTTCCCAAGCAGCAAAACACATAAATAAAATAACTTAATGTTCTTAACAGGAACAAGCAGGTAAACTCAAACATAATTCTACACTGCAGGAAAGGGAGGTGTGTTTTACAGCCTGCCCACCGGATAGGCCTTAAATTGCTACAGTTACATTTTTGTATCTGGACACCTTTTATATGGAGAAACCTGTATTTTTTTATTAACAATGTAAATTGGAGCTCGCTCTTCAGAAATAAATATCACTGGCATTTATACAACTGTACAAACAAATGTCTTTTCAAGAACCTGAACTTTTATATTTTCCATGGAACTATTTCCTTAAAATACAGATTATATGGGGCAGAACATCCTACTTGTTCTTACTCACATTCTTTCCGTAATTTGTGTTCTTGAATAGAAGAACAACTTTATTATGTGGACAATGCAGCATTTATGGACAGACAATGTGAAACAAGGCAGAAGAGTCTGTGATGCCAATGCCAATGTATAGCCTCAGGACACTAAACCGAATGGAAGGGTGACTTCGCTGGCATGCACAAGTGTTTTATAACAACAGCATGAATGTCATTTTTGTTATAGCCGGCGGTTGTCTGCACTACAAAGTCAAATTTGGGAAAACAAAGGCTTCTACCAGTCAAAATCTCATGCTCGGGGTGGTGGTAACAGCTGGGAATTTGAAAAAAAAAGCCCAAAACTTTGAACCTTAATCTGCATCACACCAAACAGAATGGATTCTGTCTTATTTCTGGCTGCTGGTAGAATAGTCTGTCTAGCTTGCGTGTGCTGCGTTTTCCGGTCCCAAAGTCTTACTAAAGCATTCCTGTGGACTAATGGTTGAAAGCACATTCGCTTGATAAAGAATGCTTCTCCATCCATCCAATTTGGAGGCAAAGATCTGTGCTGAAATAGGTCAGATTATTTCCCTAAATCTTTTTTGCCTCGGAGACACGTGTCCTCGGCACTCTGGAGTGGGCATCAGGGTGCATGCAGCTTCGGGGCAGAGCTTAGTGATGCGTATGGTTATAAACCTCTTTAGCCAGAGGGCCAGAGGTGTGTGACAGATTGTGAACAAAGCATGACAGCCTTCTAAGAAGAGTCACAAAAGACGCTTGTTATGAAACCGGGCAAAGCGGCACATTTCTGATCTGGCCGACATTACATACTGTTGGTGCGCCGACAACTTCAGAGATAAAGATTTGGGCCCCGTTGATAAAAGCTTTGTCGAGCCAGATGACTCATGTGTATGAGAGAACACTGGAGGGGGAAAGAAGAGAGAAAAACACATGATCTATGGTCTCTACACCACAGGAGAGGAGCACCACCATTGCACGCATAAAACAAACACACGTTCTCTCTTCACCTCGAGTGGTTCTTCTTAAAACTACACACACTCTTTCAAAAATGAAAGAGTGCTAACGCAGTCACTTTGACTACGTGTGTGCTATTATTCCTCACTTCTTTCTCACTTTTACCCGGCCCTCTTTGGAAACCTTTGCTCAGGGAAAGTAAATCTGTAATCAGCTTAGTCGTGTTGATGCATCAGACATTTTTAATCAGCGGTATTGAAAAGAGAGCAGCTCAACGCTAAGGCGCTTGGCAAAGGCAATGCACCGAGAGGAGAGGAGTGAGGGATGAAGAGAGGACAGCATGTTTTTATTTTTATCTATATATCCCTGTGTTTATTGACAGGATCAAATGAAAGATGTCTTTCAAAGGTATCAGTGCTGAATCCTCGCTCTGTAATCATTTAAGTAGACTCTTTCTTGGAGAGACTGATGGGAGAAAATAGGAGAGACATTTGTTTTAAGAGATTGTAGAATTAAATGACACTGTAATCAACCAGGTTTGCTTGGAATTAGAGCTGTTGGGTGATTCAGGTAGAGCCATGCCGGCAATAAACTGCTCTTAAAGACGACTTGGTTTCCTAATACCATTCTAATTCTCCAGGTGAGATGAATGTAAGCCCCTGTATTTTGAAGTAAAAACGTTTTTTTTTTTTTTTAATACCCTGCTGTTGTATTTTCATCTTCTTTGGTTAGATTTTCAGTTGCACTCGTCACTCGCAGGGTGAAAAAGAAATATTCATAATGATCCCCTAATCCCTAGCGCTGATTTGAAATTTCATCGCATATCCCCCCAAAAAAAGGACTCCTTTGAAGAATGAAGAGTCAACAGTGAGTCAAGCAAACGCCTCTTTGCATTGTAAATGCAGAAGGAGGTTAGGACCACCACAGCTATACGGCTTTGCTCCAGCTTCAAACAGCATCTCTGGGAACCACTTTTAACTCTTGGAGCAAATGATTCAGTGCTGAAGCTATCCTAAAAACTCTGGTTGACATTTCAGAAGCTTTTCTTCAAGTACACAGTATCAACACAGCATCATCTCTTTCTCAGGATGCAATCAGTTGATAAGCTGCTGCATAAGCTGCTGCTAATATGCACCTCTTTGTTCTTACCTGTAGCACTTTGATCATAGCACTGTTGTACTTAAGGTATCTCTTGTAGGATTAGACAAATTTGTTTGTACATGAGGGATGATAGACTCACAACCTGTTCAGGGTGTAAATGCAGGACAAAAGTGGACAGTAATATCTCCAACAACTTGTCTTTATCCTTTCAGGGTTGAGGAGGCCTTGAGGCAAAAGCACTGGTGTTCACATTGCACATAGAAACAATTGAAGAAAACATAATGTGATATATTTTCCTGTAGTCAATTTAATGAATCATGTTTTTTATTCTAGCTTTGGTCTCTGAAGCCCTTTTGTGTGTGTGTGTGTGTGTGTGTGTGTGTGTGTGTGTGTGTGTGTGTGTGTGTGTGTGTGTGTGTGTGTGTGTGTGTGTGTGTGTGTGTGTGTGTGGGATAAATTAATAAAGAGAGGGATAAATTAATAATTTTGCTATTGAGAAAATCAAAACTAACTAAGTACATGATTGCAATATCATTGACTCCGGTCACAGAGATGCTGTTATGTTTCTAAAACATCACAGAACTAATGCAAATGCTTTGTCAAGAGTGTAGGGAGAAAGGAGGAGAGCAATATATAGAGTATTAGTTTGAGTGCAGAACTAACAGAGAATTATGCATCTTGCATACTGCATCATTAGGCTTACTAGTCCCCTATCACTCTCAGGTACAACCACGTTCCTAACATGTATAGTATGTAGGTTACAGATGCAGGGGAGGCACAATATCCCTGTGATATTGGGATTAATGGATTAAGTATGACACCACAAAGAAAAAAATCTAACTACAGTCCATCAGCTACTGACCGACACACTCTGCTGGACGCTATGAGTAGTTCCCGTGCTATGATTAGTACCCACGGTATGAGTAATCTGATTCATTAGTTGCAACAGCTGTGGGCCGTGTGCAATCGCTCCCGCTGTAGGCTCTCACCATGGGGACTCACCCTTCTGACGAAGATCTCTTGGGAGCCTTCATTGTCATGCAAGGGCTCTTCGTATCAATTTCATTGGTCATTACCTTTAAACACCAGGATGAACTGATTTCACCGGCCGAATGTTGGCCCCCAATGGGGCAGCTTTTCCACAGAGGGTCTTGCAGTGGAGAATGTTATATCAGTGCTTTTTAGCTGCTGCGCCACAGCTAGCTGCTTGTCAAACGAGTAGCGACATACCTGCCTGTTAAAAGAATGGATGGACAATGGTTGTTCCCTCCAGTTCTGCAGCATCCTTCTGCCATTCATAGTGGTCAAGGAGGTGAATCTACCCTCCCCAGGAGGAGATGGATCAGCAGTGATCCAGGACTTCTTACAGAACCTGGCTATGTCTTTTGGGCCCACCCAAGACAGACAGAAAGGATTATAACTGAGTTCGAGCCAACTTTGGATTTGCATGTCCTAAACAGTTTCATTGCCCACAAGACATTCAAAAAGTGCGGTTCAGGAAACCTTTTAATAGGGTCTGTGCTTGATGGAATGACACAGGACTTGTGAAATTGGTAGGGCTTCTGTTGGGCTCCACCAATAGTAGAGGGACAGGCTGAAGTGGCCTAACAGCCACATTGTTGCTGTATTTTTTAAGAGACCATTGCTCACTTTATTTTCTCGACCCATATCTTCCAAACCTGCAAACAAAGTCAAGCTGACTCAAGCTAAAGCTTTTCCAATAGAGTTCACTGTTTATTTATTTTAACTGTACCATCTCTTGTCATTCAGTCACAACAGACTATGGACAGCTTGTCTTATCAATATCATTCTATGAATGGCCCACATTGTGACACGCACGTTTATTTGTTGTCATTAAGCCAAGACCGGAAGAGGATAATGTATGAAGATTCCATATCTCCACAAATAAATTATAGAAAGCGCATCAATTTCAGATGTATAACATGACTCATGACTCATACGACAGATCTGATTCACCTCATTTTGTTGTTATGCAGCCTCCTCCTTCCCTCCTTTGCCGAACAAGGTCAAGCACACAGTTTCTTTTTTTTTTTGTGGCAAAGCAATGGCTCTGTAATACACTGGAAGATAAATATTTGTTATGTCTCTGGTTCTCTGCCATTTAAATCCCTTGAGTGTTCATTAAAAATAGTCTGATTCTGTCCTACACATTAGCACACAGTTCACATGAGGTGAACTTTGACTTGCAAAGCATTTTGCACAGCAGACCACTTGGCTCCAACATGGTGGAGCCTCTAATCATGCCAGTACAACATCATCTTACGTCATCTGGTTTGTCCTGAGCCCTCCATGTCTGCCCTGCAGGGCATTGCACCCATAGCACATCCACAAAGGCAACAAGTGTGTGTGTGTGTGTGTGTGTGTGTGTGTGTGTGTGTGTGTGTGTGTGTGTGTGTGTGTGTGTGTGTGTGTGTGTGTGTGTGTGTGTGTGTGTGTGTGTGTGTGTGTGTGTGTGTGTGATGAGCTTTCTGGCTACAAACTAGGGGTACTGTACAATACGAGTGTAGACAAATGTGACTACGTTATGTTGATATACACGGATGCATTTCGATTCAATATGCATATTCACTTCCAAATCCCCCTCCCTTTTTTCAACAAGTGGAACCAATTTACCATAAATGTTGCAGCACGTTAAAACTCCATAAAGTCTAAGAACACAAACGATCATGCATACTGTGCTACAATCAGCTGAATTAACGCTCGCAGTCGTATCATGCTCTACCATAGATGTCCAAGAATCTAAAAAATGTATGACGATGTTGCTTCATACAGGTTCAAATCTTGGCTCATATTCATCAAATGCAGGCATTTTATTTAGTAGCTAGACAGTTTCTGCCTGGATAGTGCTATGAGAGACAAAGCAGCAAGACTTTCCATGATGCAAATGTGCCAGAATATCAACATGATATACAACATCATGACTTTTTGTAAATATACACGGCACTTCCTGTGGCGTGTTAACTGTACTCAATTTGAGCTATTGGCGTGTATGTGAACGTTCTGAGCGAAACGACCCATCACATCCGTGTGTTTGACAGCGCCCTCTAGCGAAACGACCCATCACATCCGCGTGTATGTAAACGCCCTTTAGGGTTAGGGTTAGGGTTCGGCGTTGATAAACACATGAAAAGGTGATTGTGCGTAGTGATAACACGCCATAATGGCATACGAGTTGGCGTGTCATACATACGCCACTTCATGAGATCAGTCTGTGATATAGGCTAAAAACATGTGGGTGTAGTTGAATATTCAGACATTCAGCAGGGTTCATCCTCAATATGTTTTCTTTAGTTTTCTCCAGATTACTTGTGCAGTGCAGAATAAAGTTGTGCGTTACATCTACCTCCATGATACAAAAAGTAATTATTTTTAGATTTGTATTACCCTATTCACAATGCACTTCAAACCAAAGTTATTTTCACCTCACCCTCCTCCCATTTTATACACATCCTCCAGTTTTGAAGGAGTCATGCAGTATCGGCCTGTGCAATTATTTTTAAACAGTTTTTTTTTTCATAAATATTTATCATTTATAATTATTATTTTCTGACAAGGTTATGTTTATATTTGCTACTCCATGCCTCAAGTTATCCAAGTTATCAGAAGCCTGATGAAAGACTGATGCCTCTCCTTGTATTGTTGATTGTCACCAAATCCCTTCTCATTTTGAAAGGCCCTCTCTTTGTGTTTCTTTATAATATTTTCCCTCTTTCTTCATCCTCCCAGAATTTTGTGTTTATTTTTTGTGTATTTTCCCCACTCTGCTGTTGTATTCCCTATATCTCTCCCACTTCCAGTTTTCCTGCTCTCCCCACATCACCGCAGCCGATATCTCCCTGTACCTCCCCGTTTCTTTCTGTTTCTTTTCAACTGTCTGGATTTGTCCTTCCCCTAATTGCCTGTCTCATTTGAATGATGGGTGTTTCTGTCTCAACTGACAGCCGAGGTCAGACTCCTCTTGCTTTGCCATGGTGTCAAATAGCATTTTCTGGTTAACTCCGGGGGATGTCTGAAATGCTTCTTCTTATGGGATTAAAACCAGTTGAGCCCTGCTCTTTCGTGGGCGTGGCTACATGTCCTGAAAAATCCATTGAAGGTGGTTCAGTTTCTTATTGCCAACATATACAGGATATCATATGCATACATTCGTAAGAGTGAATAAGTGAGTTGAGATGTATCGTGAAAGTAAAGTGTCGTAAACATTCCATATGAAAAACGTGCTTCTCAGCTACCCAAATCTTATAGTTCCCTTTTCCTGTATTTTACCTATATTATTAAGTCCATCCAATATCCTCCAATATTTTCATCTTTTTTATTTCTGTTTTCATATCTTTATATCCAGTGTCGTGCAACAAGTTCAAAAGAACGCGTTCATTGAACACGTTCATTTGTAAATAAAGAACTTGAACGTGAATTAGTTCAGATTGTGTGAAATGAATGACGAACGTCAGTGTTGAGGTCCAATTAAACGTTACAGAATTTGTTTTCTTCTGATGAGTCGAGTGAGACGACCTGCTCGCACTTTAGAAACAGCATGTTGTTGTTAGGGGTGGGCGGATCGATCCAAATATCGATAGTATCGATACCAAGGTGAGTATTGGTATTGGATCGATACTACCGTGATGAGATCCATATTTTTGTTGTAGTTTCTCTTCTATAAGTTCAGCAAATCACTTGCATTTCTTCACAGTTTGTGTGAGTGCAGCGTCTCTCTCCGTCCTACAAAAACATGTAGTTGTGAACAAGGGAACAGGGCCCAAAAGGGCACCTCAAGGGATAATTCCTTTGAGTTCTTTGTGAGCAAACAGCCAGGTTCAGTAGTAGTTTGCCCTGCAGTTGAACAGTTTTAGGCTAGAAGGTAGGCATAGTGATTGAAGTCATAGTTTGCAAAACAAGTTCAGTCTTTCATTTTCATTTCTCACCTAAAAAAAAAAATGAACTGAACTTTGAACTAGTTCAGAATTGAAATGGTGAACTATGAATGTGAACAGTTCACTTTGAACATGTGAGAACTGAACTTCACTGTTTATATCTCCCTCTGCACTCCTTATTTAATTTTGTTACACCAGAAAAATCACTGAATATCTCATAGCCAAAGTATGTTAGCCAAAATATACAAGAACATTGCCAAACATCCAGTGCTACCACCTCCGTTATGTTACTGAATAAATGCAGAAGAAACATCAGCAAAAAACTTTGAAAAAAGGTTGAAAACATAGCAGCGTTAAACTACGTTTCAGCAGCAAAGTTAAAAAGTGATTTGTTAAAGTATAATTCTAGCATAGATCAATGTACAGTAAACATTAAAAAAACAACCATATAACTTCATAACTGCTAAATTCTCAAAACGCATCCATATTGTTAAGTCATTCCATATAAGTTTACAAACGGAGGACAGGAAATACTTTATATGATCATTTCATCAGTAGGTCTACTGTAATGGCATGTCACTCTGTATTGTTCGACCCCCATAATGCAAAAATCCACTTACTCAAAATCAGCATCCAGATTTACAACTAATGATGATTTTCATTATCTTAATCTTCTGACTTTCTGGTTTCTGGTTTCTCGTTTTGTCGGAAAGTTTTAAAAGTCTGTTCTAACATTCCCAGCGTCCAAGGTTGCTTGTTTATTCAACCCTCAGTCCAAAATGAAATAAACTAAAATTAATTTGTAAAGAAAGTATCAAATTCATATTAAAGCATTTCTGAAACAATTCCATTCCATTATTCCATTATCAAAATGTTGCTTCTTCTCACAGCTTTGTCCGTATTAATAACTTTCGATGAGGGGTCAACTGCTGGTGGATATGGCATCAGGTAGGGAGACCAAGTGGGTGCCTCCTTTGGACAGTGAACTTAGTAAAAGCTGATGGATTATGACAGCAGGGCAGACAGAAAGCAGGACATCTCTCAGTTGGCCTGGATATGCAGCAGGAAGGCACCTGAAGGACATGTGGACGCCATTGCTCCCTTATGACCGGACCGAGAAAGATAACAAGCACTTCTATGTTCTTACATATAGCACTTTGATCATAGCACTGTTGTTCTTAAGGTATACTTGCTGAACAGCTACTACTTTACTCAGACGAGGACCTAACACTTGTTTCTATTTATTCACTCTTACTTTATCGGCAATGATGTGTTTCTATGATAATGATAGCTTTCTTTCTTCCGATAAATGTACTTATTGTAAGTCGCCTTGGTCTGCTAAATGCCCTAAATGTAAAAGTATAACATCGATATTGTTAGATTCCATTTCGCATCCATTCAACCAGTCAGCTGAAAATAACTTGGTACTGCAATTTTCTTGATAACTCCCCACATATTTGTGCCTCATGGGAAACAAACCTTGTTCGTCGCTTACATCAAGCATTGGCATTCTTTTGACGACGTGTGCTCAGCCTCGTCTATGCCTGCGAGTTGGTAAGAGTAATTTTGCATGACACACAGTGGGAGGTGTTGCCCTCTTAATTAATGAAGCTGTCACTGTCATACACATTAATCACAGCTCACCCCTAATATCTGTCAAAGTATCATGTCTGAGAACTAAACTGTGGCACTGACATGAGTCAAAACAACTAAAATCATGTGGAGCAGCTGTTCGTTCTTTTTATGTACAGTATATATATCATGTATCATGATGATATTGCGTTATCAAGGGTAATCCTACCCTTATTGCTTTGATATTGTACAGCTTTTTCAGAATTTATACATTTACAATATTCATACACTGCAAGCGTAGCCTGTGAAGAAAACCAAATCCAACACTTCTAAAGAGGTTTCAAAGAATAAAGACCGCAGCCATGTGCTTTAGACTCTACTTATGGTACCTATTCACTGACTGTGGCGTGTGGCAAGTGACCAAAATACAGAACATATGCAGCCAAGGACAAAAACCCTGCAGTCCCACTTGAGGAGCAATGTAAAGAAGTTAAACAGTTATCTACTTTTTTTTTTAACTCTTGATCCCTGTGGTCATAACAAGTGAGGAGCATCACCTTGACTTAGCATTTTGAAGATGCTCAGCGGGAGCTGAAAGAATTCCTGTACATACCTTCAAAGACTTCCTTATAGTCATTTAGAAAGATAGCCTTTTTTTCCTTCCAAACTCTCTCTCTCTCTCTCTTCTCTCTCTTTTTTTATCAGTCTCTCTCACCCTCCCTCTGGCTCCTGCTCACTGTCTTCATCTCCATCCATTATTGATGAGGCACATGGTAGACAATGTGAATCTCGTTAGAAAATACCAAACATTTTTGGACACGAGGGTGCGATGATGTCAATGCTAATGCCAGCAGTTGTGTATCAACAGACCACCTTTGCCAAACACACACCCACTGCAACTCCCCTGCCCTCAGTGTGCATCTTCCCTGCTCTCCTTTCCTTTAACAGCATCCGACATAAGCACATACACGGCTTCATGTAAGCAGTGGTCAGGAGTCATTAGTCACTTTTAAAGGTCGGCTGGAACAAAAAAGAACATTCTTAACTTATTATGCGATGGCTTGAATAGTTTTGTGTGGTGAGGAACAGATTATAACAAAAACAACAACCATTGTTTACTGATCTGGCGTTTAAGATCCGGATGACAAGAATAGACATCATTTGGCAAGTAATAATTGCAGCTATCTATTGTTTGGCATTGACAGTAATATCAGGTGTTTACATAATTATGTCTGTTGCTTAATGCCATGTCTATGACAGGACTGACCGCACGTTTTGTGTGCGTGGTCTATCAGATAAATGGAAAATCAGCAAACGGCATGCATCAAAATAACTTTATTGATTTAATAGAATACCCACTGATGATCAACATTATATGCAAATCATTCATCATCATTACTTGGCCTTTACTCATTTTCTTTGTGATGAAGACATGACAATGGTGGTAGTGGCAGATTTTACTTGACAACAAGGGAATCATTTGTATGAAAATGTATTTGTGCATGTAAAGCTTCATAAGGTGATTGGATATATATATTCATGAATTGAACAGTTTTCTTTTTTCTACAATACGAGCAAACTCGTGCTTCAATCAGTCTTCTCTGCATTTACTGTAAGCACCATGTATATGCACAGTTTTGAAAGAAAAACAAACAAATAGATAAAAGTAGGTAGTTATCAAAAATAAAATTCACATGTCATAACATAGGCTATGTGGTTGATGTGCATTGTGCAGCACCAGTACCTAGCTATGCCGTTATATGTGAGCAGCTGCATAGCACTCACTCTGAACACTGGATATCAAGGGCAAATTTCAACAAGTGGGATCATTTGATTATTTCAACTGTGATTACCATGAAAAGCACTCATTAAATTAAATATATGATTATTATTAACCAAACCGCACACTCCTATCCATCTTTAAATATACCAATATTCGCTAGTCACAAAATGTTTGAAATAGGCCGTGCCACTATATTATATATGAACAGTTGTATATGGCAGTATAGAAGGCAGGTCTCTTCCCTCTATCAATCGATTAATGTTATAACCAACAGAATGAGGAGGAGGGTGATATTACAGTGGTGTAAAATCCCATTTCCTTTAACACAAGACAGCAGATCATCTGTGAAGAAAAAAGCAAATGGAGAGACTTTTATTTTCACAGAAGGAATGTTTGATGTAAGATGGTGTGTGCCTATATGTACAATTGTTTATTTAAACTTATTTTAATTTCATGTTCCTGGCACTATCAATCACATATCTAAAAAAAACTCATTTTGCTTCATCAGTCTAATTATAATACACGTGGAATCAAAGATAAATCATTTTTTGTCAAATTCACTGAAATACCTCAGATCCTCAATTTGAATAAAGTGATTCATCAGATTTAATTAGTTGATGTTTTGATTAATGCATCTGTTTTCTTCAATGAATGTAATTTATTCGCAGAGCAGTTCTCCACACACACAGACAAGCGACAGGTGAAATGAAGAAAACAGTGTACTGTTAACAAACAGGCTTGCTTGTGGTGTATTATACTCTTTGTAGAATTAGATTGCAGTGGTGGCTGAGCAGGATGTTTTCCAAATTGTGTGATCTAAAACTGAACAGTTATTGAACAAAGACAGATATAATCATTTCCAGAATTCACAGCAGGATTTTATTTAACCACATATTTTTGCATCAATCCATATTTGTTGGTGTTTAAAGAATCAAAGACAATGTTTTCGCTGTGGTCAAATAACTATTTGCTGTCCTGCTTACGGCACACAAAGGGAGACAGCAAGGTGCTTTCAAAGTTAATTTAATGATACGGAAATACACCTCCCTGGCAGAGCCTGACACAATGCCTCCCTACTACCTATAACTATATAGAGTTATGTGTGCATGCATGAATGTGTGTGATGGATGTATAAATAAATGGATGGACGGGTCTCACCTGAGCCTTTCTGTATTTTTGGCATGAATGTTTCCCAGAGGTGACACTCTTTAGCTCTCATCATCCTCCTTTGTTCTGGGTGGTTGTAGTTCAGAGTGACATACTCCTGCTGTTCATGGGTGAATACGGGCCAGTTAGCTCCATCAATGCCAGGATTCCTGACAAAAAAGAAAACCAATGGAGACAATTCAATTCAAGTGCCATGAGGTTCCTCAAACTGCTTGAGTGACTGATAGTCCGTCTGATTGTTCATACCCTGTCCGGGCAAAGTTGGCCCAGTGTTTCATAAACTTCTTGGTCATGTTCACTTCATTCTTCGTGTATCCCAGGGATGCATTCAGAGGCATTCCGAAGACAAATTCTATCTCGTAGCCATGCATAACGCCCATCCATTTTGGCCATGGATTGACAGATGACCGGTGATCAAACAAATAGAGGAAAGTCTTACCGCCGCGTTGCGAGTATCTGGTTGGGGGAAAAAAGACATTATTGAAATATATTCAATTTTCACTCAGGTTAATTATAGAAAACAAAACACAACCAACAGGAAATGAGAACTGACTGTTAAAGAATTGACCCAAGCCATCCAGTTGGATAGGGCATTGTTAAGACAGCAATTCAAATGCACATTACTGATAGATTACTTTATAAAGTCAATGTCACAATTCTTCTACTCTTCTCTTGTGTTGATAATGATGACAGATAAAATGATTTCCAGGGTGATGCCTTTCCAGCGTTGTATTGTCATTCCTGATCCTGAGTATAGACCTTTTCCTTGAAGAGACATCACAACCGCACTTGCGATATTTAGTCGTATAGCATAGGTTTTGCTCTCAATATAAAACCAGTATTTCTTCAGCTGCTGCAGATGGAAGCAGAGGTGCCCACAGAGGATATGCTTACACTCGTAGAATCTGGAGTTACAATATGTAACTGACTCAATCAGCTGTAGCTCTTAGGTTAACAATGAAACTGATATATGCCCCAATGTGACACCACAGTCCACAGACAGCATGCACCAGTTCACAAACCATGAATGCCATGTTGTAATAAGACACAAAGGCATTGATTGCTCCACGGTTAAAACCATGTCAGCCATGTACGGAGAAAAAATATGCTACACTCTCTACACACAGCACTGCCACTGCAGAAGAGTGGGTCAGAAAATGATGCATCATAATGGCTAACATGCAGCCCACTAATCCGTGAGGATCACATCCAGGCGCAGCATAAGGCACGTGCATAGGCTGTGGCATGGTGAGCTGTGCTTCATAAGCAGACACACCCACAACTGTGGAGCGTCTGTTGACATTATTTGAAAGGCAGCCTGTGGCCTTCTCCACTGCTACATGGAGCTCCCTCCGATGGGGAAAACTCTAAAGGGCCAGTGTTGGTGTCTGAAAATGCATGACAGCCTCAGCTGTCCAGGCTCTGTATCTCAAACCTTAGTCTGACACTGGTCGGGTTGAAATATCGCCTGCAACTCGCCATAATGGGTGGGAAGTGGTTGGATATTCTTTAAGGTCAGCAACGCATATTTTAAAAGGGGAAGTGACTGAGCTGTGTCTGCTGCATTATTTTATTTATTTGTTTATTTGACAAGGACAGTGCATATTAATAAACATTTCTGTAAATATGCCAGATTTAGCCAGAAGGCTAGTTTCCATCTGTAGTCCTTGGCCAGATGTAACAATAGGCTCCCTAAAAAGCAAATAAGCAAATAACAGAAAGAGTTTAAAAAAGAGAACATAGATAAGCAACAGATAAAACATCAATTATAACCACATACAAGTATTCAGTAGATCAAGCATTAAAATACATAAAGCATGCAGGACAAACAAGAGTCTGCATCAAACAAACACAAATTGAAAAGGTAGACTAGGACTTATAGCAGACATCTATATGTGTTAGACATCGAGGCAATAGCCCACCAGAGCAGACAGTACATGCACAACAAAAAAAAACAAAAAGTCGACATGACAATAGTACATGAAGCAGCACAGGAGAGACATGGAACGAGCTACACAAAAGCATACAAACAAGCAAACATACAAAGTAAGTTGCAAGACGCAGGACAAATTCACAGACACACTGACACAAGGAGGCAAGAGCAGGCGGGTCAAGTTTAGTGCTGGCAGATCATATTATCAATGAGCCACTGTTTCAGATTGGAATTAAATGCCCGATATGTGTTTAGGTCTCTGATACATGTTGGGATGTTATTCCATTCACGTGAGGCTGCAACAGAGAAGGCTGACTGACTAAAGGCACTTTTCCTAAGTGGAATAATGCAGTCCCCTCTCATGACTCCTCTTGTGATCCGATGTTGGTTTGTTCTAATAGTTACAAATTCTCTAAGTGGAGGAGGGGCCATGCCATGTATGATTTTGTAAAAGAGACATGCATTTTTGTGCTTAATCATGTTTTCCCAGCTCACTAGATTGTGTTTTCTTAAAATTGCACAGTGATGGAATTGCCTTGGTTTTTTGTCCAGAACTTTCAGTGTTTGTTTATACAAAGACTGTAGTGGTTTTAGTGTTGTGTGATTAGCCTGAGACCAACTCGTCAGACAGTAGCTCATGTGAGAGAATATCATTGAATGCATGTACATCATGGCTGCCTGGGTGGACATAGAGCCAAACGTATGCATTGGCAAGCCTTTGATTTGTGTGGGGAGCATGTGTCTGACTCAGTGGGAGCATACGCAGACTGGCTGAGAGGAAGGGCTGTTTCTGTTCCTCAGCTGGAATGAATCGCGCAACAACCACATCCCGTCATTGCCAATGACACCTTTGATCGTGTGGTGGCTGGGTGGCCAGGTCGGACCCGGTGGGGTCTGGTGCTGCAGCTGAGGTGCAGCTTTGCTACAGAAGGTGCGTTTCCTCACCTTCTCTGCTTCCATCTGCTGATTAATGTATATGAGCTGTGGAATTAAAGTTGAAACATGCATTGTGCAGGGCAGATTCACTGAAGGTGTGCCGGACAAGGCTGAGGATACACCAATGAAACTCATTGCTCCTTACCTGTGAGCGAACTCTAGCAGGGGACACACAAACATTTGGTCTCCCACCAGAACACCCAGCGAGTCACGGTTTTTCATCCTGTTGTTCTCATCCGTCCAATCGGTGTACTGGAAAGTGGCGGCGTCTCTTGTGACACTACTTGCGTGTCCCATTGTAATATCCACTCCTCTCAGGAACTCATTCCTGGTGATGAGACTCTGACTGGAGATGTTGAATCCAGGTATTCCATAAACTAGGAAGTAGGTCCCTTCATCCTTGTTTAAGCCAATCAGCACCTCTTTTTTTGGGATGTTACCAGTGCTAAGCAACACCTGCAGGGAAAACAAAATGATGGTAATTCAAGAGATTTTTTATTATGGTTTTGCTGAAAACAGGATCGGTTGGTTAAAATCAAAGTTTATAAAATGGCTAATTGTAGGTTACATCATATACATAAAATATAATCAACTAATATTTATATATAATACATATATTAATCAACTGAATATCAGTTTGTTATTCAATGTGTGAAAGGTTTCAAAGTGTGGCACCCTAGAAATATAGTTATTCAAATGCTAAATCTAGAAACAAAGCTTTGAGTGGTTGAAATTTGATACATAACCTAATCATGGTATAGAGATCAAGATAGCATCATTATATTATTAACATTCAACCTAAATCAAGGTCAAAGGGAGTTACGAGGTTTTGACCTTTGCATGTTGAGATACAAGTTGTGTCTGTCATTGAATGTCATTGAACGGCCACTCAATGGAGATGCAAGTTTTTGTCAACCGTTTGAGGATCCGATGGAAAAACGTTTAGTCACAAGCTTATTTTAATGATTTTCATTGATTAAACCCCGTACAGACAGAGATACCAATAGCATTGATTTATACTTTTTTTTTTTGTAGAAAATATGGATGTAGAATATTTTCACCCAACAGCAATATTCAGTATACCCACCCATACACAGACACACACACACCTACTTCGACTTCATCTGGCAGGAAGTCCCCATCAACATGAGGGGCAAAGGGAAAGGCAAACAAAGCAGGCTGTGAGACAACATCATATTGCTTCACTGAGATTGTCAGAGGATCGGCCTGCTGCAGACAAGCTTCCATGTCGGCTGGAGGAGATTGGGGACAACCCAGTAACGTCACCAGCTTCTTGGACCTGGGTATTGACGTAATGGAATGTGAGGGTGATGGAAGCAAATTTTACACACATTTTGAGAAAGAGAGCCGATGAAATATGTCCATGTTTGTGGTTAAAGTTAGCACAATGCAAATTGTGTAATGCGACAGTGTTCTTTGCAGCACTGCAAAGAAACACACTGAACACTAGTGGATCACAGCTGAGCATGTATCCTCCACTTTTGGTGGTACTTTAATGTGAAAGGTTGCTCCAACAATATCAATGAGACTAAATTGCCGTAACCTAATGAAGAACATGAGTGATAGAGGGACGGAAAAGATGCAAACATCAATACACCTTACCTGTGCCAGATCTCATTCTGGCTGATTGTGGCCCATAATGCATTAGGAGAGCCGCTCTGCATCACAGCCCTTTGGAAAAGAGCATGGCTGCCTGGGGAGAGCAGATGGAAGCCCACAGATGCTGACCCTGCACTCTCCCCAAATAGAGTGACCTGGGGGGAAAATACACATTTTCTTGTTCGTTTCAATAATGAAAACAACTCTTATCTGATTTTAGGACGTAAGACTAAAACATCTTTACCTTTTTAGAATCCCCTCCAAAAGCAGCTATGTTGTTGGCAACCCATTGGAGGGCCAATCGCTGATCCAGCAGGCCCGCATTATTCTGGATGTTCTTGTTGTCAGGTATAGACAGGAAACCAAAAGCTCCCAGTCTGTAATACATGAGCACAAGCATGATGAAAGGTGTTGACAAAGAGAATTAACTGTTTACATGCTCCTTTGTTTTTCTCATTGCACCCAAACCATTTGTATGACCGTATTCAACTTCCAATGACACAAGAACCCAGTGTCACATCAAGAACATAAAGCATGCCATGATATTCACCTCATTTATTGACAAGGATGTACACTAACAATCTCCACTCATTATTTTATATTTTCACTTTACTTACTCACAAGTCTTACCTGTAATTCATCGATACCACAACAACACCTTCGGATTTGCTCAGGAAGCGACCATCATAAATGTCCAGAGAGGAGGTTCCCATACTGAATCCACCTCCGTAGATCCAGACAAGGACAGGAGCCAGTGGTGAGGGTTTCGGCTGGGTCTTGTTGAAACGTGGGGACCAGACATTTAAGTACAGACAGTCCTCACTCACAGGAGTATTCGGGTTCCACATCTCTGTACCGTTGAACCCTGTGGAAAAAAAACAATGTCACCGGAGACTAATTGGGATAATAGTCTAACAATTGATGTACAGTATCTCTGTTCCTTCAGATGTTTAGCTATAAACATGATTGGGAGATCAGTCATGTGATCAAAGTTCAACTTCATTACAGTTTATTGCAAGCAATATTTTGAGATTAGATTAGACTGTTTCACTCCAATTGTATTGACTCCTGCGAAACAGCTCTACAAACATTTACATAAGTCAATAAATAAATAAACCCACTTTATCCAATGAAGAAACAACGGTCCAACATCAATGCCTTCTGTCCATATCTATCTGTGTTGTCATATCTATATTTGGCCTAAAATGTATGCAATATTTGTCTACAGATGCCAAGCATTGGTTGTGGCTGGTTTCTAAATAACCCTGACAGGTGGCTGCTGTGTCTATAAATAGACCCACTGGAACCCCGACTTGGTGCAGTGGTCATTTAGGGCAATGTCTCACTCAAACATGTGCTTGGATAACTTCCTTCGCTGCCTTGTCACATGCTGCCTTCAAATGGAGCTTGTGAGCTTATAGTTACAACATAAGAAGTCGTGTGCACTATAAGTCTTGAGGACGCTGCTGCTAGGCAACGGCAAAGCTGCAAACCATTAAGGCTGAGCAAGCTAGCAAGCAGGAAATGCAAAGGCATAATTACAAAGTAAAAACTATGAAGCTTTTGTGACTAGAAACATTTTCCTTAGACATATTAATATAATGAAGAAAAACGATATACAATTAATATCACAATAATATAGCTATAGGTGCTATAGACACGATTTGGAGCATTTATATTGCCTCTCAAAGATTTGCAACATGGTGACAGCTGATCCACTGGCTTGCAACGTTGCTAACTGTGGCAATATGATTTAAGTATGCAAAGTTTCAAGTGAAAGTGGGAGTCCAGGAACTTGGCACGCAAAGATCTGTTTACTTGTCATGTTTATTAGTACTCAGTCTGAGTAAACAACTGTGTTATGTCTTCCGCACTGAAGAAGCCTTGCCTCAGTCTGAGAAAATCACCCGTGATGATGTCATAGTAATGTCATTAGTTTTATTTTGGGTTTGGTCTTAGCTATTTTAAATTCATAACAAAAAGACAGGGTCATGAACAGGGGACAGGGACAGCATAACAATAAGAAAAATGTATAAAAAAAAGGACTCTAGCAAGTTGCGTCATAGGAGACTCTGCATCAATGCAGTTATTGTCTTCTGAAACCCCCAATGTCGTGGCGGTTCTACTCCTAAACGGACCAATTCATGTTCGGACTATCTTCCTTTTACACATGAGAGGAGACTGATACAATTATGACTATCCATGTTTTAATGTTTCCTACCTGGAAAGGCCGTATCTGGCAACTGGTAGCAGGAATTTGGCAATCTGGTGGCATCCCTCACCCCTTCCCATCTCTCTTCTGGCATCGGTGCACTGAATCTCAGTTTACCCAGAGGTGGTTTTGCATAGGGAATTCCAAGAAATGCTCTAACATCCCCACCCAGCACTGAAAGTAACTTCCCTTGAACTTTCCCATGCCTAGTGTCTACGACGAGGTCATCTTGAGCGGTGGTTGACACGGTCAGGAAATGAGGCAACAGAAGAAGAAGGGCGAGGCGTGGAAAGGGAGAGGCCGTCGCCATAGAAAACCCTGGGGAGCGAAAAATATCATATGCATATTTTCATGTTAAAATGTAGCCCATTTGGTGGAATTTTATATGAAATAATCTATACTACAACTGATGTCGCCAGAACACCACAAACGGCTTCAACTTGACCATAACACAGATCAGTTCTATATGTATACACTGCTTTCTCCTTTTCAAGCTTTGTCAATACAGTACTGTGGGTGCCGACACCTTTAATTGGCCTACACTCCCTTGAGTAATGTAATTTGAGTGCTTTTATAACCGCTGATATGTACACATTTATTTTTAACCCATGTCGTTGTGTGTTTGTGTGTGTGTGTGTCAAAAAATACAACTCTGCAATCTGGTCCTATATTTGGAGCTGGGTTCAAGCACCAGGGACCCCGGTTAGTTACTGTAGATGAATTACTTTTACAGTATAAGGCGTAGTCCAAGTTTAGATGCTGTATAATTGGGAGCATTCAGACTGTTGTGGAACATACCAGCATGCATTTGTCACCATATGAGAGACACAGGCAGCTGCAAACAACAGCAACAACGTGACACAACTTTGCAATAGTTCCATCTGGGCCATTCAATGAACCAGCTGCAGACTGGTGAACTGCGTAAGACGCAGACCTTTTGGCAAAGCAGCGCGCGGATCAAAGGTCCGGTTCCATAAAGAGGACAATAGAATCCGCCTGCAACAGAACGGCGGGTGCGTTTGCGTGACATTCCCGCGGCAAGTGAGTCACTTTGGAAGCGTCTTATTATAATCCTCAGAACCAATTGTGAAACAATTAGGCCGTTAGCGAATAGACGGATGCTTTTTTTTTTTTTTTTTTACGTTCAAAAGCCATGGAGTGGACGCACTGCGAGCTTCCGGAGGGAAGAAACAAAAAGCCGCGCTCAACTGGGTTTGATAGGGAGACGCGCGGATTGGGGAGAGACGCGCTCCGTCAGAGATGCCCGCAAACTATTACAAACACACACGCGCGCACACGCGTCCCGATAGTGTACCAATACCAATGTATTAAATAAAGCCTTGGTGACGTCTTACCTTGTTAGTCTGGCTGGCTCGAGTGGATGAGGACACTGCATTGATGGGATGAAGAAGGCGTGGACACGATCCCTCTGTCCAGTATCTGCTGGGCTGGCCCTGTGCGCCACCCACTGCAACTGCTACTACTATCATAATATTAATTATGATGATGATGATGATGATGATGATAATAATAATAATGGCAGCAACGACAATAAAAAATTAAAGGAATAAATAGCATTTACATAAGCCAAATTTACTTTACACTAACACCTAAGTCCAAATAATAATAATGATAATTTGCCTTCAAGCGTGCACTTTATTATATCTTCGACACTACAGCTCACCTGTCAGATGCAATCTCTGTCCAGAGGCGCCCTACACAGATCCCAGTACACTGTAATAAAGACTCTAATTACAAATAATGCGGTAAAATAGATTTCATTTCATTTCACATGACTTAATTTGATTGAAAATACTGATGCATTGGTACATAATCATCTCATAATAACTGATTTTGTACTGTTGGTTGAGGTGGAAGTAATTTTTACAAACACAACACACATATTTATTTGTTTAATGGACTTTTCTCTGACTTTTTTTTTGAGTGTGATGTATTTAATAATTTTACCAACAAAGCCTCAAACAGTTACTTAACAGCTTATCTAAAACATGAGGATGAGACTCAAATAGACAGCTATTGTTTTTTGTACATGTTCACAATCCAATAGACTTTTTTTTATGAAGTTTTCATCCAAAAAGCTATAGTTGTGAGTTACAGGAGCAGAGCAATATTCCCTTGTAGTCAAAGTACATAACAGAAATACTGAAGTAAAGTAAAAATACCTGGCACTGAGCCAGAGCCAGTCATTCTGATTATACGCTGGTCATCAGTTCAGCAACAATAAACAACAACAAGACCAGTATGCAGAGTTGAAAACAGGGCCACATTTCATCAAACACACTGATGGGTTGATGTAACACAAAGACACATGCTTTTGTTTGCATGTCCCAAATTCCATCCCCGTCTCTCTCAACTCTGAATAATGTTTGAAACAACATAACGACAACGTTTTTAATTAACATATCTTCTAAGTTCCAACGTGTTTATACAGAACATATCTGCAAAATGTGAACTGACGTTTCTATTATTTTATCCTTATTATTTTATCTTTATGTCCTTACTCTTATTTGTGTTGTGCACTTGATGCACAACTAGTTTTGGCAGTATGTTGTCATGTTTGGCAAAGATCATCCAAGTTCATATGTCTCATTCCTGTTTGACTTAGTTGAACTTCCCAATAAAGTTAGAAATGACTCCTGTTTTAATGATCATTTAGTTCTATTCTATTATATGTTGATATGCATGATGGTGTAACATCGTGTTCCTCCTCATTACAGCACTATTTCCTGTCTCTGTCCCTTGTTTCTTTCTCATACTACGGTCTGCTTATTCTGTCTGTGGCTCTCCTTTTTGTCATCTTTGCTTTCCTTTTCCACTTATCTGGAGGGCAGAGCTGAAGGGAAAAGTAAACTTTCCTCCTCAATTTTTAGTACTGTGTGTGTATCTAAGTGTGAGTGTGTGTACGTGTGCGCATGTACGCGGGCGTGTGTTTGGATTTGCTGGCTGTGTGTGTGTGTGTGTAAGAGACTGAAGCCTCTTTTTTGTTTATGGATGCATATGTGAGAATGCCGATAAGATGTGTGCGTGTGTGTGTGTGTCTCTGTGTGTGTGTACTTGTGCATACATTCATGTTATTTATAGTATGTCAATGTGCAATTGGATTAACTTTGACAAAAGCCTTACTGGGCCTCTGATGCAGTGCCTTGGCATAACACATACAGACTGAGTTGCACAGGCCTGATTACTATTATGTTCACTGCCATGGTGCACACTGTACATAGGCATATACCATGACTGATTCCAACAAATCCTGTCTAGATTAATCTGTGTGTGTGTTTGTGTGTTCACTTGCCATATCTAAAGCCACCTTCTCAAAAACAATTTACCACAACTGCCATAGGTTTGTTTAAAATGCACTGATATCAAGACCTCAACACGGCGGCCCGAGATTCGCTTTCCAGCTCGGACCCTTGACTTCATGTCACCCACTCTCTTTTGCTGTCTCTCTCCCTCTAAATTGTCTAATCTGATGAAGCAAACAGTCGAACAAACGTATCTTTTTTTAGAAGAATAGAACTATGCCGCATCATGTGATGGAGTCACAGTTTTCACAATTAATATCCACAATAGAACTGTATAAGTGGACGACAGAAGAGAAAGGGAGCCATGGGAAGTCTGACTCGAGACACATCAGCAGTTGGATGTGTGCACAGACAAAAGTAGGAAGAGAGAGGCCGCAAACCGTTTGTTTGAGAGGCGAGACAGTGTCGTAACCACACCCTCAGGGATTAGGCGGTTAAAGGGAGAAATGACAGGCATTTGATAGGACTCTTTTGAGAGACTGTTTTTCCCTCTCTCTCATTTTAACATCATCAAAAAAGGCTTGGGATTGGAATGAAGCCCCAAACACACACACACACACAAGTTAATTTTACCCATGCCCTTTTAATGTCAATCTGCTGTTATGAAAACAGGGATAAGCTGTGGAAAAGAAGAAAAAAAAGAAAGAGAGAAAAAAGTAATGCGTAATGCGTTTTTTTGTATATAAGCTCAGAGCAATGAAATAGTAAATAACCAATCATGGTGTCACAGAGAAGGATATTGGTTTATGTCATATTCTTTCTGCATGTCTCCATTTTATTTTAATTTGTGTCTGGTGACTGTGTGTGAGATTATTTGACACTGTAGCTCTTTTATTTAATGCTTGCAGTTGAGCATTAAATATGCATCTATACACACAAAATATACTATGAATTTCCAAAATAGTGTTGGACAATGCAACAACAAGAAGGCAGGTCTGTAAATAAGTATTGTTGAAATGACGAAGACACAATGCAAATGCAAAATATACATGGAAATTAATATTTTGCATTAAAATTTTCAGTTGCAGTACTTTAAAAAAAATTGAGGTTTGAATAGATCTTTGCAGGCACTTCCTTATAACCTAGGTCGCCACAGCAGAGAAGTCAAGCGGGCCCAGCCAACCAACTGACCTGTCTAGAGCCACAACCGAACCTCTCAGGATCAGGGGGCACGGGAACATGTATATCATGCTTGTCGAAACCATCTACGTACATCTATCAAGGAAATTCCTTGACATTTTTAATCACCACATGGCCATCCCCAAAAAAATGCTACAATGTGGTGCATATGAGGCATGACAAGTGCATTAACATGCACAGACACGGCCGCAAATTAAACAGCGACGGGCCTGGCTTGCTTTAACCTTCAGATGCAATAGAGCAGTTATCCTTCACTGACATACGCTCCCCTAATTGGTGGAAGAGAGATGTATAGAGAACAAAGGCAGAAGTGGTTGGGTGGGGGGATGTTACTAAAATGTGACTGAACTGAGAAACAGAGGGGGTAATGGCTGTGTGGCAGCTGGTTAACAGGTTTCAGAACAGACCACTCAAACTCGATAACTCAGTAAATGGAGCGCAGAATCGAGACTCGACAAGATCAAGTTTGACAGAGGAGGCCATACAAGCTATGTTTTTTTTTTCATTTTGTGGCTGGGTCCAGAATATTGATACTATATATATACATAACCTGTTGCCCATAAAGTTTGAATATTTTGTTTTCAGGCACAATCCTCTGTTTATTCCTAATGATGACCAGGAGCAATGACTACATTATATGTCCCTCTGGTAGCCATGTTAACAATTATTTCTGCTTACATTGTATTCCTTTCCAGATATAATCACAATTATACTTATTATACATGTTTTCAGGTTTTTGACAATAACCAACAATATTATATTTTCTGCCACCAGCTACTGCAAATACAACAAATCAGCATAGCGAAGGTTTACACTGAAGTTTCATTTTTATAATCAGATAGATTTCATAATAATGGATTTTTTTTTATCCAACTGGCGATATGATTTAAGTTGGCTAAAGTATGGTCAGTCTGCTTTCCCCTCACTGTGACAGGAGAGAGGGGACACTCTGTAATGTAGGCTGAATATGTCAATGCTGGTTGAACCTGTTGTATATTTCAAAATCCCCACCAGCTACACAGAACAGGATATTTAGGTCAGCTGAGTGTCCACTTTACTGATGTCACTGTGTTTTATTTAGTGTAAGTAAGTCTTTCAGACAGGAAACAGGAAACACAGTTATGTGCCATTGCCACTTGAGGCTGCCGTGTCCACTTGTCTAAAGAGGATCTTCCTTTTTGTCTCCATGCAATCATGCATGACATCATATTACGAACCGATAGGTCACATTCTTGGCTAATGCCCGCATCCATATTTGGGTCAGGCTTCACTCTTCAGAGTAAGTCAACATGGTCCTCATGCATGTCACAGACAGATTACGAGGGATTTAGCCTGTTTATGCTACAGTATGCTGGTGGCTAAAAGGTTAGAGAAGTGTTAGTGCAGCGTGACTGCAGGATAGCAAGTGGACACAAGTTCTGTGTGTGTGTGTGTGTGTGTGTGTGTGTGTGTGTGTGTGTGTGTGTGTGTGTGTGTGTGTGTGTGTGTGTGTGTGTGTGTGTGTGTGTGTGTAAAATGTCGTTACAAATCCTACTTTTGATACAATCTTAAAGGTCCCATATTATGAAAAACACGTTTCTCTGGTCTCTACACCTATAAACTGGTCCTCCTTGAGCCTGTCAACTCCCAGAATGAGGAAAACAAGTGACTCCTGCATGGTCTCTGCAGCCCACCCACTGGTACAACGGTGCTCCTACAGGCTGTTCAGATTCAGCTCCTGTTGTTACGTAACAAAAGGAGTAATTTGCATAGGCCGAACTCCTCTGCGTGATGATAGGAGATATCGTTTCGCAACACAGCGGGGAGAGCGCTGCTTGACTTACCGGTTGTGGCGCTGGGTGATCCGGCTGGTGCTCCGTGAACAAATCCTGGTGCGGGTGAAGCTGGAGACAATCCTCCCTTTGTCTCACGCGCTCTGGTGCATCTTCACTGCTGCCTCCGGTCGGACGGAAACCGGGGGCACGTGTCCATCAGAGTGCCGTGCACGACGCTCCGGGTCTGGTCTCTTGCGTCATAGCGACATCCACCTTAAACATTGGCGCATGCTGCCGCTAGCATAAGCGGCATCGTCTCCGTCTCTTTCCAAGTAGGCGTTGACAGATGGAGCTCATTAGCATTTAAAGGTGCAGCCACAGAAGCAGCCTGTTCTCAGCAGAGCTCATTTCTGCTACTTTTAGACAGCTGAAATTCAGGACCATGGATGGGTTTGGTGCAATGCATATCAAATACAGTGTTGTCGGACCTCTGACAGCTGTGTTAAATTGATGAAAAACAGTATAATATGGCACATTTAATGAAATATACTCAAATGTCTTGCAACACATTCAGTGTGCCATTGCTCACATACCTATACCCCTCAATCCACTCTGTGCGTTTATTTCTGAGAACATGAGCAAGTGAGAAAGACGCACACTCACACACGTACACATTCTCACACACACACTCGCACACACAAAAAGGTCTTATCAAGCTGCTGTGTGTCTGAAGTGTTGTTTTTATATTGCAGCCATATTTCATTTTGGCCTACTTTCTTTAAATTGCCTATGGGGTTTTGTATGGGGAGAGGAACCATCACATTTATATATGAGATTGAAGGAAAAGAAAGAGAGGTGGGAGACTTGTTTATGTTCTTATTCATTTTCCTTGCCTCATCCTTACCCTCTGCATGCTGCCGTTTTTTTCTTATTGTGTTTAATTTCCTCCCTTTTCACTCTGTCTATCCCTCACTTTCATGTCTCTCGCCATGCATGTGCTGCTATGCAAGTTGGCCTTAGTTGCTGTAAGGGCTCACAGGTGAAGTGGCTTTAAAACTAAGGGAAAAAGAGATGATGGGCTATATTTCCTGGCCATTAGGACAGTGAAAACCTCTTTTAAGTCAGAGGACCAAATCAGCTTTTACACAAAAACAGTCTTTCTGTTGAAATTGAAAATTTTTTTAAAAAAAGCCAGAATCGGATGAATGAATAATGATGTAGTAGACAGTACCCCTCTATCTAGTTTAACTTGTATGTATGTTATTTGCTTTCTTGCTGTTGCATCACACATTTCAAGATGTTAAGTGTGACTTTTGTGCTGTAACAAATGGTAACTCACTGGAAATATAGATCATGTCCACCGAGAGGTTAATTTTGAAGTTCATAGTGACTTTTGACTGATTTTAGTGTGAAGATTGTGTTATACAAAACACATACAAAACACAAACACCAAGTGCACAAAAGTAATTTTAAACTTTTGGTCTTTATTGGAGGTTATAATATTCTATAAGCATTGGCAGAGCTCTCAATTGGACTATATGGGTGATACTCTCCTCCAATCACAAGCTTGTGTTTAAACGTTTGCTCAAGTGTAGCCAACGGGTATGGACGCACCCATAAGAGGGAACCTCAGTTTGTAAGGCAGCACATACCACTGCTCGACATTATACACCATTTGTACCCGAGTGGCGTAGACAATAGCGTAACCTTCTAGACCAAACCTTAGATGCCGCAGCCCGTCTTCTTCTCTATAACATAAACTGCCACAGCGGGTAAGGGGGCCTGGCCAACTATGGCCAAAAACGCTGAAGGGGTCAAAAGATAAGTGGAAGTGGAAAAGGGGCTGACCACAAAGCAACAAGCAACTGGGTTGGTTCCCATACTCGCTTTACTGAGGTTAATGCAGGCAGCATCAAGAGGCTCAAAGGGACACTCCACCAAAGCCTCAAGCACCAATGGCAGTTCCCACTGCAGGTAGGAGCCACGCATCACTGGACAAAGCCTGTTTCATGAGAGGATGGACAAAGATTGGTCTATTGCCAAAATCCTCATGGCAGGAATAATGGTTGTTGCATAAAATAAAACAGTAGCATGAGACTGCCTTCTATCCACCAAACAATGCAAAAATGAGTGTGAAACAACAGACACGCCAAAGTTGTTATCAACTGAAAGGCAGTTAGTGGATACATTTCCCTGTGGAGAAGAACAATGTCAAATGACGTGTGCTGCATTATATACTGTTGGATTTGCACATGTTCATGCAGGCATGCTCTGATTGGCTGGCTATGCTAATTCTTTTTTATTTTAAGTGCTTGCTTACGATTGGAGAAAATTTCCCATAGAGTCCATTAGAGGGCTGAGCCTGTGTGTGTGTGTGTGTGTGTGTGTGTGTGTGTGTGTGTGTGTGTGTGTGTGTGTGTGTGTGTGTGTGTGTGTGTGTGTGTGTGTGTGTGTGTGTGTCTTCCATGCATATTTTGTTTTCAAATCATGAATCCAATTTATAACAACATACATGCAGTGCAACCTAGATGTCAGAGAGAACAGCCAGTAGGTGCAAATTGAAAAACAGTTGTGTGGCTGTGAAATTAAAATGAAGCTGTATATTCATTTCCAATCTTATCAACTTGTAATGGAAACCACTGAAGCCACAAATTGTCACATACTCTTGACATGCCAAGCATAGTTGGTTCTGTGGTGTGTGTGTGTGTGTGTGTGTGTGTGTGTGTGTGTGTGTGTGTGTGTGTGTGTGCGTGTGTGTTTATGCAAGCTCGACAACTTTTGCTTCTATTGACTGTTTGATTTATATTTAGATGATCTATGCTAAGCTGCACTGCAACTCACCAGTGAGAACAAGGGTTTCTTATGGCAATGATTTTAAAGACATTATTGCTTGACAATCAGTGGCCGCCCTTTTGCAAAGCACTTGACCCCTAGCTCTAGTAAATGAGGCAGCTGGCCAAGATGATCACGTCCTGGGTCTATTCAGGAATGTCATTCTCAGCCTGATCTTGTCAGAGAGCACACCTCTCCCAGTATAGTGGCTTTAGATTACACATTTCTCAGTGAGCGGGCAAGGAGGGGTCCACAGAACCTTTATCATACACTGCTTTGGCCGTCTTGACTGTTTTATAACGGATTGAAACAACCAAATGTCTCCGTGGGTCATCATGTTGGGTCTCCAACCACTACTTGGCACTTTGCATACAGAGGGTGGAGCCTGTATGAGTTGGTTGTAACCCTTTTTCTATTCTACTTCTACTAATCTACAATGGCCACCACTGACCACCATGAAATGATTGTCTAAAGTTCACGTGAATTCAAGATAAATTGAGGAAGATCACACATGGGAGCCAGGCACAGAATAATTAATATAGGGGGGAAATAAGAGTGTGTCTATCATTTGGAGGTATAAATTGTTCTAAATTATGGCACAGCCTAAAAATATCAGGATATTATATTAAGTTATATCACACAATCTTACCACTTATTTGTAATTGTTTAAATGGCCACTTTCAGAAAGACATTCATAGCATTGCACTCAATTGTACAAAGTGACAAAATTGGTTGTTGAAACCCTGCGGCAAACAGCCATGTGGGTGTGATTGGCAGTCCACCATCGGTGCAGCAGATGGTTTGTCATACAGAACCTTGCTTGAAGCTGTCATTCCGAACTGTAAAAAAAGTACTTTGCCATGTGATTGATGTGTCATGTGTCAATCATCCTTTTTCTGAAACCAGGCGGGAGAAGCGCAAAAACATATTTTCCGTCAAGAAAAGCCTTCAGGGTCGTTTCTTTGCTCTTCTTTCAATGAAGAAAGACTCTCCAGTTCTTATATAACTGATCCTAGAGGAGCATCTACAGCAACCTCTTTAGGAGCTGCTATTGGTATATTGAGTCAACAGTTGCCTCTCCGTGTTGTTTCGTGGATACCTATCCAAACCCATAGCTACCTGTAGCTCGATCCAGCTGCACTACGAGGTGGTCATATGGACCCGCCTTATACAAATCTTTGAGCCTTTTGTATTTTAAGATTTTTGACTGCATAAATATAAATGTCATCAGGTGACTTGACCCCCTTTCTCTTCTGCACACATAATCTGCTGATAGAAAAGTAGTAGTTGATGGTTGTACATTTCACTCCAAACTTTTGCAAATGTTTTTCCAAAAAATATTTTTCCAAAAAATGTTCAGGTCAATTGATAACAACAAAGAGTATCTTTTCTGATGAATTCATTATTATTGTAGATAGGATGTCATCACACATACTCTTCTTTTTGCCAGTGTCCGCTTGTTTTTTTATTATAATCAATTAAATTAATTTCCTCCAGCCATTTGTTTTCAACCATATTTTAATCTCTACGATGTGGTACTAATCTGCAGTTGCTAATGACTTATCAGCTTTTTAGTGGAGACAGTAGATAATAATGTTTGAGATGAATGTGTTGTGTATGTCTGTCTGTGTGCATGTGTGTGTGTTATTCACCCTGCATGTGTAATTGTGGATTTTCATTTCCCTTCAAAAAGACAAACCCACTGGCGCAGTAGAGGAGCGTGTTAAAGCCCGTCACTCAACAAGACTATTAATTAGACACAAGAGAAAGATCAGGGCTCACCAGTAGACAAAGGTGAGCTAAACAGAGGTAAGTCAGGGAGAAAAGGGCAGAAAGATGGGGAGAGAGAAACTGAGACCGAGAAACGTTGTGAAAGGTAGAGAGGGTGCACGCGACCCGGAGGGAGAGCAGGCAAGGAGATAAGGATGTGCCGTGGTCAAGCATGAGATGGCGATGCATAAATGGAAAGGGGTCTCATGATGGAAGTGACAGATATGGAAGAAAATGGAGCCAAAGGCAGTGAAGGAAAGACAGATTAAAAAATGCGACAGGGAAAAAAAGTGGGTACTGAAATGTTCAATGCTAATAGAAGGCACAAAGAGGGCGCAGGAGAGGAGGTTGAAAAGAGCAGTTTGAAAAAGAGCATTGATGTGAGTAGAAGAAGAGATGACAAAACAGGGGAGGTGAAAAGGTGTAGGGAATAGGTAGTACAAGTAAGAATATAAAAAACAACTGAAAACAACAACACATAAGTATATCGCATACATAAAAAGTAGGAAACAGCAAACTATTGGTATACCCAAGTATTGTAGCAAATGCAAACCTTAGTATTAAAATGATGTTGGCTGAGGTATCCATAGACGATGGGATATGATTTCAGGCCCAGATAGATTTATACGAGATAGCGTTTTTTTATTATACATATTTGTTCCGTTCATATAATTCCGCTTGTGAAACAACATTCTGATGGTGAAATATAATTCTGACTAATGAAAGGCTTGTAAAACACCAAGTACTGACCTGAATCATACATTAAAAAAGTAACTACTGTATATTAAAGAGAGCAGACATTAATTATGAACTTGAGGCAATCTATAAAAGTCAACTGGTAATACTATGTTTCTCTCTCTCTTTGAATAGCTTCTCAGTAGCAAGGTGTTCTGTCTTCTGGTGGACTTGATGATAGGACTCAGTTTGAAACCGTTCTTTTGTTGGGATTAAAAGTTAAACTTGGTGTTTATGGTGACAACACAAGTCTAGTGCTGGATGAATTAATGGGAAGGTCACAATAATAGGTTGATTTGTCCGTCACTTTAGACCAGACTGAAATATTCCTGCAACCATTTGGTGGATTGTCATGGGATGCTCTACTGAAATTAATGTTCCCCAGAAGATGTGGCCTGCTGACTCAGTGTCTGATACCAACACACAAGGCACCCCTTAGCCTCTGAATAAGACACACCATACTTTCAAGTAGTTTCAATTTCAACCCACCCGCGTCATTTTTAAACACTCAGAGAAAGTGCTGTTGGAGTGTGATGACATAGTATTAAAGTTAAATTACGGGTTCCGTATCTGGCCCACAAGAGCTTTCATTATGTATTTCTACACGATATATGCATGGCACCAACAGTGTAGTTATTGAGGAGGTTAGAAAAAGTGTCCACTATGACTCTAATACTAGGTCAGGTTCTGCAGTGGCGTTAGATCACAATACTTAGTCAGTCATTATTTTCAGGAAAACAGTAACCAATGCAGTTTTCTAGTGAGGACCTAGTGTGCGGCATGCTGTTCCATAGATAGAATAAATGCATTGTATACACAAGATAATTATAATGTAAATATTAAGGTAAGATCATTACTAGTATTATTTTTTTGGGACTACATATTGCTTCAGGTTGAATATATATTGGCTTTTTCTCGCTCTCACATGCACATTCCAAACCTTTCCTTTTAGTGTGTATCCTGAACGTCATCTAACTCCCCCGGTATTAGCGAGGGACACGTGGAGTGAGAATCACAAGGAAAAGACCTGTCTTGCAGTGACAGCACTTTTCAACACAATAAAAAGCCCTGTGCAAGATGCCAGAATGCATGGCTGCATAATGTGTCTTCATTTTAAACTGGGGTGAATGTATATGAAGAATGAAAATATGGGAGGAGAATGTCTTTCTGGTACAAATTAAGATTTTATTGTATTTTTTTGTCCTTTCCAGGAAGGAATGCTTTTACACAAACTGGCCCTAATTAAATTCACTGGCTGGCTCATTCATCTCTGATTTTCTAACCTTGGAATTATGACTATGTCTACTTGTCCAGTGACACAAATAGGAGAATCATTACACGCACACAAGCACACAAAGGTTGGACGAGATAACACAAGAACTGAATCTATATTTCAGCAACATGAATGCATGTTTTCTTGTCATATGTCCATTAACATTGAATAATTCATAACCAATAGGGCTGTAACGACACACGTATCGAAACTGAAATTGCGACACTCTGATCCACGAACCTGTCTCGCGGTGTGAGAAGGCAGAATCACGACACAACTTCCAGCTATCAAGGTATGTGTCCACAGGCAGCAGTGTTTCCCCGCGTCCCATTCATTGTCTATGTGAAAAGCCGTGCAATGCATTCTGGTAGCGTCGCGGCGAATGTCGAGAGACGGCGCGCGAGTTGGCCGCTTCTGATTTGCATAAAGTTGAAGTGAATCTACTTTATGCTAATCAGAGGCGCCGGGCTCGACTCGCCGCCTCGGGAACGCTCGCAAACGGTCGCGAAAATCTTCTAAACTGAATGTTGTCGATCTAAAATAAAGACAGATCCAGCAACTGCATAGCTTATTTCTCGCTTAAAATGTTTTCAGAAACATCTTTCGGTGAACTATTTCCGTAAAATAAGAGAAAGTTTCCAAACGAGTTGGTCTGCGTGAACTCCGGAGCAGACAGGACAGCTGTGAAAGCGATCGTCCAATCAGGTGCAGCCATGAACTGTACGCGTGATTGTTTGAAGGAGAGCGCCTGTCAACCAGGGCTCAAAAGATTACACGGGCAATTGCAACATTCATGGCTCTGGACATGCACCCCTTTTCGGTGGTGGAAAATGATGGGTTCAAGTTTTTTTGCTCATGTTATTGAGACCTTACTTGAGACCATAATACTGTTCTTAATCTTAAGTGTTCAAATCTGTCCAGTTTATAAAGATTTTAAAATGTTCTATTTTTATTGTATTTTATTTGTATGTTATATTTTATATTTATAACCATACTTGAGACTGGGATGTCTACACGACTATGCGACTCAATTGCATGTAACCTCAGATGCAGTATTATACTCTGCACTTTTGCAATTATTGCACTGGTTTGAATACATTTTTCAAAATGGTATCTTTTGTTGAGTTTTTATTACAAAGTACTTATTGTGACCTTTATTTATGCTTGCACCTGACAAACACCCAATATTACAAAAAACTAAAATTAACACTAAAACTAATAAAAACTAAACTAAAACTAAGCATTTTCAAAAAAAAAAACTAGCAAACCCGCTCTAAAAACTAATTAAAACTAATTGAATTTGAAAAACAAGTCAAAACGAAATAGAAACTAAAACTAATAAAAAGTTCAAAACTATTATAACCTTGCTCATAACATCAACACATATTAGCACATACTCGATTAATTCATTGGAAATGCATGATTGATTCAGTTTAAGCAACAACGTTATGATTTAATTGCCTGAGCAAACTGTGAGAGTAATTTCCTTTTGAGACCAATGTGGAATTGACTCCATCATCCTAACTACATTGGATTGTTTACAAAAGCCTGCGATGCTGCAAATACCAACTATCAATGTGGTAACTTTGCTGTGTTCACTCCCTCCAAAATCTCATTAAATCAAAGTGAATATTTGAAAAAGTGCTTGTTTTTTAAATATTTAAGAGAACAATGCATTGCCAATAATAAGCAGCATTTGGTTCTCGGTCTCGGAGACAGAATGAGCTGTTTGCATTCAAAATAATTGAATCATCACGTTGTTGTGGTAGAGGGCTTTGTAGGTCCTTGTGATCTTGGGGAGTTTCTTGTCAGGGCAATCATTCCTGGAAGTGTGTCCAAAGGGAACTTGCAGGGGCAAGCAATTTAGAGAACCGTACTAATAGGATTCAATGGGAATGAATGGCCTCACCTACAGCAGGGAAACTAAAGGCCAGTCTGTGAGATCTACACTGGAGCTCTCAGGTAATCCCCCAGTGACTGGACCATGAAGTTATCACCATGTGTTGAAAAGACAAAAGTAGGGACCAGGCGAAGAGAGTGGCCTTGGGAGAATGATGCCTAGATTCATCAGCTGGCTCTCACATCGATTGTTGTGTTTGGGGAAAATGCAAACAGAGATTCTTCTGCATTCAGAGGATCGCCTACACTAACATGTTTACGTTACAATAAAGTTGGGGTCAAACTCCGAGCTAACCCACTGCTTGTCAGACCTTTGGTATAGGGATTTACTGATCTGGGTTCTTTACTTCTGATACTGATATCTGGGCTTTGGGTATTGGCTAATACCTGTTAAATTACTAAGCTGTAAGCGTCACTGTGTGGAAATGGCATTCTTTTATGTGTATGGCAACACCAGGTCTGACATAAATATAATAATAACGGTTTGTGATACCAGATCTGCCTATTGTCATCAATACCTCAATACCTGATGCACCTATTTGGGTCAGTAAGATAAATAACCCTCCAAAACCTTTTTTATAATATACAAAGGAACTGGGCCACTTCAACACTACTCAAACAATACATATTCAACTCAGGAGTTTCTATCATTTAAAGTGTGTGTGTGTGTGTGTGTGTGTGTGTGTGTGTGTGTGTGTGTGTGTGTGTGTGTGTGTGTGTGGGTCCCATTGGCCGCATTGGTACCCTGACTACGAGCTAATAGACTGATCAAGCAATCCCCCCAGGTCATACAAGGCTCTGTAATTGAACCATTGAGGGTTTCCCACTAACCTGTAACTACCATTTCTCTGACACACACTCGCACACGTTCAGCCCTGTGGCTCAAACACACAGCCACTCAAGCTGCTTTGTGGGTACAAGCTTTTCAGCACACATCCTATCATCCCAATTGCCAACTCTATCTATCTACAAGCCCCTTTGCCGTGTTCCTCTAAATCCCTTACCATCTCAACTCCTTTCCCCTGACCTCCAATTTAACTGACATCACTTTGAGCTATGTTCCTACATTGTCTTAATAGACATCTTCTCTCATTGTTCCATAGCTATCTTTTGTAACTACAATAATTCCTTGTTATCCTTGCAGTTAAACCCTCCCTCAGGTGATGCTTTTTTTATTACTTATTTTCCACCAAAACTGACGAGCGAATCACTGCGCGCCAATATGGATTCAGTACACTTGAAATAGTGAAGCAGTGAAACTTCTGCAGTGTCCATTTGCAGCTAGATTAACGTACACTGTTTTAAACCTTCTGAATGCCAGGACATTGTCACTGTTAAGTTAAGGAACTTCTTAAGCACAGGCTGTTGGGTCATTCCTGCAAAAACACTTGTCATACACCATATCAGAAGCAGAATTAAGATTACTGTCATCATTTCATTACAAAGACAGTGTAACTGTGGATATTAAACAGACCAAGTGACATAATTGAAAAATAGCTGGGCTTTGGATTTGTTTTGAGCAGGCGTGCTGTGTAGCATATCAATCAATACATGTATGAAAAAATACCTCTTTCTGGCTCTTCTCCATGATATGTTGTCATAATAGACAAACAAAAACAATTAAAATATTCATGCAAATGTCAAATTATGCCTTGGGCAAAGATTTGAGTCTGTCCAGTAAGTGTTCATGTCAGTACTGAACAGGTTGCCCCAATAGAATCTCAGTGAAGAGACTACATACATGATATTATTAAACCAATCTCCATTCAAAATCACTGCACTCTGGCCAGAAATCAAATCTTATGAGTAGTTTGCGACTTGTGGGTTTCGTATATTAGGGAATATGAGGAAGTTTTATTTTTGTCAGATGTAGTAAAAAGCTATGACCAAGCGGGGGATCTGAAGGTACTACTACTAAAGGCATTCCAACCTCTCCTGCATACCCACTGAGTTTTCTATTTTAACTCACACCCACTAGATGGAGAATTAAACGTTAAAAGTCAATGCTTGTAAAAGTCTTCAATCATATTTCAAGTCATCATCAGCAGATGTACAACATCGGTACATTTGTTTGTGTGTGCAAAAAGGACACACTTTGTGGTAAAAAACGCACAGTGACAGAAAAAGAGACGGCCACAGGAGTATTTTGCATGCCATTGCATTTCACTTTGCTACACAGACGGCAGCATCCATTGGCCACTATAAATACACAATATTACTAATAATACTATTAGCAGATAACGTCTGAAATGTTGCCATTGAGCAGAATAGGATCCCTCTAGATCAGCCATCCCCAATTAGCGGCCCCCGGGCCAAATCTTGCCCGCAAGAGCAAAGTGTAAGAGTTCAGTAAAGTTGGAAATTCGGGATCAATAAATCTGAAGTGAAACTTTTTTCAAACACAAATTATGCCTCTGTCCCACCGTATTATCATAGACTATGAGCTACAAGGACCAAAACCCTGATTTTTTCCCAAAAATAAGACATCCTCCGAGCTGGACGGAGAACATTGATCTTTATGCGCAGCCAGCAGCCAGGCGAGTGTGCAGGGACCGTCTGCAAATTGCAAGACAAAAGCAAGACGCTGCAAACAAAAGTCATTAACTCCACTGTTATCTTTTTTTCCTCTTGTGTACCACTTGTTGTAGTGCTGTTGTTTTTTGTTGTTAATTAAACTGGTCATATTTTCTTGATCAAAATATTCTCCAGGGGCATTCAAATAAATAAATCGTTGATAGTTGAAGTGTGCATTTTTTAACTTTAACTCAACACAGGCTATGACTACCACTATATCTGCTACTACAATCAACTACCACTGGTAGTACTAATCATTACAATAATAATACTTCTAATAATAGCAGCAACAATAATAATAACATTTGCACATAAAACAATGTTTAATGGTCCAATGAAAAAAAAACGACAATTTGGCCCTCGACTTGGCAACCTGGACATCACTGAATCACAGTTGTAAAATTAGAGAGCAATGATTTGCAAATTAAAAGAGGGAGATGGGTTGAAATGTATTCGCTTTCTCGTACAATACTGTCAGGAGAACGAAACAACTCCATGCCCCTCCCATGGGATAAAGTCCACCGCTAACACCGCTTTTGTTGAGCTTACAGCAACTGGCTCTCACCACCGGTGTGTAAGAGGATGCCTACAAGCTTCAAACCAGTTGCCCAAAATGTAACAAGCTTCAGGAGTGTGTGGAAGAATAGTGGCAAGGGCCTCTCTGTGTCACAGCCCATGTCTGGGGTTTGCAAGCTTCACTAGAGGGGAGGGGAAGACATCTTGTCCAGTGATGGGGCACTGCTCCACTTGATGACATGCTGGCTGCTTGGTTCCTGTTTTTGTTAAATGGATGGGGAATAAGGGACATACTTTATATAAAGTATCCTTTTATGGAAGGTGGTGGCCAACAGCCCTTTGCTGCTGGGTGTTTCTCAATCAGTAGCAATGATATACATGACTTCCCTGTCAGCTCAAGAGTTTCTCTGAGTGTCCCACATTTGGAAAATGTATGACTTTAACAGGCACCTGAGATGTAGAAAAAAGGACAAAGGCAATCTTATGTTTTTACCAGTTCATTTGATGACTCCTATTGTATATTAAAGTAGGACAAATTGGTATAACAGATAGTTTGTTCACGCGATGCTTGAAGTTGCATAAATCTTGCTGTATCCATGTGACAGCAGAGGGTGTAGTGCTCAGGATTCATCCCCTAAGCATATAAATCCCCTTTTAGACAGTCCTGCCTGTTTGAAATCAAAGGTCATAACTTTTTACAGAAAATAATGGGACATGTTTTAAAATTTTCATTTTCAGCCAATCTAAATAAGTCAACCCGACCTGGCTCTCAACCCCCCGTCCATCTTGGGTGGAAAATGGGATGGGTGTTGGGTGAATATGCATTTATATGAGGGATACGGGAATCAGTTTTAATGATGTTTAAACATTTAAACATTCAACATGTCTACCTTCTAGTTGAGACCTCTAACATTCAAGCACTCAAAGCAGAAGTCGGGCACGCTCATCAGCTGAGTGCTAAATGTACAGTTTGGAGGTGAAGGGCTATTAAAGAGCTCTCTCTCTCTCTCTCTGTGATAATAGAGTTACTAGTGTAACTATGACTTCATATGATGAAGCTGTGCAATTGCGGAGTGGAAAATATACATGCAGAACCTGAAAAGATTTAGACTTAAAATGTCTATCTAGTTGTGTTTTAACAGACGTACAATCGACATAAGTCCGTGAGCTGTAAATTCAATGCATTCTTAATTAGTCAGCATCCTTCTCCCCGGTTCCATTGCTCACTCTGTCGATGCAGCAGCGTTGACTGATTTGTCCTCAGCCTGACCCGCCACATCAATAAGTCTTCACCTTTCTCTGCCCTTATGACATCTAGTTAGCCCTGACCTCACCATGACCCCTTGACATGGCAAAGGCACTGCTGACAACTCACTTCACTGCAAATAGATGTAACCCAAACTAATAATAAAAAAAAAAAAAAAACTAATTTGGAGAGTCTAATTCTTTCCCTGAGATCTCTGTGGCACTATTGTTTTATGAGGTCAGCTAATCTGGCACATTTTAGAGATGAGCAATTATCCCAATGCTCGGTCTGTGTTTAACGTGGAGAAGAGAGAGAATAAAGTGAAGATCAGAAAAGTTGTTGACATTAAATGTGGAACAGAGTATATCTAATATGTGAGGACCTCATTCCCCAGACCACTTGTAAAAGTATTGTTTCAATACGGCACCGTTTCTACGTTTCATTCTTCGACTTGCTCATTTCTTTCCATCTTTCTGTCATAAAGAAGACATCAATTCAATCAAACGCTGACAGTAAGCACGCCCCCTTTCCCTTAGTGGTATCCAGCGGAGGAGAAACCTGTGTGTGTTGCGTCAGGTTTTGTGTGTGTGGCGACCAGGAGACAGACAGACCAATTACCCTGCAGTGGCACTTTAAGCCTGATCCCCAAGCAGATGGGTCGCAGCGTGGCGGGCTTACCCTGTTGGCTCGCACACCAGAGGGGGGTGGGGGCATGGAGGTGCTCTTTGAACTCTTGTTCTGTCACTGAAGCCCACTGTGGAACAACAAAGTCAGACACCCTGTCCTCTTAATCTGCTTTAGAGGGCGCGTCAACACATCCTATGTACACACCAGGTGTACTGAAAATATATAGTTGTATAACACACAAACGCAGAAATCTAACCCACGGTAGTACATTTGTACTATATGCCCCATACACACTCTCACACACAGCTGTTTGTGAGCAGCATACTAACTCAATCTTAACCTTGCATTGCCTTGTGTCCTTCAGCCATGTCATCACTTCTGCCATCTCCTCCTTCCCTCAAACCTTTTCACCTTCTCTCATCTGTCTGTCTCTGGAAAAACACAGGAAAGAGAGGTGAGGGACAAACGGGAGGGCAGGAATGATCGAGGGACGGGGGGATCTAGTCTCTGGGATTTCTTGCCATCCTGCTTATTTTCTTTGGTTTGTGCTGCACCGTGTGAGCATTCCTACTTCTCAATCTGTTCGCGGTTGCATTTTGCTTTTCTTTGTTCACGTCTGCCTTGACTGTTCGACGTCACTTTGGGCGAACCAGCGGGCCTAAAGAAGCAGCCTGCTGAGGCCAGAGGCTATTGGAGCCAAACATAGAAAGCATGCAGAGCAACAAGGCAATCACACGCCATTTGTCCCTCACTTCCCAACAAGGTTAGAGCTAAAAGAAAAGAAAGACAGACCGCTTGGGGCTCTGTGTTGAAAACGGAACGGTTTTACATTTTTTTCCCTTTTTTTTTATTGAAAACAAGTGTGTATCCTTGCCAAGCATTTTCTTTCAGGCAAACCAGATTGTAATTGACTATGTGGCCTTCTGCTCTCTCTGACGTACATGGGCAGAGACTACCTCACCCCACAAATGCTGCATTTCTTTTGAGTCCACTCTTTTTAGTAAAACATGGATTTAGTGTTTGTGGCATACTGTTGATGCCATGCTTCTGGCCTGCTTTTGCTTCTAATTCAACTTCTGCATTTCCTGTATACGCCGTGTTTGCCACCTCATCACCTGTTTCAGCCTCCCCTGAGTCATCAGGTCACACCAAATAAATGGGATGCAACAATATCATACCCATATCTGGTATCTGTTCCCTCCTGTACTCCTGTAACTCTAAAACTACAACTATTACTGTGATACAACGCACCTGATTCCACTTTTCAGCAACATGACGTTAACGGGCGGAGCAGCAATGTCACCAGCTGGGAGATATTTTAGGAACCTTGTTAGCTAATTAACCATGAACCAATACGATTAGTGCCTTGCATGCTGTGTTGTTGCTGAAGTTCCAAACCAGCTGCAACCATAACCAGATGCACAAACAGCTTTTTTAAGTTTCACTTTCAGTTGTGAGTCAGTTCATTTCTGATCGTTTCTGATGTGAGATTCTGCTTGTAGCTGCTCATCACACGGATTGTTGCTGGTTAACTCATTCTTATGTTGAAAAAACTCAGAGAAAAGTTAAAATAAATGTCTTCGACATGACTATCGATCACTGTGTGTGTGTGTGTGTCTCAGCCCCGCCCCTTGGTGAAACAGACAGAGAGGAGAGACGCTGGATGAAGCAATGCGCCCGTTAATTACACTTTAACACAGTAGAGATGTTCGGGGAAACCCCGTTTTTTATATATTCAACAAAATATTCCGTGTTTTACATTTGATTACATTTTCATCGTCACATTCCGTGATTCCGCCCGCATTTTCCAAATCTAGGAAAACATAGGACCCTACTTGCCGCGCCCCAGTTTGAAAACCCCTGGACTAATGCAATCACTCTTCCATATCAATTAGTTCAGCTGTGAGGTTGTCAGTTGTGTCGCCTGTTGGCAGCAACATTAAAGCTGTGAACTTAGCGATGCAGTGTGTGTGCGATTTATTTCTCAGTAAATAAATACTACAACTCCTTGCATATTAAAGTTCCACTTAAGGTGAGTTGACCTTTTAAAGTGGATCAGCTTTGACATCCTCAGATATTTCTATTTATTTCGACTGTACAGCTGATTAATCAATCGTTGTCATCGCTGGTCAAAAGTTAAAACTTATTAAAATTGTAATGGTTTTATTATGTATTCATATTGGTACTCTGCATAGCCAAGTCCCTACATGTAAGTACTTGTAGTTGGTCTGAATAAAAGTGGTAAAAGTATGTAAAATATGCACATTTGACAAATCTCATTGTCCTCATGTTCTTCACACTTTCAAACCTAGGTATTAACATGGACACTAAAACCTCTAACTTTTACACCTATTACACCTCTAACTTTTTTTGCTCCATATTTTTCAATAGGTTAAGACAATACAGGTGGCATTAACCAATGGTTATCATTAGTATTCATGCCTCCATCCATTTCCCCCCAAAACCTGCTTCTTCTATGCAGAGCGCACACAGGGCCAGAGGCTGGGTATGAGCTGGAGAGGTAGCCATTCTGTCACATGAATAACACATAGTCTAACCAACGAACTTCCACGCTGCCACATTATTATTCCTATTATTCGTATAGAAAAACCCTACGGCAGAATATGTCCTCTAATTCAAAATTAGGATTAGACGACATATGCATAACGCATAGGCATACCGCATATGCTGTATGTGTAACTCCTTCATAAATAAGGCATGACGTACGAGGGAAAAAAAAGTGTCAAGGAAAAGTCACTTCATCTCTAAATCAGCACATTCAATCAAATAGCTGTCACACAAATACACACACACACACAAACACACACACACGCACTCACACACATTGCAATCAGCGAACACGCCAAGCATCCCTGCCTGTCGACTAAATACAGTCTGTCAAGGCATATGTGCGGCATTGAGCTGATATTATAATTAGCTGCCTAATCATAATCATTGTTACTTTTCACTCGTTCACTTCCTGTGCAGGGGGAAATCTCTGTCCAATTTACATCATTAAAGTAATTGCCCAACACTTGCTAATGCACCAGTTAATGCCAACTTATGCCAATCTAGCCTCCCCGCTAGCTCCCATTTGCCATGATTAGCCACTGATGCTAACTGAGCAAAACGGTGGGAGACGCATCAAGAGTTGCATGCTGGCTCATATACTAAAAATATGCTGTAAGACACCAGCATGCAGTGCTGTGCTGAAGATTGTTTGCGCAAAAAAGAAATAAAAAAAAGTTTTAGATTGGTTGACATCTGGATAAGATCCTGTCTCATTCATAGAATGTGTGTTTTTTTCTCGCCCCAGTACTTTTGTCATGTTGGGTTTCTATAACTTATAGAGTACAGTTTAGACCTGATCCACATGAGAAGTTTCTCCAGATAACACCTGCGTCTCATTGGATGCTCAGGGCTCCAGACTAACTTTTTGCATTGGTAACACTGGTGCGCCTAACTTTTTTTTTCTTGGTGCACCAGCACAAAATTTAGGTGCACCCACATTTTTCATCGCGTCGCCTTTAACGCCAAAAAGTCACCTTTTTATCGCTCTCCTTTTACATAATGACACCCCCTTATGGCCTAGGTTAACTGCAGCACCATCAGCACCCAGAGCAACCGTTTTCTCCAGCCAATCTGCACACTGATGCCCAAGCGCAGCAAATTCTTGCTTTGTGGCAGCATGAATTCCTCAAGAATAAAAAGATCATACAGGTCACTAGCCTATAGATTGCAAATGGAAAACTGTTTATGTGATCTTAGCCTAGCCTACTTATATTTTTACTTAGGCTATTCATTTCATACAATTTCCTATTCATGATCTCTCACGCTGTAATGTGGGCCTTCAAACACTGTGCGTGTCCATGCTCCACCTCGACATGTCCAATTAACATGTTGACCGGCCTCCCTTTCCACAAAATGCAGCAGTAGACAATAACGCACTCCTTCGTAGAGACGTCTGTGTCGCCGTCAATCATGAATGACGTGTACGTGGCGTTTCCAACCTCCGCAGCTGTCTTGTTCTTTAGTGTGTCGGCATTTTTTTTCATCAGAATAATTTCGGACTTAAATTTAGTGAACGGCAACTCCTCCTTTGCAATATTGTATGCAACGTTGAATTTTAAAATCATGTCAGATTCCTCAGCGGACCTGATTGATACAGCCTGACACTGAAATGCAGCTGGATGAGGGGCTACTTTATTAACACACTTTTCATGGCATGTAGTATGCTTTTTTCTCGATGCGAAACGTTGTTGACTTTTCCACAAACGCACTATTACCGGCCAAATTCTGACCGCACTCCCGACAATAAATGCAGTGCATTGAGTCCCTTTCTTTATCGTACATCAGCCAGGGAAATTACTTCAACCAGTCCTGTCTGAAGGCTTTCTGCCTCTCTTCATTTTCAAAGAAAATCGAAGCGCTCAGAGTACCTGCTCTGCTCGCTCGCATTTTTCGAACTGACACAATTTACAGCAGTGAAAAGGACCACAGCCAATCAGAGGCAAGGACCCGCCCGAGCTCTGTCTCTTATTGGTTTAGACCACGATACCATCAGGAGAACACAAAGAGATGCTGCGCTTATGATTTTTTTTTTTCACCCGAGCAGCGTTAGGTGCACCAGTGCGACCTACAATTTTTTTCAGTCGCACTCCTAAAGATTTTGGTCGCATTTGTGACCAAAATGGTCGCACTCTGGAGCCCTGATGCTGCATAAATTAATTTAATTGGTATTCAATCCAACTGTTGCTTTTGCATGATGTGGTCCTGCACAATTATCAATGTATCTTTAGAACAGCATGCCAGCGATTTAGCAATTCATTCCTATTACATTGTCACACATCTGTCTTCCTTGTCACCTACATTACCCACAATGCACTGCTCAATATAAATATATACATTAGATATTAGGATACATTTATTATTATAAATATGTTGGAGGTTTTCAGTGTGGTCAGTGGATATCTGGATAACCCTAGCATCCAATAACAAGGCTGGCAAACCACCTCAGCAGGCGTGGCATGTGCAGGAGCCCTGACAATACCACTGGATGGGCAGCTCCCACAAACCTCAGTGCCTGCATGACAGTCCATGCCATCACCGTTATACCCTGCGCCAGTTGCAGATACCTGCCAGGGCCAGCAGGGCCATCATTGGTCTGATAGAATGGCCCTCAGCCCCTAGATCTGCTGGTTTGGCAGGGGGATACTCCCCTTCCGGTGGATAATTAACCACAATTTGGTTGGTTATGATGTCAACGGGCCTTGTGGAACATATCCCATATACCCTTTATGTTTTTCATGAGTGGGGATGAGACACAGCCTGTTTCTGTAACAGATCAGGGATCTCTGCTAAGAGGTAATCCATCTCCTACTGGGAGGATAGATTCACTGAGGCTCTTAAAGCGGCACTTGTATTTGGGTGCATGTCCTGATTGGCCGGCTACACTGCTGGAAAGTTTCAGTGGGCAAATGCGATTGGAGAGTAATACCAATAAAGTCCAATAGGCCAACAAACATTGGCACTTTGTTGGCCAGCACTTATGGTGCTGTTTAGCAAAGGTAGACAACATGATCCTTGTAGATGTCACCAATGGTTACCACACTTTGCACAGATCCAAACACTTTTACTGTGGCAGGAAATAAGTTGTTGTTGCGGGTGAAACTGTACATTTTCTTGAAACATTCATTTGAAAATTAGGCTTTAATAAAGCTGAAACTGATCACCCTGTTCAATGATAACATCATTGTGTTTGTTCTTGAACTGCCACAGAGCACAAGCTTGAAAGATACCACCGGTTCAATCTTTGTCCTTCATGTTTGAGTCTCTTTTCAGATAGACGGTGTCGGAGAGCATGGCTGTCCTCTGGGCTGGTGTCTTTCTCTTTGTGTTCCTCCTTTAAGAAAGAGCCAAATATAGAGAGGGAACGCCAGAGAGCTGATATTGAGTGTCCTGAATGTCCATTTGGAGGAACAAGTGCTCTGTTTACGGTCAATTAACCTTTAGGGCTATGACTGTGTGTGGTCATGGAGAGGACCCCTGGAACTGGGAATGGAGTAATTTAGTGTGGACAGGCCTGACCCCTTTGCTCTCATGCTGTCATTCTGTTTAACGGCAACTGACAGGGAAACACAAATGTACACACACCCAAGCATTCTGTCTCTCCTGCCAACCTTGAAGATATAAAGGATGTAAGAACATCTAATACTCCTCCCAAAAATGCATACATAAACATATTTACATATTTACTTACTCATATAGTCAATACTGTTCATCATGTCAATAAGTAAACATAGCCTAAATTAGCTATTAACTATACAAACCATGTTTTAGGTATGTCTTCATAGTGTTGTAGCAGCATAATGAAATATTAGGGCTGTCCTGTTTTCGACAATATTATAAAAAATTAATAGTTACGTTCATGCAAACAAATATAAATAGTAGCGAGTTAGAGGGAGAATCTGTAACCAAAACTGTATTCCGCTTTATACAATTATTAAAAAGGCAGATCCAGTGCTTTTTAAATAATTAGTAGTACAATAGTATCATGTGTTTTATTAACATATCAATATTGCATTATTTGACATATAACATTGTTGTCAATACCGGTAAAATTCAACACCCTTACTGGGAATCATACACAATATTAGAATTTATCACCAGGGAGCCGTAAATATCTGTCGGGAATACATTTCATGACAAAACCTGCAGCTCTTACTGAGATAATTCACAGAGTTGGACAGGTCGACACACCCAGTGTCCCCTGTGAGAGCCGCCCACTTGAGAGTTAGGTTTTCGGTGATTAAATGCAGACACAGTTCTGTTCCAATAAGCTGTCATTGATGGAGCAACTCGATGCTTGCAATGGAAATCAAAGAGTCTATGTTTCACAGCATCATTCCTCTTTGTATCAACTGCACCCTCTTAGAAGGAAATGAAGGTGAGCTTTCTGACTGTACAGAAGTGATACAGATAGAAGGAGCAGGAGATGGTGGTTGACGCATAAATGTAAGGAGAGCTCCAGAGAGAGCAGAACGGTATACATTTTTCTGTCATAGTCTGGTGTCTCCCCTCACTGACCTTTGAAACAGTGGTTCTCATAAAGGCTGCATATATTTATGGAATGTGTGCAGGGTCTTTTATATGCCGGCACGGCAGCCTCCCTGATTTATGAGTTGGGGTTTTAACCCTCACTTGCAAGTGTATACGGAGGTGCGCAAGTGTGTGTGTGTTTAATTCAGTATTTGTATCCATACCAAGTCAAACACTGAATGTATGTGTACTGTGTGTGTGTGTGTGTGTGTGTGTGTGTGTGTGTGTGTGTGTGTGTGTGTGTGTGTCAAGTATGACCTTGAATGGGCAGCATATCATTGTTCAGCACGGGTGGCCTGTGTTCACCTTTTCTGTAATCTACAGCTCTACCCTGTGTGTTGCCAGGCGCAGACTACTGGGCTGTGTGTGTGTGTGTGTGTGTGTGTGTACGTGCGTGCGTGCTTGCGTGAGCACTGCAGTGGAGAGACTGAGGAAATAAAAATTGTATTTATCAGATTTATCGCGTGGTACTCACTTTGTAGAGGCAAGTACACTTATACCTCCACCATAATAAAATTGTCGACATCATAAAGCAGAATTTGCGATGTTCCGTAAGATCCATAAATTCAACGCCCGGTTCTTGTAGTCAAACATATAAACACCTCCTCAAGTCTCGATGTTTCCGCGTCTGATGCCAACTCTTGTGAGGTATTGCAACAAAATCTAAGTGTCTGGCATTGACGTGCTCGAGTGTTGTTATGGTTTGTCATGCGTGTGTGTGTGTGTGTGAGTGTGAGAGTGTGTGTGTGTGTGTGTACAAGCAGCAGATGCTGTCCCCCATAATGATCCAAATGTAGCTCTAATAAGCAGCACACCCCAATTGATTACACTCAGCACCAATGAGACAAATCAACCCACCACACCCCTCCCGCCCTCTGGGTGTGTTGAACCCCCTCCAAGTAAACAGAAGTATGAAAGGCAGGAGTGGTGAGCGGGTAGAGATAAAGGAGGAGGGAAGGTATGCAGACGGGGAGAGAATAAGGGGGAAGAAGCTAATGAGAAAAGGATCCTCGCTGGGGAAATGTGCGAGGTATGACGAAGGAGCACCGGGAACCATGTTTCAAGCTGGCATTGTGTCGGTGTCGTTTTGTCAACTGCGTCCGTGAAATGCACACGACCCGAATTGGAGGAACGACAGGTTGAGAAAACAATGGGATTCAACTGGAGTCATCCTGTGACTGACAAAGGTGCATATAAATAACAAAAACCTGCTTTAGAACTAAAGAGAGAAGAGAAGAGAGTTTGCACTTGAGAGTTCAGAAGGGGTTGCAAAGCATAAAGAACCAGGCTTAGGTGCGTCCCACAACATTAACTCATATTTGGCTGCAGTGGAAATGGAGGAACACTGGCACCTTACACCCCCCCCCCCTCCTTTCTTCCTTAATCACCTCTTCCAACCTTTCATTCACTCTATTTCTGTAACTTCCCTCGTCAGCGCGCCGTGTCTGCTGACACACGCTTCTTTTGACTTGCCAGCCTTCTAGAGTAAATATCGGATGAATGCATACGATCGTTTTCTCCTCCTCACTGTTAAATGCATGGCTGCAGCTCATTTAAGAAAGTGAAAGAGGTGACACACACACACACACACACACACACACACATTTGACACATGACATTCTTTGTGCGTTCGTTTGAGCTGCTTTTGTCGGCCCAGAATGTGACAGAACGACTTACTCATCACGTTCTTGTCAATCTCGGTCCACCTTTTTAATTTTTGATATTTTTCCATCCCTCACAACATTTTTTTCTCTGGCGTTGCTCGAGAGACATAGTGGCTGTGTTGTAAATTCTCACTTCCCCAAGGCAAGGACGTGTTCCTGTAATCATCTGAAACATTTGGCTTTCATTCTCATAAATCTGTCTTAAATCCATCCGTGTATTTTAAATTGGCTTTTTTGGTTTGTGCAAAAATCAGAGGGAAAAAAAAGCTCCTTTCCGTTTTTGCCACAGATGTTATCGTAATTTTCCTAAATTTTTTGTCTTCCGATGTTGGCAGCCGTTGCTTTCCCTCGCCGCGTCCGTGTTGTCGTGGTGCGGCTACACTCCCTACCTGGAGCCTCGGCAGACTCCAGAGAGTCTGAGGAGAGACTTTGATGTAGCTGACAGTTCCGTAATGAGGATGTTTACATTCATCTGATCTGAAATAAGGACATTTTTCTCCACGTTTTGCTGATCTTGTTCAGCTCCAGCTACTGTTGATTAATGGAGAAGAAACACTGCTGGCATTTGACGTTTGCACAGTTCGAGCTCAGATTGAATCCCCCTCTTGATGGAGCTCACTTTAAGGGAGTTTTAGGGATGATTTCTCCATCTCTTCTAATCATCGCTTCCTCTCCTTTATGGCGTTCCCTTTTCTCCCTCGTTCTTTATCTGCCGGCGTTTTCTAAGTCCCACGCATAACAAATCTGATTTGTGACTCTCCTTCCAGTTTGCTTTGTCATGTTTTCCTCTTCCTGTCTCGTACGAACCGGGGATGAGTGAAGGATGTTAAGAGTCTCCATGGCAGACTAAACAAATCCCGCTTAGGTTAAGGTTGTGATGTTGATGCGTTGCTTTGTGTCATGTAGTCAGGCACTGACATTAAGTATCCCATTTCTGTCCCACATCCTATCCCGCGCATCTCCGCTGCACCACTCTGCCAGCAGAATCATAATGCTCTCTGTCTGCCACTGTCGGTAAACAGGTCTGACTATGTGACACGCTCACTGGGTATACGTGCAAATAACAATACACACAATTACATGCACACACACACACACACACACACACACGGGAATGTATGCATACAAAGTGCAATCTTTCCTGCCGGTGTGTCACTGATCAGTTTTTTCTCGTTGCTTGTATATGCATGTTTCATAGAGCTTACGAATTATAGGACGTGTTTAATTTAGAGGCATATATTTCTCACTCCGCTTAATAATTCAAGAACACTAATTTCTTTTTAAAATATAAATCATAACGTGGCGATAAAACACAATATACTGCTCTCTGGAGGGGAGTAGCCAAATAAAGGATGTATGTGGTGGTAAAAATAAAGAGTTGAGATAAAACAGCGTGAGTCATGTGGCAAAGCAATGAGAAAACAAGCAGAGGAGGGAAAGAGGAGAAGTTATATTGCTGACAGTTTTCTGTAAATGGAGAGGCAGCATCTTTATTTAAGAGTGTTGTACAGCGGGGGGCCAATGTGTGACTAACTTAAACTTGTCTATGAGTCTATGATAAAAATGACCCTACTTCTCACTTGATTATTACCTGAGTGAACCTTGTAAACAATGGAAAGTTTCAAGTCTTCTTTACGGCATCATGTCAGTTCTGTCAATGATGGTCCCATTAAGACTAAAATGTAAGATCAAGCAGGTTATGCCTGAAGGCGAGACTACCTTACGACTACCATGGCATTCAGTCTGGGAGTTGTCTGTTTTCTTCCACAGACACAATTTTTAAGAATACGCCCACTGACGTCATTATGCTACAGACCAGATACATTCCAAATAAATTCATTACACTTGCCATCACAGCGTTGAAGAGAGAGAGGGGTCGTTGGCCTGGCGGATGTAGGAGAAGGCTGTTCGTGATGGTACAAATTATGGTTCCTTTTGTAAAGTCGGAGACAAAAAGAGAGCAACTTGCTTGCAAACAGTCTGTGTGAGGATAGAAGCAGGAAAAAAGTAGTGGGCTGTTTGATCCCTGACTAGCGCTCACATAGATGTAAGTTAAATTGGGCATAGAATAGAGGCAGATCATTATCCTAATCACTAAAAGCTATGGGGTTGTAGTTGTACAAGAGAAGCATGCTGCAAAATGTCTCTAACTAATGCCATGGCGTAGATGAAAAAAAAAAAGAGAGTCAAACACTCTCCAGCAAACACAGACCAAACGTAGCATAGAGCAGAAATGGCTTATCATCTTAGAATAACCCAAAGGACATGAGAAGAAACATGACTACCAATTAGGTCTTTATCTCCCTCATCTTCTGCTCTTCTCTCTGCTGCATGTGTTCTTTTGCTCTTTTTTTATGCTCTCCTCCCCTTTTTGCTCAAATTAACATGTTTCCTAACACTGGAATAACTCCCCAACCCTGGCTATTTCAGGAGGCGCCAATGTTCGCTCTCCAATGAAAACTATACCTCTGACATGTTGACAAGAACCATCTGTTTAATCCGAACCGTATGTAAAGTATCTTGCACTCCCTCTAAGACCTGGAAATCTTCTCAAATTTAGATTTTGTAAATCGATTGTTTCATAAATCAACAGTATAATTGTATATTTAAAGATTTTACAACAAAAGAAGTTGTGGGAGTTACAAAGTGTTAATATTACCCAATAGGCCTCAATAGTCAAATGGTGTTTACAGGAATGTTAAGTCAAATGCACATTTCTGGTGATGCAATGACACTTAAGCTTATACAATACCTTTATTTAACACTTTATTATGACTTTGTTAGCTTTCATTAACACCTTTTCTCCTTGACGCTGCAGCACTTCTAGGTAGAGAATCTAACTTCCAACCCAGTCTCTGTACTGATCAGTCTGCGTTGACCAGTGCCATCATGACTTTGCTCAGCTTCCTTGTCAGAAGCTTGTGTCTGACATGGCAGTCAAATTGCCACCATATCATATTGTTGACTGCATGGTTATGCAGGTTTTGTGTTGTTCCAGCTGCCAGTGATACCATGAAATATGTAAGAAGGCCAATTTGATTCTGAATAAGAAGGGACTTGTGTCTACACCCCCACTGTGCAAACACAATGACCTCATTGTATGCATTTAGTTTTTTTAACAGAGTGCTGTTGTGTCTTAACATGGTCTGGGGGGGTCAGGGTGGTCCTGCCACTCACCGTTGGTTTCTTTACACCATAAAGGCAATTCATCCTTAATCTTCGCCCAAGTAGTTTCATTTGGACGAGAGCCAACCAGACCTTCGCCATAGAGTTGGCAGCATACACTATAGGGAACATCATTTTTGGAACCAACTTTGTCATACAGATTTAAGGACTTGTTTCTTGTGTATTTACCATATTCATATTTTTTTTGCAGACCGTCCAACACCTAAAATTGTAATTAAAGCGATGAGTGGCATAATGGCAACAACGCGTGGTTTGAATGCTCAGCACAGCTGCTGTTATTTGTCGGACTACAGCAAACAAGTCTCATGCAAAGACAGCTCTAATCAAAGTTGCGGTATATAAAGCAGCTATTCAATGAGTTGGGTCGGGATAAAGAGTCTCTTCTATTCAAAGCTTGTGTAAAAGTGAGATTGATGACAGTCCAAGCGATTCAGGCTCTCCTCCACACGTTCTCCAGATTTTCTTTTATATTTAGATGGGATCCAACATGCCAGAGTGAAGTGTGTGTCTGAGTTGGTGCATGCATCTGTGTGTGCCCATGCGCTGGCATTTTGGGGAGGCATCTGAGAGCTCTTCACCTCAGAGAACACTCTGTGGGTCAAAATCAAGTTGAGTTGAGTCCTAATGTGGACATCTTGTTTCGTAGTTTGACAACAAAAACAATACTTAATACTGAATATGATATTCCTGTGTCGAACCTTTCAGTCTTGATCTTTGCTTAGAGCAGGGTGCAAATCTGTATGCTCGATTTTTGCTCAACATATACATTTCTCATATCATTCTGAATTTTGAATGAATGTCTTTCGTTTTTCAAACGTTGGAGTGCTGAAAAAAAAATGTTTTCAAGTAGAAAACACTGACAGGAATGAAACAAGTTGGGATAAAATAAATAAATGATGGTCAGAAAGCCTCGCTGATCTCATAGAATATTCCAACTTCCAGCTTGATTTGAATCAAATATTCTGTATTTACCCAGATTCTCTGCATGTCCAAACAGTCCAGTTCATTAGTTTTGTGCTACAAAAACCTTCTCTAACAAGTGTAATTTCTTTCGTGCATGGATCAAAGAGATTTGAAGCGGGTTTGCTGCAAAATCTGACTGAAACTGGCAAGTGAGAAGTAAAGAAATGTAAAAGAATGACGGAAAGGAAGGAAAACAGATGGGACAACATCTCTTCTTCAGTCTCTGCTTGCCTTCATGTCCTGTCATTCAGAGATCCCTCAGGTTTTTAACTATGTGCATCTCAAAGTTCTCCTTACAGTCCTGGCAAAATACATCTCTCGAGCTGGTCATAGTAACTCCCCCACCCAGCCCCCTCTCACTTCACGAGTGCCTATCACCGCAGCAGAGCCACACCAACAGGCAATTACTGCCAGGTGAGAATGTGACACAGTTTGCACAAATCACTTAGCTGAGAGATTGCTTTTCTATATCTAGTCTGGGATTGTATCGGGACCAAAAAAAAAAAAAAAAACACCACTGCATCAGCACACCAAACAAAAGCTCTGACTTGTTTACACACTTTTGAAAGTATGTGTGTTTTTCGGGCAAGCAAAGAACCCGCCTGTTGGTCCTGAGAAATTAATCAAATTCTGGATTAATGTATTAAAGAAAAAAAACTGCTGTTATTTATCATTATTCTACAATTTAAGGTTAGTGAAGAGATATGACAGTTTTAAAACAGTGTTTCAGTTGCTCTTCAGGCTTCTATTTGGGAATATCCAAACGATCGCATTGTCAAGTGCCCTAAATTGGGGGCAAATGACAATTGACAATTTGCTACGTGCCAAATACTGTTCTCGTCATTTGTTTGCAGTTTGCAGAAGTTAGCATGTATATTTAAAACTATTTTGGTATGAAGACAGCAACTGCAGTCGCTGTGGATAATCTTCTTCTGCACATCGCAAAGGTGAAAGTCTGACATTAAAAGAAGAACTTGCGTTCAAACACAAAGTGCCCACAGCTGTGGGATATTATTATAAACCAAAATCAGTGTTTCCCAAGGAAAACATGGCTGCCCAGTAGTGCAAGTGTTTGAGAGGACATTCACGGCCTGAGCAAAGGACATTGTATGCAGCATAAATTTTAATGAAAATAAACAATTTTGGATAATGTCCAACTGCCGTGTCATTTGTTTAGGTAAGTGGTGCTGTACGGTTGAAGTTTAAAGCTTCATTCAGAACACAGCTGATACCTCGGGGCATCCTTTTGATCTTTCCAGAAAAAAAAACATGGCTTTTAAAATGCTGGTATCCTACAGCCGGCCCCGGGCCACCCTGGTTAATCCGTTTTGGATGCCCAATGAAGGATTCCGACTGTTTTGGGCAATCCACACGTTGAAACTGCTACGTTTTGTTTGTGTATTTATATACCCTGTGATAAAAACAGAGAAGGGAAGTAATTAAAGGCAATGATATAACATAAAACTGAAATTAAGGCTCCAAATGTGCACAGTTACAAAAAAAAAAAAAACACACAATGAGGCTCATAAGGACATTTCACTGAAAAACTATTTTGATCTCACTTCACAGTCCAACAAATAGTACTCCCTGGTTCATAGTCTTAATTTTACTGCTGACTCAAACAAAAAAGACATTTGCCTCGAGTACTTTTTCTTACACATACTGCTAATTGGTTTCATTCACCTTCTCTTAACACACACTATTACATTTTGTCATTTTATTTCTTATTCAAATCATTCTAAAACAGCCGGCATAACCAATACAGAAACACTTTTAGAAAGCAGTGGTTGCATTTTTTTTATTATTTTATAAAAAAATAATAATAATAGTAATTATTATTATTCATGCATCTTCAGCACCATTAAACCTCCCTCAGCTCCAACCCACGTCACCACTCCCTGCCCTCTGCTCGTCTCTCAACTCATCTCTCATCTCAGGGCTGTTTTCATCCCCACTCCTCTTAACGTCCACCCTGGTATCCCCCGAGCCCCCCCCCCCCCCCCCCTCATGCTGAATTGGGATAGAGATTGAAAGCACGGAGCTATGGGGAACTGACATTCCCTTTTCAATTTTTAATATTTTAACATTTCATCCAAAGCACCACCATGTGCTCCCTTTTTCTCTGTTTCTCTTTCTGCCTGTTCAAGCTCATTATAATTTCAGCCACTAATGCTAGCATGCTCTCCCTCACTCTCGATTTCATACGATGCTGTCTTCCTTTTTTTCCGTCTTACAAATCATCAAATTGGCTGTTTTCATACACTTTCAGTTGTGTTGTCTTACAGCTGACTCAATATGTTGATGTATATTAATTAAATACTGATTGATTTATGCCAGTGCTGCTTCACAATCGTTCAATGTATCGCCTTAGAACTGCAAAAAGTACCCTTCAGTACAAGTACGTCTGGTTTTGAATTACTGTGGTTTTACAATAGATTTGTATTTCTGAATTGTGTGGAGGAGGAAAATAAGAAAATGTTCTTACTTGAAAGAGAAAAGAGAAAAAGAAACTTCTAGTTAAGGTTTTCTCATTATTCACAGCATTCAGTTTACATCAGCTCCCCCCAAAAAAGTGATTCTTGTCATGAGTCCTGTTTGAATCAGTCTAAAAGGAGGAGTGCAAGGTCTACTTTTCTGCTCTTTTGCTATATACATGTGCAGCATCTAGTAAGGAGGAGAGCTACAAACAAAAAGCCAAAATGTTTTAATCCATCTTGTTTGGTGGTGGTGTCCTAGACTGTGTGCCAGTTCTAATACCACTAAGAAAGGTGGCAGTTTTCACACGTTCATTATTGATTTTCTCTACCAGCTAAGTACCTTTCCTAGGTGAATGGAACATATTTCAAAAAGACTTGGACATGCAGGCCACAAGTTGATTGTAGTTCTTATGTTATGGGCAACTCGGGGTCTCCGGTCCACTGGTGAATTTAAAGAAATCCAACAAGAGTCGGGACCTACATCTTTCCCTTCTGTCAACTCACTGTGCCAACCACCACCAACAACAGTAAAAATGCATAATTAAAATGATTATTCTGAAAATGATAATGCGACGGTGAGTAATGATTGTGATGGAAAACACTCTGCTCTTTGCCAGTGAATGGAAGAAACACAGCTTCTGTGATCAAACAGGATGACATTCAGTGAGTGATTAGCTCCGTCGTATTCTATTTTCATCAAAATGATATCATAAGGTAACATTTTACAACCCTCTTTTGAATTTACCAATTTGCTTGTTTGCGTGTTACTATTTTTCAACCCCTCTCATGTTGCCGTTTCTTCTCTAAATGAGCAACACGATCTCATCTCTAGTCACAGTTTGCAGCTTGGGCAGAAGCCGGCCTTTTGCATGGTATCTTGAAGGTTTGGACGCGGTTAACATTGTGAAAGTGTTGCTGTTAACGTTGTAACTCATGGTTCATGTTGTCAAACTGTCGTGGCAAAGAGAAGCCTGGATTACAACACAGTGGGAGAGCGACTTAATTCTCTGCTCCACTATATTTTTGCATAGCAAATAGTGGTAAGCTGCTATATTAATGTATTTTGCACCTTAAAGCTGCTATATTTGTTTTCCCTCGGGACACAAACATCGGTCCCTCCTCCAGCCCTCCCATCCCACCCTTAGCGCACTTCCACAGGTGCGTTGCTCTGAGCGTCTAATAATACCGCAGATGGGTTTATATTGGAGTTACTTTGCCTCAATCGCCTCTAAAAAACAAAACAAATTAGTGTTGCGCATAAAGTTAAAAATATCATCTCTTTCCAAGGTCACTCCCCTCTGGCGTCCTCTACATATCCATCCCCTCGCTCCTTAGCCAGGCAGACTCCCGCTATAGCTGTGTGCTTGTCCATTAATCTCCCAGCGTGCTGACAGTTAACTGTCTGCCTGAGATCCGAATGCATCATCTCTGTGTGAGGCTGGGACTGACACAGCTTGTTAGGATACCTTTTAATCGCTGCATTAAAAGTTGCTGCCGGAGCAAACAGGAAGGCATTTCGGAAACCGTCGGCATCAAACACCCCATGTGTCAGTTTTATTTGTTTTGTTTGCTGCATCAATCACATGCATTGTCTGGTCTGTGATGCTGTGTGTGGTGGGGTTGTAGGTGTCACGGTGTCCCGTGCTCAGAGGACTTTCTTTTGATGGCAGGCCAGTGGAATACACATCGTATGCACCTCAGCAGTATAGTGCTTTAAATGTTATTTACCTCTGACGTGTTTGATGAAAACCTCAATGAGCCTCTTGTGGTGGCACTAATGCAAACACCAGCTGATAAATTTATCCTCGCTAGCGTGGGCACCGTTTTGTGTGTGTGTGTGTGTGTGTGTGTGTGTGTGTGTGTGTGTGTGTGCATGTGCATGTGCGCGTCTGTGACTCAGCGGTTAGTGGAGATTATTTCGATGGAGCGGTGTTCATTTTTTCCCATAACACCCTTCAGCAGCTCCAGCCTATATTGACTTCCCAGACTCATCTATTCTCATTTATGAAACGATGTCAAAACTCCATGGCAACCACTCTACCAGTAGCCCTGGGCCTGCTAACCAGAAAGAGGCAGGAAACAGGAGTACCATAAGCGTGCACACACACACACACACACACACACACACACACACATCTATTACACTGTTACACTGATGGTGTATGACCGGTGTTAGAGTCAGTTTTCTTTACGTGATGGATTAGTGTTGAAAAAAGGAAGAGGATAACAGGATATGACAAACATCACATAGCAACAGCACTGTGTTACACGCTGCGCGCCCCATAGCTGATTCAATATCGATCTGAGGTATGTAATGTGTGGCAACCGATTTGCACGGGACATTGTTTCCGATTTATCGGATTGCCAAAACAAAATCTGTATTATTTTAGTAGTTGAACACCCAAGATAAAGGTTTTCTTGTCACAATATTGGCTTTTTCCCACCAAAGAAACATTTAATCACACATTTATCTCTATGATCGTCTTCGTATTCACGTCAGAAAAACTTGAGGGTTAATTTCAACACCTTCCCCTCTGACGTATTTGAGCCCCGTTACACAACTGACGAGTGAAAGCTAGAAAACATTTGAGCACATTGCTCCCTGATAGCAACAACTATTTATTTTCTCTCAATATCTCACAGCCTTTGAAGGCTTGCAAATATCTCCCATTACATTCCTGTTGTAATTAATGAAACATCGTAATTAAGGGGTGTAAACACCAAGACGTGGTTTGATATGGAAACAAGGAAATCATATTTGCATTTATGTGCAATTATATTTTTTTCCCCTTTCACTATTGTTGCTTCTCCATATCACAGCCAGTGTTGTGTGTGTGCGCACGCACGTGTATGTGTGTGTCTGTTTTTCCATCTCTGAGAAAATATGAAAAATATGATGTGGAGAAAAAAATATTAATATGTTAAAAACCTTATTACAGTAATCAGCAAGGCGGGGTTGGGGACAATTTCCCCTTCGAATGATTTGCATAATTCAATTTCGCGTACACTATCAAAACCCAGTATGCGTTTAATGCCTTAGCAAAAATAGTAATATTTCTAAGTTAGTGAAATAAAATTATATTCTACCCCCCTTTGCCCTTTCTGCTGTTGCCACAGTGTTTGTGAGAGAAGCATATTCTACTGTGCTGCTACTGATAATTCCCAGTTAAAATAGACTCATTTCTGCTAAGCTAATTAATGAAATCTTTTCCCCCCTGCCAAAGTTAATAATTGTTGAAAAAATAGTCACCGTTAAGTAGTATGCCAGTCTCTGCCTCAGAGTCCACTGTACAAACCTGGAAATAAATGCTTGTAGCCCACGGCTTGGTCACGGTTACACACCTGGAAGGCTACATTATTTAGGCGGTCAGGTATTCCTTTGATTTGATTCCCACTTTATTTTTCTTGTGACTGAATAAAATATGAGTTTCAAGGAAAGAAATGAAATTATCTCTGATGAGATAAGGCAGACAATACCATAGAGAAAGTATACAGTGTTCATGTAGCCTTCTTTCAGAACCTTGCTCAGAGGCCATCATTACCGTAATTACACTTGTTTAGGAGCAAGAAAATGTATTTGGCTGGCGTTACCACAGTTGGCATGTTGCATTCCGCTATAAATGTTTAGTGACTTTAATCCACTCCCACTCCATTGTTCTGTAATGATTATTTTTCTTTTTTTCCTACAATGGCCCTAATTCACCGTCATCACCATTGCAATAACAATAGTTTCCAGTTAAAAGGCCAATATCCTTTCAGGGTCTGCAGCCTTATTATGGAGAACTTTATGGAACACTTAAGGTGCCGTTTTTAAATCACTTTACATATACAGCTGCATGCTTTGTCACGAATTACCTTGTTGTGTTCCGACACCACATCTGGCATCAACATCAAACCACAATGAATAAGGAAGTCCGCTCCCTTTACACGAGTCGTCCCGTGTGGCTGGTTTTCATCCCTCCTCTCTCTGAAGCTGTGTTGGAGCGATGTACTAAGGAACAGTTGTTGAGGATTACTGACCACTTCAGCACTTTAATTGAGGGCATTGTTTTGAAGCACAGAGTGAAAAGTACGCACGCGGATTATTCAATTGATTTGGGGATTGTGGCAAACGAGAATTGGTACATCTAAAACATCTGTAGCTGCTGTAACTTTTGGATGTCGGCGCTACTGATGCTGCAGATGGAACTTGAAAAGCTTTACAAAGCCTAAGGAGCTAGAACTAAATGAAAAGCAATGGTATAAATTTCCTCTTAATGAAGCACATGTTCATAGATGAGTTGTTTTCTCAAATATTGAAGCTTCAAAAAATATTTGTTCCATGGGAATGCAGTATATGATGATAAAGTACTCCTTGCACAACATCTACAAAATTAGAAATAGTTTTTGTTAATAGATTTTGTCCAGGGTGAATAGCGGTTGGCAGAACTCACTTCCTGCTCAGACTGCCCATTCTGCTCATAACAATCTCCCTCCAGACCGCCACATCCTCCATCATTTTTACTTCACTTTTCTTTATCCTTTCATCTCTGTTGCTCAGCCTCCCCTCCTAAATTAATGCAATGTATTGAAAGCTCGAAGGCTGATGACCCAGTGGCAGTGCGGATTAGACTTCTACGGCTGAGTCGTGTGTATTTGTGCACGTTTGTGTGTGTATGCCTGCTATCAAAGCCGTTGTGTGTGTGTGTGTGTGTGTGAGAGTCGTTCAAGCCATCTGGGGATTACACTGTTATTGATCCAAGACGGACACAGTATTTACTGGGATAATTCGCAAAGTCCCATCATCATAACTGTCTGAGACAGCCGTCCAACTTAATGAAAGCACTTCCCAAATGTCAAGTGGTTAACACCAAGCTGTGAGGTAGCCATATCAAAACACACACATGCACACACACACACACACACACACATACACACACACAGCCGCATACACTTGCACAGAGCTATTAGTGTAATTGTCAGCAACGTACTGAAACTCCCTCAGTCATCAACCCATGGCATTATGCACACGCACACACACACGCACAAAGGAGAGATTACCTTAATCAAAATGGAATAGTTGAAGGCACGTCATGTCTTGGACATGTGTACAGAAGAAAATGTCACATGCATGAACATCAATTGTGGTGTCTCATATTGGATGCTTGTTGTCACAATGGGATGTCTGTGTAAAAATCCCCATCTAGAGTTGTGCAGCGGTGTGAAGGATGGTAAGTCACGACTTTTGGACTGACATTGGCATCGAAAGAGCTATATTTCACTGTTATATTTGTAACCGAAACACAAACGGGACTATATCTGTGAGTAGATAAATGTCAAAACTCATCAGACATCTGAAAAGTCGCATCTGATTTACCTTCGATTGTGTCAAAGATTATTCCATATTCTGGATGAATTGTTCCCTTTTCTTGATCATCAAGCTGTGTGCCATCTCCCTCTAATCAGCCATTAGCGTAGAGTTGATGTCTTTGGAGTCATTTTGTATTACTAAATGGGCAGACTGTTGGCCAGAGTGACCTGTGATATAAGCATTAATGGTGGAAGTGATGATGTGTTCTCCCCAATAAGTGAGAAACATGTGACCTGGCGAGTCCATGAACCCGTCAGCTGAAACATGCGCATAGCAAAGAAAAACAGGTTTTGTTATGATGAAAAATGAACTAAAATGTGTATACATAATTCTCTATGCAAGTTCTTGTAGAAAGACGTGCCAGACAATGGTGACTACCAAATAGTGAGTTAATTTTGACAAGTTTGCCAGTTTACCATATTTCCTTCTTTATTGTTCTGGGAGAACGGTTATTTTCATGACACCAGCTTTATAATTGTGAAAAGAAAAAGGCAAAGGGTGCAAGTAAAAAAGGTTAAAAAGAGCGCAAATAAATTCCCTCTTTCTTTCCCATGTATTTAATTCCATGCCCTACTTTGACCCCGGCCCACTCAGCCATCTAAGAATGTTATGAAGGCGTTGCGTTGTTGTTCTCACAACTCATTATTTTACTGAGTTTCAAAGAGAATTGAAAATAAACTTCGGAGCTCAATTCAAAGAACATCAAACACTTACTCTGCAAAGTGATTGCAAATTATCTCCCTTTCAATTCTCTACCTACATTCTCTATACTCTAAACATTATGCGCCTCTGTGCTCAGGTGTCATGACGGATAGGGGGGGGGGGGGGGGGTGTGTGTTGGGTGTCACTACATTTGAGCAATCAAAGACGCCCAATCACTTCCTGAGAAACTAATTTGCTGTGATCAGTCTTCCATTGCTGCCTCCTCTTTGCTACCACATGTGTTTACACAATTGGGTGGAGTGCTTTCCATGGCCCATCACAATTAGGAGAGGAAAGGAAAATCCTGCACTGACCCCCCAGAGATGGTGTGTTGCAGGGGGGGAGGGAAAGGGAACGGAAGGCAAATTGAAATTATTTCAATGCTTATTATTATTGTTCTGATTGTAGTCTTTGCCATATTATAATGCCGGTGACGCTGTTTTTTTCTTTTCTTTTCTGTTTGCTTTGAAAGCACCCGTTCTTTTGTTAATTGCCTTGGCATCGCTCAGGCACAGCCTTGCCAATAAAGCACCTTGAAATTGAAAAGTGAATTGGAACTGAATGGAGGGAGGAGATTCTCTCTCTGTGTCTCTCTCGTTTTTTTTCCTGCAGCTGGTAAGGCAGGATTAGGCTTGGCATAGAAAGAGACAAAAGGGAACGTGTGTGTGTGTGTGTGCGTGTGTGTGTGTCCGTGTGCCAGCGCTGTCCTGGAGTCAGGGCAGCAAAGGTTTTTAGGGGACTCAATTAGCTCCGTCCAAACACAAATCCGGAATCTTTTTGCATTCCAGGTCTATCTGGGATGTGGGGAGGGAAACGCTAAAGCTGTGCCCACAACTCGGCAATCCTCAAAGTCCCTCCCCTGCCCCGCTTATCCCCGAGAATCCGTGCACACGGGGGGGGACTAGAGGGAAGCCGATCACAGCTGGAATCCCACGATCAGCCACTGCTCTGGCTTTTCAGTTGCCGCTCTGGTTTTGTTCCGGGTAAAAAAGGTTGCTGGCCCAGTGTCTGCTGGTGCCAGGTTTATTTGAATTGTTTGCAGAAATAAAAGAGCCATGAGTGTCCACTGCTGACGGCAGTTTTGTGTAACAGTCGCAGCTGGTCTGTGGACAGCGATGAGGAGAAGTGGCGGCGGGGAGGGAAGTAATCTGTCCGACAGACTCAGTGAGAGAGGAGAGGAAGGATCCAGATCCACTTTAACAAGCTGGCCGACAACATCAGACAGTGTCTGAATTAGATGTTTCGCCCCTGAAAGACAATGTCAGGTGTAAAATGTGGATGAGACAATCTAGCATGATGTCCTGGCTCCTTAAGTTAACAAATGTACATATATGACCGAGTTCATTTATTTGTATGCTGCGGCGTCGCCTTCCTTACACTTGTTTACTCTCTCGACAAATCAGAGAATAATGACACGGCAGAGCCCTGCCCCGTCCATACACACTGCATTTTCTCATGCACACAAACAAACCTTGCTAATGGATTGCTGGACATGGAATACACACAGGACGTTTGTGCCCAACTGATGATATTACCTAATATATAGACATTTTTTGCCATGCCGACAATGTCAAAATTTAGCTGGGAGCTGAGAATCTTAGCTATTAATATTATTGAAATTCTATTTAGTATTCCAATTATGTTTAAAAGTAGCCTTTTAACATTATTGTGTGTGAATAAAGCCAAATATGGAGAAGGAGGGAGCTATTAATAATAGCGACGCAGCAGATCATTTGCGAAGATTTAATAGATTAAGCTTACATATTCATAAAATGGTTGTTTATCCTTAACAGTGGGTGTGCGGTGTATTGTTACAACAGTGTGTCTTTGTTCAGTGCATTATTTAGAGGCGATGATATGACATTGGGGAATGCTAACATTCTTTACATCTTACCTGAATTGTGACTTTGAGAGTTGAGAGAAGATGGCATCGTATCGCTTGCCGAGCTCACACAATGCTTAGGTGGTGGGAAGCATTTGATCTGCACTCTGATGAGCTCTTATTACACTTGCCAGTTTACTGCACCTTTCAGTCCAATTCAGCTGGCTTCAAGAAAAGAGCCGGATGAACCGCACACACAAAGCAGAGCTGAACTCCTAACTTGGACCAGAGCCCCCCCCCCCCCCCTGCTGGAGCACAAAACCAGCAGATCCAGGATACCCCCCACCCTCCAAATCCTAACCTGACACCTTGATTAAAGTAGATGGGGAAATTAAAAAAAGGAATTGCTTGCAAGTAGTGCTGGGTGAGATAAAGCCATTATTCTAATAAAAAGAACATTGTGTTTCACATTGATGCTCCAGAGCAACCCGTGTGTTGCTTTACAGTGATCTGCTTTTATCCATTTTCGCTGACTTACTGTCTAGAATGTGTTTGTATTATAATTATATATATATATATATATATATATATATATATATATTATTTACAAAAATGTTAAATATGTGTTTAAGAATTTTTAATTTTGTTCAGGAAGACATTTTTGATTAAATTTATGTTGGCCTAATTCATATATAATAAAGCTATTTGAGGCCTTTTTTTTTACTTATCCTTAATACTGTATGCAGGTCGTTTTGGTTTTATGCATCATCATTTTGAGATATCTGCTGAGACTACTGCTGCCACCTCCACATATTTCCAGAAAATGGAATTTAGTTTGTGCTGCTACAAATGCAAGCTGTTTCATGTTTATAGGAAATGTTTTGTTCTAATGCAGGACGAGCAATACCGCGTATCTTTCAGCTAATTACTGAACTTTTATGTCATTAGAGAACACCTTTTAACACATAGCACATGCAGTAAACATGCTACACTTTTCAGAAACATGAAGAAACAGTTACAGCCCAAAGAGGTGTTTTGGAGGTGTGAGTTTCACTGAGTCAGTTTTGTAAAGTAGAATACAGTGAAACGGAGGGTTGGTGCATCATTTTGTCTGTGTTTGGGGGCTCAAGAGTTGAGATGGAAAGAACTAGTCCGTTCTCCGAGTCTTACCTTAATCCTTTCCATACATTTTTCAAAGAGCTTCTCTGAGACACCCATAGAAGCAGAGGGGCATCCTTTTGTCAACGGCAGATTAACCTTAAATAAACAGGTTTCGGGATGGAGCAGAAAGGGCTGAACCAGAGGGGGGGGGGATGTTTTCAAATAACTTTGAAAAATGGACTCAAGTGAAGTGAAAGAAGAGCGAAATGAAAGAAAAAGTGAATGATAGAGTTGCAAAGCTGGGTGGAGTGGAAAGATTGAAAGATGGGACGGTTATGATTGGGGGTTAGAGAGAGAGAGAGAGAGAGAGAGAGAGAGAGAGAGAGAGCTTTGGTTTGGTTGGGATTGCAGCCAGTGGAGCAGCTCAGAGGAGTAAGCGTCTTCCAGATGAGTGAAAGGCGTCTCTTTCTTTCTCTCTCTCTCTCACACACACGACTTCAGGAGTGATGCGGGGCAGCGGCTAGAAGCAATGTTCGCGGCGGGCTTACGTGGGAGGCTGAAGTGCTGGACACCAATGAGATATTGTTGCCATCATCATCATCTGCAGACAGGGTCAGCATTTCAGCAGGAATGACACATTGCAGCGGAGTGTCACGATGAAGCTTCACAAATAATACCACTGCTGCTGGCCTTGACAGCGGTCACTAGGCATGGCAGGCTGCTGCTCTCCTCGTAGATGGGCAGTCGGGATGGCTTAGCAGCAGGTCGTGCTAACTTATATACTGTGGGGTCCCACTTATAATTAGGTAGGCGGGTCCTGATTGGAGGGTATTATCCATAGAGTTCAGTTGAAGGCGGAGCTTGTGTGAGTTAGAATGTTTATTATTAGTCAAATGTTTCGTCAAAATGCTATTTCTTGTATATTCAGAAGGCAGGACACATTTTCTTTAACGCACCAGCCATGTCACCAATGGGTTGGGACATGGCTTTTACGTTCCCTTTCTCATCTCTATTTCAACACTTTTACACATTGTTTTTATAATAACAATCATAGGTGTATTGTTTTCTTCATGATGGATTTAAAGACACCTTGTGTGACAATGCACTTTGCTGGCGAGAGCTGGCGAGTGAGCAATGCTGAACGCCGAGGAATTCAACTCTCAGGGTTTGGAGTGAGCATTATTTCCACCCTAAAGTGGTCTTGTCCACAGAGGTTTAATTTTAAATTACTGTGTCAGCTCGGGTCCTGCCCTCAGGACACAATAACTCCAAATGTGAAAACTCACTGAACTGGATGAAGGAAGTTGATGCTGGTCCTTAATGTGTGCAGGTGCACAAAATAAACACCCGGGCTGGTTGGGGTCACACAGCCCCACACACACACACACACACACACACACACACACACACACACACACACACACACACACACACACACATATTCATGTGACAGGAATGCTCATGGTTCTTTGAGTTCATCCCACAGGCAGCCATGACGTGAAATAAAAAAAGGTCATCTGTTCGTTGGATTTCCGGAAGATGGCAGTTTAGAGTACACACACACAGGTGCACATACACACAGGCACTCAAAAACACACACACACACACACACACACTGAGAGACATGAACGACTGTTCTAGTGTGAGGACCCTTCTTGCGATTCGTCACGTCTCTGTGCAGCGGTGTTCTATAATTGATTTAAACACACAGAGGCAATTACTTTAATTCCATCCATCATGTGCGATGGGACCTCCAATAGCCCATTAGCGCTGTCATATATTTACTCTTTAACGGCGTGTTCATAAAAACACCAACATAAATCCATTTTGCGGTGGCACAACCATTCTCACATTCTCCCTTATTGTCTGACTATTTGCTTCTTCCATTGTTCTGTTCATTCAAACCCCCCCCCCCCCCCATTCAAAGCATTTTTTTTAAATGGAATATAAATTTCTTTCTGTTTCTCCATATGTCTCCTTCATTGTCGTTTCGTATCTCTTTCACTCTCGTTATTAATCACGGTCCATCTGTCTTATAACTAACGTGCATGGATGAATTTATACGCATTAAATCATACCCGTGCCCCCCCCTCCCCCCTCCCCCAGTGTCACACTCACTCAAGGAAACCCTCTGCTTCACTGTTGACTCAACTCAAAGTAACAAAGCCATTTCATATTATTATTATTACAGTTGAGAATGTGTGTTTGTTTCTGTTTAAAGATTTAAATACGGAGCAAATTGCTGCAGAGATGTTCCTTCATCCATCCCACGCACAACGGACTGATCCAAACATGTCGGTTGGCTACCTAAGCATCCGTGTCTCTGTGTCTACGCATATACACAAAGTGTTTCTCCTTCTGCTCGGGTGAGCAGACATTCAATATGTTGTAACTCACCTTGGACCTCTGCAAATTAACAAACATAAATACTGCGTTCTGTCTTCATCTTGTCATCATGTGCAACAGAGAGCAGGGAGAGGTGAGATCCACCTGGGTCCAAAGGACAGAGGCAGGCAGACGGGATGGGTGGAGGGTGATGAGAAAAGTCATGAAAAAGATCATTCCTAGGGGGAGGAACATGAATGATGTGAGACTAAAGTATTCATGAGAGGTGTAGAGTTCAGGAAGTGGATGGGATTAAAGAGGGGTGTTATTATTTTATTTTTATGTATTTTTTCCAGTATAGAGAGAATCAGCTTCCCTGACATCCGTTGACCAAATAGACACCAAGTAAAATGGCAAGTCAAGCCAAGGGTGTCGCTACATTTATTTCTCACATTCCCCACTGTCAGTTAGAATACTTAGCGCGTAACGGTAAACACAGATGATTTAGGGGAAGACAGGAAGGTAACAAATCAAACATTTGTCACTGTTCATTCCATCATCTCACCCTGGTGAGGAGCAGCAGCAGCGCTGGCTTATAATGCGTCTGGAAAATGAAGCAGTCTCAGCATCAACAATGGAGTTGCACAGTTTATTTTTTGCATGCGGGGTCTCGGTAGTAAAGGCCATTCATTTTCTGAATGGACAATATTAGGTGAATGATTCGGAGCGCATTCAGAGCCGGAATGGGCGCAGAGCTCTCCCGGTTGCATCATCAGTACAAATAATTTGCACATTTTTCAACGAACAACCACACATGAAACATCTGTCTCAAAATGTAGCCGATATAAATCTGTGTTGTTAAAATTTCTTAAAAGTCTCGCACCACTGACCTTCACTGTGCAGAGCAGCGATGCACCATTACCAGTATCGGGTAAGTCAGCCTGATTCTGTGCTCCCAGGCTTATTTAAGGCGGGCTGATGGACCGGCTGCAGATTTTCAATAACAATTCCGATACCTTTAATCCGATACCGATACCACTCCAATCCTTTTTTCAGATCCTTTATGTGAATGAAGACGTAATAGACATACTTTGTTTCTAGAAATGATAACAGCTCATTTCTCTGCCCGTGCTATGCACACTTTACTATGTTTGATATTATGTAAACATTTAGTCCTTGAAATGATAAATGTTGATGTTCATATCAAAAGAAATGAAGGAAACACACTTTTTAACAACTACCACACCAAGGTCTGTTCTCAAATGTAACACTTTATAGTTTATTTAATTATGTATCAGTTCCGTTACCAAATATTTATTATTAGTCACTTTTTTAAATCTACATGAAAGACATCAACATAGATTTGATCCACCACACAGCAATTATTTAGCTTATTTAAAAGAAAATGCATCACTTTCTGGTTACTGACCGTTCAATAAGAAGCAGTCAAGCATATAGAAGGATTTTTTTTTTAAATGGAGGCTGGTGCAGTGCTCACTCCACATATCTTTTTTTTAAAATAATTTTATGGAAACGATTACTGAAAGCATTAACAGATTTAAGGTATTCATTCATTATTAACATCCCTACTGCAAACTATGCTCCATTTGTATCAGGAAAGCACAAATGTCAACGACATCACATTGTATATTCAATTTGTTACAGTCAGAAAGTGAGGAGCATTTCATGAAAATGGTATTATTAAGTACTCATATGTAAGTACTTACTTGGCCTGAAAAGGCTCGATTCTAGTGCAGAATGATGCATGTTTTCACACAAAACGACTAATTTCAAGATGTGTACGTACAATATATAGTTTAAAATCCAATCACGGTGCCGCATTCAAATATTTACAGGTAACAAAGTATAATCTTACATTTTTAACTTTAACTTGTGCTCCATCTTTATCTACCTTGATACCTATAGCCAAGCCTGTTCTGTGTGACCTCTGACCTCCCTCAGCCTCCCGATGAATTGCTTGAACTATGTTCCTCATATCTGCCTCTGTGGCTCCCTCCAACACGGGAACTTCTGATGCTCTTGCTCCTGAAACATTGAGAGCTGTTTGTAAATGCTGACTGATAAAGAGTAAGTAGTACCCCGGCGCATATTGGTATGAGCTGTCTATATTTCAGAGTTGTAACCTCTTCTTCTTATCTGCTCGTTCTCTTGGCCTTGTTTTATTCATTCAGCTTCGGGGGTGATGATAACGGCAGCAACAACAAGAGCAACACACACACACACACACACACACACACACACACACACACACACACACAGAGGGCAAGACAAGCGGACTGATACATATACAGAATACAGCGATAACACAAATACCTATATATATATATATATATATATATATATATATTTGTATTTGTGTCTCAGCTACCAGCACTGAAAGCAACGAAGGGAATGTGAGAGCGTGCTGCAGGCATGTGAGTCAAAACTCCACAGCCGTGACTGGACCTTAAAGAACGTGGAAATCTGTTGCGTGAGTACACCATGAGAAGCCTGCTTCTGCATAATTAAACCTAGCCAAGCGTCCAGCTGCAGCGATGGTTCAGACACTACATAAACGTGCGCTCGCATTATTGGCATGAGCAGCAAACACGCATTTTGTGTAATTCGCTGGCAATTGTGGAACAAAGAAGGGGTGTAAAAAAAAATGTATTTCCAGCGATTACAGGTGTGTGTGTGTGTGTGTGTGTGTGTGTGTGTGTGTGTGTGTGTGTGTGTGTGTGTGTGTGTGTGTGTGTGTGTGTGTGTGTGTGTGTGTGTGTGTGTGCGTGCGTGCGTGCGTGTGTGTGAGGAAATGACACTGCTCCTCTCTATGAGCACATTTGACGAAAGATTGTTTCGATATTAGAGGATGAGATGGAAAAACAATATTAGACACTTTATCCACCCGTTTTATTTTTATGTAAAATGATGATTCTGTCTGTTTGTGTGCATGTGTGCGCCTGTGTTTAAAAAATCCACCAAGCTGACACAACGAGCACCATGGACAGTGCCACGGGGATCAACATGATAGTATTCCTGCTACTTTTCATAGGAATATTAGAACAAGGTAATAACCCGTTCTCTAGTCGGAAGCCAAATTGGGATTGCCAGAGGTTTACTGAATGTATTACGTTCTTTGATTTCCAATTAAAAGACCATTTGGGCAATCCTCTGTGTGGCCCAAAGTTTCAAATAAAGTAATAACACTTTTCAGTTTGGGATTCAAAGGAAAAAGGAGTTGGCCACGGCTGAGATAAGCTCCTTGAAGCTACTGGCAAGAGCCGATGCTGATAAGGAAAGAGTAATACGAGAAATGGCCAGTGGAGTTTTTACCCATTCCTATTGCTTTTAAAGCAATTCCATGCCAACTGCCGTGTTACAACTGATACAGAAAAGAGTTTGGCAAATGCCACTGCTTCTCCCTCTGTCACTTCACAGTCAGCTTAGTGCTACGCTGTGAAAAATCAACGGAGGAAATATAAAGGTGGTGAGGGTTTTTGGAAGCATTCCTTAGCCTCTTCTTTTGAACAGTAAAAAACAATTACAATTTCCTATTTGCGATTGCTGTTTTGCTGATTAAAACCGCAGCTTGCTGTTGTCGTTCCCTACTGTTATGTGCCAGAACGTTTTCGCTTTGATACAGTATGTGTTTTAAATGGACTACTTTACCCGGGCTAATCCAATTCCATTTTAATACCATTTAAAGGATCTCACTCCCACATGTTAATAACACTGAGGAGCATATCCGCACACACCTCTCATTATTCAATACTTTATCCTCACTCCCCCCTTTTCCCTTTCACACTTGTGCCTGTACAAGGTTTGCAATCATTGTAATGGCTTGTAATCACATTTTCATAATTGGGAATTCAAAAGGGTAGTTATGGAGGATGTGGCCTAGCGGGGGGTGTTTTAGGTCGTCGATGACACGTTGGCGCTATCCTACTCCTGCACTTCCCCTTTTTCTGCAATCTCTTTCTCACTTTCCCTGGATCTCTCGTTCTGTCTGCTATGCCCCTTCCCTCCGACTCCATCACAGCCTGGTCTCCGTTGTGGTGATAGATTATAATGATCTTTAATTAGATCTAAATATAACGATAGGCGCTCTGTGCCATCAGTGCTTCTCTCTGTGAAGACCGGCTATCATTAGGATGGGTAATGGGAGAAAATAAAAGAGATGAAGAAAGACGTGGGGTGGATGTGGGGGGGGGGGGGGGCACGGGGGGGGGCACGGGGGACGTTCTTGGGAGAAGAAAAATAAAAAAAAAGGAAAAGCGGAAATGAAAATCGAAGTTGGAAAAGGTGATTGGACAGATTCAAGCAACCTCAAGAAACTTAGAGCAATTTAAGCCAAAGAGATTTTATGGGCAAGCAATCTATCATTCAGCATTTTTTTTCCACCCCAAACTCCTCATTCCCCCCCAATTTCCTTCTGAAGTTGTGCACTTAATTATTTAATTGTACTTTTTTGGATATATTTATGTTCTCCCTCTTAGCCAGGAACTCTCCTTCAGTCAGGAAATCAATATGCAACCTTCGCCCCCACAACTTCGCATAGCGATACAGAGACACATTCCACAACTTTATTTGTATCAGGTGACTCCAATGGTCACTTATCTTATTCAAACAAGTCATCAAGCTGGCCTTTAGAATCCCCAAAAAATCCACTCTCGGACTCAGTTGATCAGATATACATCTTTAATAATGTCATTGGTTACGCTACTTCTACTTTCTGGAAGTTAGACGGCCTGCAAAAAGCATTTGTAATATGCATCAGTCACCCATGATGAGGTCCTGAGCGTGGTCTCCGGCAGTATGGTTCACAGGACTACATGACCTTTGGATGAAAGTGTCCACACTGCTTGAGCATACATCTTAACTTGATGGGGTTTATATGGACATGAGGGCAATTCTGACTTATTACATAGGTTTGTGAAGTTCACTGGTGCACTTTATTTAAAGGTTTTATCTCCGGGGCATTGTGTTTGCCGAAATGACAAAGACTTTATATTATACAATAGTATATTTTCAGAATGTGTGTATGTATATATATATATATAAAGTATGACAAAGGAGGAGGGCATTTTGACTAACTATCATCCAATATTTTCATTGATTGTGTGTGCATGTATATCAACATTTGGAACGCTACTGCACCTTCGTAATGATAATGTTGCACTGGACCGAGCTGAGCTCGAAGGTAAAGCCATCAATTTACCACTGGATTTACTCAAAGATCAATGCCATATATCAAGCTTTCAGTACTTTCCAAAATACTGAGATTTCAGATACCAACAGCCAAAATGAGGCTTCTTAGCTGGGTATTGCCTGATCTAAGCTATTCAGAATGAGCTTTGCTGAGAACTGCTGCTTCTTTTGAGTTGAAAGGAGCCAGTTTGAGGAATCTAGGCATCTGATCAACCCCAGGATGCCTCCCTTTATGGCCGTCTGCGATGCCCCCAGGAGGAGGTCGAAAATGTGTTTGACAGTTATCCTTAATTAGTGAAATATGTTGTTGATTATATGTAAATGACTTGTCTCAACACCAGCTTGACTCTTTTCAAATCAATTCAGCAGAAGGTAGAGTTGGACAAAATATGCTTTTTAGTTTTGCCATATCCAGAACGGAAAAACAAACCATAGTTGGATAAACCTCTATCTTTTAAACAAGTTTGATGATGGCGATTTCACGTCACCACATATTTACAATCGTAACGGCTATATAATGTATGTGAAAATCATTTTTTCAGTCCATAGAGAGAGACACACAGAAGGAGGTAGGCTAGACATTCATACAGACGAGACATCTTGTATTTTGATGAATTGGCAAGCTCTTAATCACATGAGTTTGGTGTGAGTACCAGCATGTGTGCATGTGCCTGCATGCTCATTTTATTCTAATTACAGATGGTCTATGAGAACACTTGTGTCTGGGTATCATCAGGCAAAGTGCAAATACAAACCACGATGATTCATCCTTTCTACTGTCCTCACATCGCCTCAACTCATCTTCACCCCTTCTGTCGTCTTCTCACTGCAAAAATCAATATTTCAATACCCAGTGTATTTGATTCACTCGTTGCGTTCAATTATTCATGTGTTTTTTGGTTTTGTTTTGTAGTTATCGTCAGGGTAAGTGGAATTGACCTTGTCTCTCCTGTCACTTGGCAGTGGAGCCTCTTTTGACCCAGTCGGTAGATGCAGTCCCTTTAACAGGAATTCACATACATTTTGTCCATCAATCATCAGATGTGACAGACAGTGGGGTGTTTCTCGATGCCAGTGTGCAGAAGAGATGGAGGTGGTTTTGTTTGTTTTACTTTTTTAAGAATACTTTGATACATTAGATCGTAGGAATATTGATTTTGCATCCGTACAACAAAACTCACAGATTAAAAACATGATATAAAATTGACAATGTTTTTTACAATTATTATTATTGACAAACTTAAAAACTATCAATCACCAACTCTGTTTTGGTTTAAATAAACCCTCAATTCATCATGTTACATGTGAAAAGAAGAAGCTATTGTGCTCTCTTCAAACCTACAAAAAAAAAAAAAAACACACTCACCGATTGTAACTTCTCATCAAAAATCATCTTGGTTTGCCAAATCTTTCCACTTTCAACAATCACCCACTTTGGTCGAATAAAAGCCTTAATTTACTGACTTAGATGTGAAGTAATTCGTCCTTGGTAGAATTTGAAGCATCCTCAACATTAGAACAGACCTTTGGCTGGTTTCCATGACGTAGTATCTTTGAAATTCAGCCATTGAAGGAGTCTTCCTTGACATTGAGAGACAGTCTTTCGTAAAAAACACAAAAACACAAAACCTCCTTGATGTGCTCTGTTTAGGAACGCTGGATCAACAGAATGTTTTGGTCCCTCTAAACCCTTAATTTTGTCACCATCCCTGCTTTTTCATTTCACTTCCGTGCACTTTGTTTTATATAATATTTATTTGACTATTAATGTTGGTTTATACAATATTTTGAACCACAGACAACACCACAGGGAGATAGAGATACAAAACACAAGAGACTCTGGAAGCTATAAAAATGTAAAACACAACAGAAAATCTTTGATACTTTGAAACTTGGAACCGCCCCCGGAGAGTTCTAGTTTGTCATGTCCAGAATAACTTATCATAAAGATTTCTTGCTTACGTTTAAACTTCCCAGCGCCGTAAAGACCCACGTTAAAACCCATTGGCCCACAAGAAGCATTTGCCTGCCGTGTTCTGATTTCTCATTGAGCTGCATAATCCTTACTGTCCACACAATAGCGTGTATGCTACTGTATGCTAATATGCTAACGCGCACAACCAAACTCACAGACTTTGTGACACACACCTACACACACATCCCAGGGCTTGCTCATTTGTAACACAGTTGAGTATCAACTCACAAGGGAGCAATATAAGTGATGTAAGATGTGACAATGCATTCTGGGAAAGTCTTGTGGGTGAACAGCCCTCTCCTTAATAAATGTGTGTATTATCTATATGGTGTGTGTGTGTGTGTGTGTGTGTGTAGAGGATCTGTGAGCAACTGAATTAAGATAATTTAATTAAGATCATTTAAGGTATCAAAGTTAAATAGAACACTAGTCCTAGTGTGTTCATATATGCCTGGCATACCTGTTCTTTATATATTTTGCTTGTTGCTGCCGATATATAATAGATTCCAGTGTTCCTGTCTCGCCTAATGTGTTTGTGTTGCCTGTGCCTATATGGGAGTATGTCTCCGAGGGGGAGAAAAAAACAGTCATTGTAAATGAGAAGCAGTAGGGTGCAGGAACAATGTTTGATAAGACCTGGAGTTTCCAAAGATCACTCCTCTGTCTTTCCATTTCTTTCTTCCTCTCTCAACCTCCCACTTCACCTCTCCTCCACTCCCTCCCATGGCTTCCTCCCCACACCACGTTGCTTTGGGTAATTTACCAGCAGCAGGATGAGCTCTCAGCCTCAAACAGATAAAGACATGCGTGCACACATACATACACACATCAACATTTTTCTTCAAATTAGACACAATGTTCCCAGCTCGACTTTCCACAACACGGTTAAGAACGTTTTCAGCATAAACTTTCTTTTCAGGAAGTCAGAGTGCAGGAGGAGCTTCCTGTGGGTTTCCAAAGCTCACAGAGAAGGGCAAAGCGGAAAGCTAAATAAACGTATCCTCACAAATGTACACAGACTTGCCCACACAAATACACAACGAGGCAGACGACCTACTGTGGTCAGTAAGTAAAAGATACGTTTGCAACTGTGGTGAAGATGTGCCGGTGAGGTGACTGGAGAAGGCAGAGTGCGTGTGGCAACCGCCGTGGTATTTTCCTGTGCACTCGAGGCGCCTGACAGCACAGTCGGTGTTCACCGCAGCTGTTTCGAGGCTTACCAGGGCTCAACCCAGGGGCCCGCGAGCAGCGAATGAGAATGGGGCAGAGGGCTCTGCACGGCGGGATGCTCTGCCTGTAACAAAGCAGCGGGAGCTTTTACTCCAACACAACCTGCCAGGAGAGAAGAAGAAAAACTCTCTTCTAGCAGCTGCATCTAACTGAGATCTGCTTCGTTTACTGATTGAGCGAGGGGTGAGAGGCCACCGACACAAAACGAGAAGCAGGTTATCCTTTAACATTAGCATATACGTGCCATACATGTGAGACACACAGTGAGCCGGCCTATTCCTTACAATGGACTTAATAATGATATGACTTGTATTTGGGTTATCGTTCATGCATCATTGTATTTAAGCCGCAAATAGTTCAGTGTGTGTCAGATGGCGTTGAAAACGTCAACCCCCGAAATGTCCTTTATGATGTTGATTGCATTCTGTCACATGCTATTCAGTGCTTCAATGATGAACACAAAAATAAAAAAACAACCACACCAGCAGTCACAAAATGCATGCAAACTTTTTCTAGGTCTGGGCAAAAAAAGGATTGATTGCAGGTATTGTTTGGATGGAGAAGTCAAATAATACAGTCTGTTACTGTTACTTCTCATGATAGAATAATTACAATAAAAATACTTTATTTTGATACATTCTTTGAATCCAGCAACACTAGTTGCCCGTCTGACAAGAATCACGAAGGGCCAGATAATGAGACCGGTTTTAAACAAGCCAACAGTCTTTCGAAATTAGCCACCACCCTATTTAGAGGTAAAACAGAAGGTTGCCCTGTAATGTTGCAAATTCTCCCTCATTTCAGTTTGATTCAAGACATTTCTAGGAACAGGCTAATTGGCTTTTGCCAACAGAAATGGCAACATACTCTCGGTCAACTGCATTCCTCACATCTGCACTTGCTTTGAAATTATGCTGCTACTGTTATTTCCTAACTTTCCTTACTCCAATGCAGGGAACAATTACTGCCTGGCTGATTTTGTATGCTCAAAGATCTTGTTTTGAGCCAGTTGAAGAATCTCTGGAGGAACTGCTGTTCACCTAACTAACCCACTTCGGAGCTCCCCTCTGGCAACAAAGTCCACTCAATCAAAAAGGCTTTGTCAGGGAAATACTGTGATTGTGTTTCCACCGTGCATCCTGCTATTACTGCCGCTGCTCGCACGCTGTGATCTTGAGCAAACAGTTCATTATAAACAGTGTTACTCATTAAAATGGTCCCTTTAAACCTGTACAACCAGTGCTCCTCGGCACACTACATCTTCAGCGCTGTCTGCTCATTAGACCTGTATCTTTTATCACATGCAGGTGACATCTCAAAAACCTCTGAGAATGCCGAAATATCAAGTTCCCATGGCTTCACTTAACATTAAGCCAAGTATTTGCATGAAACAGTTTTGCTCTAATCTTGCAGCAATCTCCCCCCCACCCCCAACATACTTCTTGCCTCACCTAGATTAAGATAGATTTAGTGGTTTTGTATTTATTTTCATTTGCTTGCCACTTGTTTGAGATCAGCCAAGGTTTTTTTGTTCCGTCATGATCGTCGTCAGGTACATAAAGTAACAAATGGCAGTGTTAGTTTTGGTTGTTGTTTTGCATATATATATTCTCACTTTTCCCTTTGTTAAACTGGCTTCAGCAGGAATTACAGCATGGCTTTTGTCACATATATCAGTGTTTTTAATCCTCCTTATTCTCCGTGGGAATTAATGTTCGGATTATGCTTTCGGGTGCGAGGTGCGCCTGTCAGAAAATGATGTCATCGCAGCTTTTCGTGACTCCACAGTCATTTTTCACTGTCCTCGGTTGTGTACCTCTAACAAAATATAAATAAATGTTTTAACTAGGTGGCCGATGCACACAGTCAGACATGAAATGCCAGCAATAGTTTCCTGATTACAGCACTATTGAAGTAACAGTTAATACTTCACTTCTTTCTTTACAAGGGTTATATAAAGTTAATAAAGTATCTATGAATCTGAGATGTTACTTACAATTTCTCCACAGTTGGTTTGTGGCATTTTGCTAGGTGCACTCGTTGACTCTTCTTCAGAATATATGTTGTTCGTAAGCCTTCTGGCCTGCTCTGAGAATACTGCAACAAACAGGATGCGCCAACATCTTTGTGTGTGTTCCTAGCTTGCAAGGCATCTGTGATGGCTGACATGTGGATCAAACTGCCAACCCTGTGATGAGTGAACAAGCCGCTCCATCTCCTGAGCCGCAGCCGCCCTGGGGTGCTTTCAAGAGGTGCTTTGAAATGCAGTTCCTCCAATGGCCACATGATGCTGAAGTGGAAAACCCTACATTAAAAGATATACAAAGTACTCTTCTATTTCCTTTAGATGGCCTCTCAGTATTTTGTAAAGGGCTGCATTAAGAAGACAATAAGCCTTGAACTAAGAGTGCATTTGCCTTGATTTACTCAAGCAATCACACTGCAACAATAGAGACTGCTTTACTTGACCCACTCCAGCTCCGCCACACTGGCCAAATTCACATATCCTGGCTTTAACAACTGCCAAGTGTGTAGCGAGCAACAAATGCAACTCCAGCCTGCAAAACTTCTCTTCACACATCATGTCACATGACTGACACCACAGATGCTATGTCTTTACGGGTTATAGGTTCTACTACTCTCGGTCATCACAGAGTTAGAAAAAGTAATGAATTGAGGCACTGTGGTTTTGGTGGTGTGTGTGTGTGTGTGTGTGTGTGTGTGTGTGTGTGTGTGTGTGTGTGTGTGTGTGTGTGTGTGTGTGTGTGTGTGTGTGTGTGTGTGTGTGTGTGTGTGTGTGTGTGTGTGTGTGTGTGTGTGTGTGTGTGTGTGTGTGCGTGTCTCCCTCATAATCATCGCCTACTCTGTCTCATTGACCCAGCACCGTGCAGAAAGTGCTCAGGGCATAGTACGAGTCGTACCAGCTGATTCAGGGTCTGCATTTAATCCCATGCTCCATTGCACTGAAAAAGCAGTGGCGTCTCGCTGATCTGAGCTGAGGTCTGCACGATCACAACACTGTTTTTGCAGTCAGTGGAGCTACAACACACACGCCCTGACACACACACACACACACACACACACACACACACACAGTAATGCGATTATTTTACAATCCTAATCAGGACATCTCATTATTTGGGCGAAAGCCTTTTTAATAAAAAAGCAGATCTAAGGAAAAAGTAACTTTAATAGAAAATGGTCTTATTTGATGCTGCATGGTGGTGTAGTGGGTAGCACTATCGCCTCACAGCAAGAGGGTCCCGGGTTCAATTCCTGGGTCGGGTCCGGGTTCCTTCTGTGTGGAGTTTGCATGTTCTCCCCGTGTGAGCGTGGGTTCTCTCTAGGTTCTCCGGCTTCCTCCCACAGTCCAAAGGCATGCAGGATGGGGATAGGTTAATTGATGACTCTAAATTGTCCGTAGGTGTGAATGTGAGAGTGAATGGTTGTCTGTCTCTACATGTCGGCCCTGCGATAGACTGACGACCTGTCCTTCGCCCAATGTCAGCTGGGATCGGCTCCAGCCCCCCGCGACCCTGAATACAGGATTAAGTGGTAGACGATGGATGGATGGTCTTATTTGACATTTAGAACTCAAAAGAAAATCCAGTTAGTATACTGTGATTCTGTATGTCCCTCTTTTAGAGTCTATACTGTCAATGTTGTTCTTCACTCAACGTAAAGTTTATGTGACCTATGATCCAGTTTTCTCTGTTTTGGGGGTTTCTTCACAATCCAAACACAAAAAGGCATGCATCTTTTCTTAAAACCATCTCTACTGTACCTCTGTTACCATGGTAACTTTTTCCATATCGAGGATAGTCCTGTCTCTTTCTTTGTCACTACCCCCCCCCCCCCCCCCCCACACACACACACACACACACACACACACACACACTTCAAAATAATCTCTACCCTCTTCTTCAACTGTTACTCAGCATCTTGTTACTAATTACTGTTACTGGTTGAGTTTGTGTGTGTTGGGGGGGGTTGGGGGGGGTTTAGTTCAGTGTCAGTAAAATTGAAATCCAGCATCAGCATTTTGACAGAGAGCTGCACCCACACACACACACACATAAAGATGTGCGCACACACACTCACAGACAAGCACTCTGAGAAACTTCTACTTGAGGTGATGTAGTGTCTTGTAGTTTCCATGGTAACATCTAGGGAGCGAATCAAGGAGGAGGGCCAACATAACAAAAGGGAACACTGCCCCCCCACGACTAGTGAGAGTAGAAAATTGGACGGCAGGAAGAGAGAGAGAAAGAATGGAAAAGCAGGGCTGTGCGACTGAGAGGGAGTGTAACGTCGTGTCAGAAGAAGCCTGAGAGCTACTCCAATCTGTGAATGAAAGAGTGATACCCCGGCATGCGTATCTCTCTCTCTCTCTCTCTCCCACCCTCCCTATCTCTCTCTCTCTCTCTCTCTCTCTCTGTCTCTGTCTCCTCAACCATGACTCCAGACTTTATAATAACAAAATATAACCTTGAGTTCTGAGCCGGCATTGTGTACGCTTGCATTCTCAGGACCAAAATCGATCACTTTCGGTTCAAAGCCTCCAGGAACACTGGTGAACTCCTGTTGCTTAGCGGAAAATCCCTCGCCTCAGTTCCCGGAGATATGTCGAGCCTTTCCACTTTGATCTTTGTCTTTTCCACTGCAGCCACAGGCAAGGGACCAGTCGATGTCTCTACACCTGTATCCTCAAGCCTTATAGGAATTCTTTCTCTTTGCTGTGTAAAAGCAGAAACAACGTAAAACACAATGTAAAGGATAAAATCCGACATGGGACAACACTGCACAAGAGGTGTTTACCATTGTGTATTTGAAAAGAAAACAGCCAACATATGATTCTCAGGCTTATGGGATCCGATGGTCTTCAAACCCCTTAGAAAAATCCAAACTATTGTTAGTGTCAGGGTGTTCTCATACACTGTATACTGATGTACAAGGCAATGTGCTGTAATTCAGGCATATATATGCCTCAAAATAAATTCATAGGTAATCCCGGTAATCATGAACCAGGAAGTAGAAGGACTGATGTTGGGAGGAGGTTGAGGTATATGGGTGCATCCAAAAACACCAGACCTTTACCCAGGAGTCCTGTGAGAAACCAGAAGTCAAAGTAGATTTATTCGTCAAATACTTAAGTAACTGCTTTACTTTAGTTATTTTAACCCAAATATATTGAGTGTGAGTGTGTGTGTGTGTGTATGTGTAAAGTAGGTCAGCACCTTTTTTGAAGGCCTCTCATGGAAATTAAATACAATTGTAATCCTAGTTATGTATCTGTTTATCTTCTGTGCTTTTTAAAAACGTGTCAAAGGAAAACAGGATGAGTAAAAATGTGTATTTTAGTGTTCACAGCAAATAAGAAGTCACTATTTAGTAACACCTTATCTACCCAGTAAAAAAAGCGCATTTCATGAGGTGTGAAAACCAAATTATGTTGTTGGTGATCGAGCATATGGTGTGTTTAAGTGGGACTCAACCTGTTATTGACATGGGGAAGGTGTTACATATCTTTCTATCTTCATACCAACACTCCACTAACATTCCCATTAATCAAACTACGTTAGTTGTGAGAAGAAAGACTTTGGGTTTCCCTTTTGGCGCCACGTCAACCTTTTGATACAGGCTCTCCTTTGTGTGTGTGTGTGTGTTCCTGAGAGTGCTGTGTCAGTTAGGAAAAGAGGATGTCAAAACTGCTCTCTTCCTTCCCTTCCCTGTTCCCCCCCGCACACTTACATTCACACACACACACACATATACACGCTGTCTTTGACACAGATGCATGTGCGATGTTGCGAAACCAGCTAATTGAAGTGGACATGAGAAAAGCAAAAGCTGTCGTAGCTAATTGAGACAAATGAAGCTGGCGGTGATCAAGGGATAAGCAGCCTGTTTCAATGTCACTCCGACAAAAAAGAGAGAGGGTTAGCTAGACGTGGAACCAGAGCCAGAACAGAACGTATTACACACGACCCACACAATGTGGCTCAATGTCACAGTTAGCGTCATTTGCTAATGTCTCGGAGCAACATTGTACTTTCAGGACACGCCACACATCAATTTGATTCCTTCTGTTTTGTCATTATGGCAACGACTAAGGCACAAAATAGATGATAAAATACTTTTGCGGGGCGTTTCCTATAATTTATGAAATAAAAATGTGATATATTTGTATTTCTATGTATTATTCTTAGGGCAGTAGACGACATTGATCTTAGATGGAAATACATTTTCTTTTGTTCTATTACCAAAGATAAATCACAGTAGCCAATGTCGTCAAATATATTTGTTATTAGTATTAATAGAAAGTCAATAGACATTAATTTTATATGTGTGTTTCAGTCCCCTCTGTAACCAAATCTACAATTGTGTGCATGTTAATGAACAATGAGGTGACAAAAATGCATTTGGTTGTATAGAAATCAATGACAAAATGACCCTTCTTCTGACTTGATTTATTACCTCATTAAACATTAACATGAATTTATGGTCTCAATTTCTAGTTTCAAGTCTTCAATACAGCAGGATGGTCATTTAGTCAATTTCCATGCTTTAAGGCTTGGCTACTTTGTGATTTACTGGTAGTTAATTGAAAGTTAATTGTAACATTTTGGTGATCTAAATATGCCTTATTCAGCATTAGGTTGTCCAAAGCTCCACCTTCTTCTGTTGGAAAATTAAAAAGAGCATTGCCAAGACAAAATGCCAGACTTGGGGCTTCAAAAACCGTAGACCACAATCCAATGGGTGATGTCATGGTGATTACATCCACTTCTTATAATGTATACACAGTCTAGGATGAACATACATCATATATAAATAAGTATATAAATATACCTTTTTTAAAATAGGTGATTTACTCTCTGGTATGTGTAACCTGTAATAATCACAATTGCTCACCTTTATAAATATATATATTTTTTACATAAATCATTTGGAAACGGTTTGCTTCATTGCGCAACCCTGGCGTAGTCATTAGCTGTGGTGAACACTCTGCAGCCTTAATCTGCCTAATTGCGCCGTATTTAGAGCGGGGATATAAATGAGGTTTTCAGCAACACAATAACTAATGCATTTGACCCTGCTGGTCAATGACCATACGTTAGACTGCTGTCCGTGGGAGACTCTAATTAGGCTACATCACTATCCCAGTGGACAATCTATAGCTAGTATCTATCACGGGATTGAGAGGGAGAGCGAGAGGAGAATGTCATGTGTTTGACAAAATATATATATATATATATATATATATATATATATATATATATATATATATATATATATAGAGAGAGAGAGAGAGAGAGAGAGAGAGAGAGAGAGAGAGAGAGAGAGAGAGAGGCAATCAACAGAGGGGGAAATATGAAGAAACGGATGAAAACAAGGATACGTTGAGAGGAGGGACAAATACGAGATAAGAGATAAGGGTAAGAGTAAGGATGTTTGAGTTACACTTAAGTGGTAGTAACCTCTCACTCCTTCTCTTCCTCTCTGGTCTGCAGCAGCATCCCTTAATGTGCTGAACAGGTAACACCTTCCACTACATTAGATCAGGGATGATTTCTAGCTGTACGATGGTGTCAGATGGTAACTCTATTCATAGACAGCTTTAAATAAAAGGAGAAATGTTATTCAATCCAGACACGAGCTCAATACAGAGAAATGGAAACGAGTTCCCCATAGTTGTGAGCCTTTGTGGGTGTGTGTTTGCGCGCAGAAATGTGGGTGGCTCTTTGTTTCAAAGGCGTGTGAGCGCACAAATGTCAAAGGTGCTTCTGTGAACGTGCCTGTTGTTGCAAGACTGACTTTAGGTGAACATACATCTCTGTTTTTATGTAAATTCATCTCGGTTGTGTGCGTGTGTGTGTGCTTGCGCTCGTTTATTAGCTCGCACAGTCACCCACTCCTTTTTAAAAATAGCAGCCTCTTGGCTGAGGCTGTCAGCAGCAATGAGAAAAATAAGGAGTTCCATTCTGGAGGGTAGCAGCCTTCATGATACAATAAGGATAAGGTGACTGAGGGAACACACGCACACACACACACACACACACACACACACACACACACACACACACACACACACACACACACACACACAAATGAATGCAGCTATAGTCACTGTAAAAGTCTGTTAGTTGACATAATTTACCCAAAATAAATGATTATTTAGAATATGATTTACATTGACATTTTACATATTAACATTGATTAATTATTATAATAAGTAATACAATTATGCATTTCTGTGTAAATCTGTAAACTATAGGCGTTCCAAAATCAACTAAAAAAAGCCAAGCATGGACAGCTACATTGTCAGCGAGTCACCATTGAATTGTTGTTCTCGTTGACTTAGTCATGTCATTAAACAGCTCAATCTGGCTACAAGCTACCTTCTTTTTGGGTGCAACAAAAACATGTTGTCGATGTTCAAACCCTATCGGCCTTCCTCTCACCATCCTCATTCCAAATTTTCAATTCACTTTTTCCTGTTCATTTTTCACAAAGACACACATTGTTCTTCCACGTATAATGCTCTAAGTTTATCTCATGTGCCACATATATACTTCTCACCCAGAAATCACACACACACACCACTGGGTATCAAGTCTAACATAACAGGACAGCGCCCCTCCCAGGCCCAAGCAAGCATTAGTCCTGTTAGTTTTGCAGTCCACTAAAAAAAAACCTAATTTCTAAAAGACAAAGCCAGGATGTAGAGACTTGCTGGAATGAAAGCCATGCTAATACCTGTTGATTGCAAAAATGAGGGGTTATCATTGTCCCACTCTTAGCCATTAGCTAATAAGCTACATCGCTAATTAGCTCAAGTGCTACTCCGGTAAATCTCATGATTAAGGTAGAGAGGGTAAAAAGTACAATGGTGCTACGCTGTAATGTTGTGTACTGCCATTAATATGGTGTAAAAACAAGGAATCTTAATTCTGAAAGACAATTATGTTTGTTTGGCATTTTTAAAGTACAGTAGACATCTTTAGACTGAACAATATTAAGGTTTGGAGTTTAGAATCACCCATGCATTGCCTTGCTTCGACTTAAAATCCATGTGTGCAACAAAGATAAATGGAGTGAGGTTAATATTTTGTGTAGTAACTATTTCCAATTTGATAGAAAAAGCAACTTGCACCATAAATCAACTTTAATGTGCTTATTATTACTTTTTATCCCCCAGGATTTGTCAGCACCAAATCAGAGTATGTAGGCATTTTCTCACCCCCTATTGTATTTTTTTCCCCGTTTACTCTATATCCTCTATTCATATCCACAAGTAAACAAGTGGCTGCATGCATTACATTGCCCATCCATTGACGATACAGTCTCTCTGGTTGCTGTGCCCACCCTAACCTGCTCCCTCTCTCCACCTGCTTATCCATTTTCTCTCTTTTTACAGTAACACACGTATTGACTCCACAGCTCCATCCCTGTCCAGCCACCCAGCTCTCTGTCTTCTCCCCTCTTCTTCCCTCTTGCTCCCATCATCCCTGCCTCTGATTCAGAGCAGAAGCAGCACCAGTCAAATTGATTTTGCCGCTGTGCTGAGGAGCCCCATCAACTCACAGATTGGGTTTCCCGCTTGCCCTCTCCCTCTGGCCCTCCATATTGCTTTCTCTCTCTCTCTCTCTCTCTCTCTCCCTCTCCCTTTTCCTCCACTTTTCTCTCCCCATGCCGCCTGTCTCTCATCTGTTCTCTTGTCACTTTTGTCGCCGTCTTCTCACACACACCCTCTTTTTTCCGGCTTCCCACATTTATTCGTGAGCCACAGCAGGTCGGCTAGTACTGAGAAAACAAGTGCTACTTCATGAGCCTGATAATCCAGTGCCTTATACGATACACAATTGTTTGTGTGTGTGTGTGTGTGTGTGTGTGTGTGTGTGTTGCTGTTGAACCATGAATAAAAGTGGCCAAATCACCTTTGGCTGTCAAGAAGGTGTGACATAATTCATGAGACAAAACAGTAAGCAAAACTTTGAATACGGTCCTTCAGAACCCAGTGTTTTTACAACTTTTAAAAGTATTTTTACATGTTCCAGAAATAAATTATATTCATGTTTATAAATACTTAGATTTCCTTGGCAAAGAAGCCCTGTTACACCATCGGCTAGAGCAGCTGACCATCATTCTGCAACCGCCTTTCCAAAATGATGTAGGCTGTATCGCTGGAAATATACCAGTTTAGTGGAGGCTTGGCTGGCCTCCCTGTGTGTGCGTGTGTGTGTGTGAGACTGTGAGCATGTTCTCTCTCGCCTGCCTCCCTATAAATAGTCTGCTGAGCAGATGTGCTTTGTAAACAGATCATAGCAGATGATCTAGAGTGATGAATGACTCTCCAGCAAAATAATCCTAAAGTGTAAATGAACAGCTTGCTCTGATCTCAACTCATTGCCGCTCGGGTGTCCTCCATATGACTTGTTTCCGTGTGGGTCGCCTGATAATTGAAAGGCGTTTAAGTGTTGCCCATTATTTGGGGATTCAACAGGAGGTCAGAAACATGAGATGCTTTCCCAAATTCGAGAACAAATGCTTGTGAAGTGTGCTAAAGTGTCGGATAATCAAGAGCAGAGATACAATAAGCAGATCGAGAAAAAAAGGATTCTGCTCAGGGTGCCACACTTAATTTGATACAACAATATAGGAAAGTTCAGAAGAAAAATCTACGTCTATGTACCTATTCTTAAACCATCACACACACACAGACACACACACACACACACACACACACACACACACACAAACGGAGGCTAGCCAAGCCTCCAAATGAGAAAACATTGGTGAATGCCAGAATCTTTGTGAAAACTGCGTACGTGATGGTTTATGAACAAAATTATTCGTAGGAAGTGGAAGTAGAACAGGTACTTCGGAGTAAGGAGTAATAAAATGCACAAGAAAACGACTTGATGTTTGGGTGCCAATATGCAACCGCTTCTGGGACCTAACTAAATCAGAGGTGCGTTCTCGAAAATACAAGTATATGTGTGTGCGCGAACACGTAGTCTGATGTGGGTGTTTTCCTGTTATTGGATTACATCCAGCCTCATGCCACTAACCAAATTTCTCCTTCACTTATTATTGACTGAAGACAGAACAGGAAAGGAGCGTAGAAAATAACAGGGGCGAGATAGATAAGAGGGTTTGTGCGTGGAGAAGTGAATAAAAGGAAGGTCGAAAAATAGACAATCTGACATGAGCGAGGCCAGCAGCCAGAAACCAAATGTAGTTTGTGGGATTGATTTTTCTTCAAGATTTTTAGTTCCGAGCAACTGTAAAGTGATGACAACACGCGCGGTGCATTCATCCGTGTTCTTCGCAGATGAACTGATCAAGTGTTTTATTATCTTAGACCCGCAAAATAAGGATTGATAGCAGGTGAACAGCTTTTCCACAGTAATGCTTTTCAAGTAGCCCAATTGAACTGAAGAAATCTTTCATTCTGTACATGGCATCTTTATTACTAGATTTTAGATAACATGAACAGCTCTAAATAAGTTGAAAAAATATTAATAATATACACTGTATTATCATTCTTAATTCATATTTTTATATTACAAGAATAATATGAATACAGTACATTAAACCACTTCAGGGAATTATCCATACTGTATGCATTGCATTAATACAGCACATTATGTGCACTACAACCCTGTACAAAAAGTACACATAGGTAACACACATTTAACATATTTTGGACCAAAGAGCTAGCAGCCTTTCGGGGGGGATTGAGCTTTTCTCAAGACAGAGCTTCATCTCTGCAGTTTCGCCATACAATCCTATCTTCTCCAAAATTGCATTCCTGTACAACTTAAAGGTTGAGTAGGTGATTCTATTCAGAAACACTTTCTGTCATATTAGTTTAAATCCTTGTTATATGCTGACAGCAATTAATTAATGAAATGCTCTGACCTAAAACAAAAATATCAAAGAATGTCATCTGTGGCTGTGGCAGGACTGTAAAAAATCACTCAAGTTGGGTCAGAGAAAATAATTGGACGAACTCTCAAGTACGTTTCCAGAGGACAATTATTTAAAAAGTAAATCATACAGTTAACAAACCAAATACCAAAAAATAACAAACTACAAAGAACATATCAGGGTTATGGTTAGTTAGTTAATTAATATGCTGAAATTTTAAATGGCACAAATAAATCAAATTGTCCTGCCGATAGGGGTGTTAGCTCAGAGACCATGTCGTTCTAGGATGTGTGTTGTGTGACCGGCATGTTCACACTCACATCTGTATGTTGTGAAGACTTAACAAAACAAAACGCCATATCAAAATGAAAAAATTACTATCATATCACATTTTTTAAAGTTCAATACTCTTATCATCTCGGCCACAATCCAAACTGAGATCAAGTGCAGCGTTCACGGTGAGTCACTTCCTCCCTGTGCTGCTACCTCAGAATTACATGAGCGAGAGAGAGGAGCACTATTCATAGACCAAAGCTCTGAGAAAGAACAATGTTGTATTCAGTCATGTTGAGGCCGGACACGATATTGTGTTTGTTTGGGTAACTCGTAATCTTGTAATTTTTGGTTTTCATGTGGGACGAGTTGTGATGTGATTGTGTGGGCATGGTGGTGTTGGTGGTGTGTGTGTGTTACAAAATGATACTTTGTATCATTGTATTATATTTTTTGAGCAGATATTGATTACCAAACTGTCTGATCCCTGTGCCTCAAGCAGTTGCTGCGTGTGTAAGATGTAATAAATCAACATCTAGACTTAAGTCACTCCAAGTCTAGATAACAGGAAGTGAAGGCTCGGGATCAACACCCAGAGGAAGGAAGTCAGACTTTACTCCTCCTCTTCCGCTTTCTGTGTCTCCGTTCTCAAACTCCCTTCCAATTGGGAAACAACAGCAGTAACCTCAGAGCTAGCAACCTCAGGGCTAGCAACCTCAGAGCTAACAACCTCAGAGCTAGCAACCTCAGAGCTAACAACCTCAGAGCTAGCAACCTCAGAGCTAGCAACCTCAGAGCTAGCAACCTCAGGGCTAGCAACCTCAGAGCTAACAACCTCAGAGCTAGCAACCTCAGAGCTAGCAACTCTGGCAGCGGCATGCAGCAGTGACGTTGACTTGACCGACGTACTGATCCGTTCCACTTCACACGAGCTTCGCTGATATTGCTTTAGAGCTACAAACAGCTAGCAAATCGTCAATTAGTCCAGTGAGCTCCTCCAGAGCTAAAGTATAAACGGGCTTCACTGCTGGGCCACAGACGAATTATGTTTTTCTATTGTTTTAATAAACTTCTCGTTTATGTTGAGTTTTCCTTTGTGGGGAATCAGACATGTTAACGATGGGACTCGACGTTCCATCGAAACAAGTTTCCTCCCGACACTATTTTGTTTCCGCAGGACAGCGGCTTCCGAAGCTTAGCACCGCCCACAACCATTGTGATTGGTCGAAAGAACTACAAACGAGCCAGAGCGTTTTATTTCCCCGATCCCGGAGATGCGATAAACTGTAGCCAGACCCTTCTACTGTGGAGAAGGGGCTGGCAAAGTGAGACTAGTGGATAGGTGACTGAAAGGGATATGCTAGAGACATTATTTTCTCTCACTCTCTTCCTAAATTTAATCACATTTATCTTGTCAATTATTTTCCATTCACTGGTATCACTCCCGCCTGTGTCAAAGCCAATGTTATGTAATAGCCATATGCTTATACCTTCCACACCACAGTTGTTGCATTGAATAACCTGACTAATAAACACCAGGGTAACACAGATTAGCTTTGGGACTTTCACACACACACACACACACACACACAAAACCACATGAACACACCTAGGGTGAGAAATTGATTGCCAATAAGCTATAACTAATTAAGAATTCCATTGACAATAAATTCACTAGTTTCTGTCATTTCTGTGTTGCACAGCATCACTGACTACTCTGTTTTTACATTTTCCTTTTTGGCAACTCTTTCATCTTTCCGCTTCTTGTTTGCATGTTCGTCTCATCTCCTCGATCTATTCCACCTGCTGTCCTCTGCTCAATAATCATTTGAGTGCCAGTGACATTTTACTGGTCCATTTCCCATACATGAAAGTGAGACACACAAAAAAAGAGAAAAACACAGGGACAGAAAAAAAGCCTATTGTGTGGCATCAAAACCCAGCGAGTGACCTTTTATAGCAACAGCTGACTCTTCTTAGATCTGCGCCCTGTGAGAGGATTGAGACACTGTTTGATCTTTTAAACACTCAGACGTCGCAGGCAGCAGTGTAAATACAAGACAGCGGAAGCACAGGCAGGTGCCATTGATTAGGAACAAGGATCACAAAAACCCAGGCTCGCATGAATAAAAGCACCGTGCAAGTCCAATAATTCATGCACACAAAAAAGAAAAGCTAAGAAAAACTTGAAGTCAGGAATCTGCTTTCTATTTTATATCATCGCCATTTATATGTTTTAATCTTAGATAGGATAATTAGAATTTAAGTATAAGGATGCTGATGTTTCATGCAATACTAATGTATTTCTCTCACATACTGATTTATCTGTACTTATGGACAAAGCTAATAAGGATCTAGATAATATTTCCAAATGGTTTAAATTAAATAAATTATCTCTCAATGTTAAAAAATCAAATGTTATTATATTTACTTAAAAAAATAAGAAATACTGTATTCCTAACACTTGTTTGTCCATAGGAAATAATCCAATTACTCAGGTTTCTTCAACAAACTTCCTTGGAGTTTTATTGACGAACATTTAAGTTGGAAGAGTCATATTCATTTTGTCTGTAATAAAATATTGAAATCTATTGGAATCATTTGTAAATTTCGAAGTTTGGTTCATCAAAAATGTCTCCTAACTCTATATTATAGTTTAATCTATCCATATCTAACATATTGTAACATAATCTGGGGAGCTATATATCCTACCTATCTCCATAAACTTTATATATTACAAAAACGATTCTGCAGAATTGCTACATACAGTGACTGGTCTGCTCACTCAGCCCCCTTGTTCAAACAACTGAATATCTTATCAGTTTTTAACTTAAACAAATATCTAATTTGTGTATTTATTTTCAAAAATATATTTCAGCCTCAACAGTTTTCTTTGCCCTGTAAAGCATTTTTTAGGTTAAACAGTGACATACACAAACTCAATACAAGACAGGCTAATTGGTTACACCTCCCCAAGTTCCGTACTGAACTCTGTCGATTTTCCATAAGATACAGAGGGGCAGAACTATGGAACAGATTTATTCATATTTCAACCCAGTCTACCTCAATCAATCAATTCAAACATAAGCTTAGGTCATTCTTGATGAACCTGACTTGATTTACTGTACTCATGCTTAAGTTCACATGTTTTCATACACATACACACATTTTTATTTATTTTTTCATTTATTTTTTTATCTCATTTGTATATTGACTTTATGCTCTAAATTACTTTAGGGCTACTGGTTATTTTGCGGATTCATTATCATTGTTATTGTTTTATTATTATTTTTGTTATTATTATTATTATTATTATTATTATTGTTGTTGTTATTATGGTTATTATTTCTATCATTATTATTTATGAGTTGACGTGGATTATTATTTTTAAGAAGGTGAGATTCACTTTATAAACCCCACCGGGTTTGCTGATCTCACCTGCACAATTCTTCTGCTTATTTGTGTTAATTATATTTGTTGTTTAGTGCAAATAAATAAATAAATAAATAAATGCACACATGTATACACACATGCAGTGTGTTTTCTGGAGTCCTGCACCTATAACCAAATAGCAGGGAGGTAAATCAGAACAGAGAGACGTAAATTATGTATATTTTCAGACACATCTGTGCGTCACCAGTTTAACACCCTACGAAGAAATTCAGAAGAGTGGGAACGGCATGACCCCTGGCTGTTAATTCTCTATCAAGTGGACTGGGAGAGAAACGTCTGAGAGCAATTGAATTCTTACATTTCTATTCATTCATTCCACTTATCTGCTCCCGTTATGAGGCAATTACAACACGCCATTTTTGCAAAAGGGAAGGGAAACGCCTCCGACACGTCGCCGCTCCATCACACGCTGAAACAAAGACAAAGACAGTCACACCTCATTTATTCTCCGTTCAAATAAATGACATTTTGTTCGCACCGTGAGCATCAACTGCTTTATAATTATACTGTCAGTGCTGCCATAGGCGCTATAGAGTGCTAAAGGCCAGCACTTCAAGGCACAAAAACAGCTTTATGAACTCCACCATGAAATTTAACTGCCTGCACTGTCCTAATTGTTTACTATGCATACGTTAAATTAAAAAAAGATTAAAAAAGAAATAACAAGCAAAAATAAGTTTCATTGTAGGTTATTGATTTTGCCAAACCTTACTGATTTTCAGTATGAGTGCAGTAATCAAGAAAATCGTGAGATTTGTGAAGAGATTTGAATATCACAGGTAATACATGCAAGAATAGCAGATTTTGAATGAATTAATAAAAATCTTGCATACTTATTTTTTTTAAACATGTTTATACTTTATTAAAATACTTTATTTTATAAAGCATAAATGACTTGATTCAAATGTCTAAAGTCATCCACTTACAGTGTATTGTATACAAATACAAAGTTTGGCTTTTACATTTCAAGGACTTTGCAAAATTTTAATTTAGAAAGCATGAAACATCATTCACTGTCCCATCTTCAAATAAACAGATATCAGTCAGTCAGTTATTAACTTTCTGAACGGTTTTGAGGACTTCAATTTTGGAAAAGCCAATTTCCATAGTTATTCAGGAGGCTTTTTTTTTTTTTTTAAGAAGAACACACAGCAGCTTAATACTCCACAGGGAAACAAGTGGCAAATAAATCTTGAATTAAAGGACATTTATTTCATAATTTAACTATCCCTGTAGAGGGAAAACACTCAATATCATGCTAATTTTTAAAACAATGTAAAATGTTATTCATTGGGTGGCTCATGTTGCCTAAAAGTGAACAGACTGCAGGACACTGATATCGGCAGTAAAAACATGTCGGCAGGCATTAGACTGCCCTCGTTAAGCACAAAACTCATTATTGCATGCCTCGCTCCCCTGCTGAAAGAAAGAGAGTGAGCATTCCTTCGATTTGGAGGAGGGGGGGGGGGGGGGGGGTGGTGGTAATAAAACAGTAGTGTGCCTTTTCTCTTTTTTTCTATCTGTATCTCCCAGACAGGTTTGGTTGTCTGGGACCCATGTGCGGAGGGAGATAAAGCCAAGAAGGGTGAGTAATACAGCGCGGCTATTTAAGAGGCTGTAATGATATTCATTAATTTAGATTCATTTCAACTTCCATCTGGGGAGAAAGAGGGAGAAATGAGAAGAACTCGTTGGGTATAAGATTCAGAAGACCGGGGATATGGAGGTTTGAGTTGGGGGTCAGAAAGTTAAGCTGGAGTCACGGAACTCAGACAAGATGAGTAAATACTGAAAAGAGTCAATCAACTGCAGTGTTTTCTCTGCAGTGGATTTGTGGAAAGTTGGTCTTGCTTTCTTTTTGGGGAAACATGATTGTGTATATGCAGCAGAAAGACTGTCAGAATCTAGTAGAATACAAATTCTTAACGTTCAATCAAAAAAACGTATGGATTTCACTTTTATCTCTTTGACTTTCAGTTAGACAACACGTCTCTATGTGCGTCCATTCCTTAAATCCATCCAAGTCCTACAGCCAAGACCAAAAATGATATGGATGTGAATTTCACACAAAAGGTAAAGGTGGGAAATTTGTGCGTGTCCGTCACATTGTGCTGATATCTGCCGTCCTCGGAGAGGTGTGTTCACTTAATTTTGTTGTCCACCAAACTAAAGCAACAGCTCATAAAACATAAACATGCAATCACACCCTGACAAAAAACATCAAACTTCGATTACCATTTTCTTTTTTTTGGCCATGCAGCAGAAACAACCCATGAACCCAAACACTTGCATTTTATCACCATTTAATTTGGATATATATGTATGCATAGTAAACAATTAGGACACTGAAGGCAGTTAAATTTCATGGTGGAGTTCATAAAGCTTTTTTGTGCCTTGAAGTTCTGGCCTTTTTTTTTTAATCTCCACTAACTAATAACACCAGACAACTGAGCAGAACTGCATTCATATGATAACTGTGCATAGTTATTTGAGCCAATGGTATTATAAAAATATTGATTCTATCTTCTTTAAACTTAGGTCTTGTCCACACCTTTTTTTCTCCGTATTAGTAGGGTGCTTGTTAGTATTTGTTACGGTTACTCTGCAGTTGCTTCAGCTCATCAGAAATTGCATTGTCAGGCTCGTATCAGTATTCACTTGTTGTTACAGACAGCATATGGTCCGCGTCACACTGGAGAACAGTTGGCAAATCATCTTCCTAGACTGGACAAATTAAATAGAATTATCGCCCAGGAAAAGTTTTAGCAAGGTAAACCTTGCCGAAGCCATTTAAATAACACAACCTGAAGCAATGTGTATATATTATATATATATTTTCAGTTTCTAGCTTGCCTGATTGTTCATGATGACTAAAACGCCTTGACTTGTCTTATTGCTCCAGTAAATGACTGCCATTACATGGTTACAATGGGCTGATGACAGTGGGTCACTGGCAAATACAAACTGATTTTGGCTACTGGCATTCACAAAAGAGCACTTGGTATCTTGTGGTCACCTGAGGATTCTGATCTGAGCCCTCATTTGTTTGTATTAGATGTGTTTTCCTAGATGACATCACTAGTTCACGGTTCCTGACAGCAAATTATATTATTCCTATGCTGATGATACTCAACTTAACAAGTCTGAGGCTCAACATGTCTATAAACTGATGTTTTCCTAATTTTGTCAAGGGCTAGAAGGCCAGTCACTTCCTGCAGATGAACACACTTTTTTTATGTGCTTAGGCATGACAGTGAGTTGACATTTTTACCAACACGAACTAGAGCTCAGCATTGTGAAGCATCTCTGTGGCTTTACTGACTTAAATACTCCACCATTTTTAAAAGCAGCCATATTTAATCATCTCTTGAAAGGTACTATCAAGATACATTTTGCTTACTTGCCTTATTCCATTGGGGCTTTCTTATTTGGTTTGCAACCAGGTTGAACATCCATTGTGGCAAAAATATCAATGTTTTCTCTTATTGTATATTTACTATTTCTTTATCTCTATTTATCATCTATACAGCAAAGAATATAAACTGAGGGCATTACAATACATTTAGTCTAATGTGATGGATGGTGTCTGGGAGCAAGCTGTTTTGTATCTAGCATCCAATGTCCTGCTTAATTATTCTCTATCATAAAGATTTCAAAAAATCAAAAAAGATTCATTCAAAAAAAGAGACATTAATACTGCCGGACAAGTGTGTCCTTGATGCATGAGGTATTCACAGTTGAGTGAAAGGTTCTACTTATCTCAGTCCAATGTGGCCAACTAGGGGTAAAAGGTTTTATACTTTTTGATTTTATCACACATTGGTTCAAATTAATGTTAAAATTGCATTTGTCATATATAGGACCAAAATAGAAAGTTGGCATAGCTGCATTTAACTCTAACTAAGCATTTAGGATGGCTGCATAGGAGCAACTAGGGGTTCAGTTGTTTATCAAGAACAAGGCCTTGTATAGTATGGCAACAAACGATGGCTGCCACTAGAGCAGAGGTTCTCAAAGTGGGGTCCAGGGACCCCCAGGGGTCCGCGACCCATAGCCAGGTGGTCCGCAAAATAATTTGCTATAAATTACAAAATTGTGCTGTACTCCCACCCACGTTAACTTTGGGCCAATAGAAACTCTGATATGATTGTGACACACCACGTCAATCTGTCAATCACACTGCTGCTGCTTTGCTTGGCAGAGGCCTATTAGCCAGCTAGCTAGCTGGTGACCATGGAGAAATATTTGAGTCAGTCCACATCATTTCAAGTTACTCTGAGCCCAAACTATCCAAATTGAGAAAATATGACGAGACTTATATCAAGTTTTTTTTTTATTGAAAACAGCAACGGGAGACCAAAATGCATCATGTGTCTTCAGATGCTAGCAAATGAAGCCAGCCAAGCTAAAGCAATGACTAAAAAGCACTCGGAATTCAAGCAAATCTAAAGTATTTTCGGTCAAAAGAGCGAGGAATACACCCGCCAGAAAACACGGATAGTGAACCTGGCCACAACTTCAGAGAAAGCCCAGAAGGATTCCCATTTGGTCACTCAATGGATTGCTAAAAGTAAGAAGCCACACACAATCGCACATGAACTCAGACTTCTAGTGGAAGTTGAAATGTGCTTAATCTGTGTTACGATTATGTAAATTTGTGGCCCAAAAACAGTTTGAGAACCCCTGCTTTAGAGTACTTGTTTGGAATGTAACCTTGAAGTTATAACCAAAAAATATATTATTATTCCCATTACATTGCACTCTACTTGCACTCTCGCAACGAGTTCTAAAGATCATACGTCATATGTTTTAAGTCTCTATTTAAAGACCACAAAATAGTGAGTTTCCCTAATAATAGCTACTGAACTCTCGAAGCACATGACAGAATGTAGAGGGTAATAATTCTCATTTAGTTCGGTGGAGCAATACAGGGTCATATTTTATACAAAAGGAGAAACACTCTAAGGCTAATTCACTCCTAGAATACATTGAAAACCAGTGCAAAGAGGCCGGGGCTGGAGTAATGTGGTCAAATCCATGAGTCTTCGTTTGAATCTGTCCTTTTTCAACAGGGAAGAATTTAGACCGGAGAGAAGGAAATTGTTATAACCAGTGGGAGATGAGGAAAGATTAAGAAAAATGAGATAGCTGGAAATGGGCTTAACCATGAAATAGTTTATTTATATAGCTCAAAATCACAAATTTGCCTCAGAGGGCTTTGCAATCTGTATAGCGTATGACATCCGCAGTCCCAGGACACTCAACAGATAAGGAGATAAGGCCCTACCTACCATAGGTAGTCTCAGGGTGATTCTTTGTATCCAGTAAGCTCCTAAAGGGATGGCAATGCAGATAAACTTAAATATTTTAATAAATAATAGATGAATAACCATGACATTTATACATTTATGAAGACTTTAGCACACTGCTGACTTCTGAGTTTATCCGTTTTGGTTTTTGGAAACAGAAATATAAATGACAGAAGGCGTATATGCACCAGAATTAGAAGCCACTACAAATAGGGATGCACCGATACCACTTTTTTTTTTCAGACCGACTACAAGATTAAGCTCAATTCACAAAGTGTTTCTGTGTTCTTGTTTTTGCTTTGCACTTTTGCTTATAGGAAGTATTCATGTAAATGTCACAATAAGTACTTAGGCAACAATGTGTATGGACAAACAGTTTATTATGTTGTATCGACAGAACTCCTGGAAAAAAAATACATAACTGTTTCAGCTGGGCAGAAGACAGGAATAGAGAAATGGTATTCAAACAGTCCACAGCAGGGTGCTGCTTTATCCAACCTTTACAGTGGAAGCCATTTCTTGCAGGCAGGGGATTTAGTTGAAGGCGTGGTGGGGAAGAGAAGAAAAATGCAAATCTAATGGAAGAGACAGAACAAGAGAAGAGTATGAGTGCTGTCGTAAAGCATTGCGATAAAACAAGATGGAGAAATCCAAGACACGATGCTACAGCATGAGCAACGCTGATAGAGACACTGATTCACCGAGGATCCCAGGGAGAGCCGGGAATGCCGAGCAGAGAGAAAAAGTGAGAGGTTAGAGGACATAGATGAATTGTGAAGGATGGAATGAAAGTGGGGAATGTGGAACGAGAGTAAAACAGAGGGAAGAGAGTCGGATAGCTGGGAAGTGATAAGGAGGCGGTAAGCAGTGCAGCCAGGCGTGGCTCTGAGGCACAGGCATTGGTAGTAAACATTTAGTGAGGCAGGGATGGAAGTCTGAGGGACTTTTGAACAGTTGATTGTCTACTCTCTCTCTCCTTTTGAGCCCGGCACTGAGCTGCCCTCCGCGTTTTTAGGAAGTCATCTGCCAAATTGGATCGATAAGTAATTAACACTTTGGCTCTTTTGCTGGCAAGTTCTCTTCCCTCGCTTCTCTGTTGCTTGATCTCTCCGCACTGTCCTGCAGACGGCAACAGACTTACACACAATCTCAGACACATACTGAAAGGGGGGGGCTTTGCCCAAGCACACATTTCCACACACTTCTTGGGCCTCCACTGTGCACTGAGCACCGGTATCGATCCAAGCTGTCCTGGAAACCACTCTGAATGCCTCAGTCTCCCTGTCCTTCAGCCCCTTCCTGACTCTCTGTGAGACACAAACAGGTCAGCCTACCCACGCAGGCTCACCTCCATCCCTTTGCCAATCGTCCACGAGGTCTTCTGGCCGTAGTGACATTTGTCCCGTGTTGTCGCTGGCGCTCTTTAAGGATAAAGTGGCAGCCAGTTACACATGCGTCAATGACTTCCAAAGATAATAAAGTGAGGCAGTTGATTATCTGTGATGCAGAGTGATTGGACTGATGGGGGGAGACAAGGTTGGAGAGAGAATAAAAAAAAAAGGCAAATGAAAGAAAGAGAAGAGCGACAGACAGAATGACAGAGATGAACGAAGAAAGACATGAGAGGGAGTGATAACGGCGGCCCAGAGCCGAGCGGAGGATTGATGTGTGAGGATTCAGTGCAGGGCTCCATCATCAATCCTATTGGCTAATCAGATGTATGGGTGAATTATTGATAAGTGAACCTCATCAATAATTGCAGTGTTGCTGCTTTCAGGCCACAGAGAAGGACGGAATTGTAGCTACTCGTTTAGCAACAGAAAACAAAGAGTCATGACGCGGACCTACAGTGTGCTCATGAAATATGCTGAATAATAAGGAGAGGGAGAAACTAAAGACCCTGAAGCCATTTCATTCATAAATGAGCTTGTACATACTCAAACGGAGAGATGCAGATGGACACCTTCAGAATGCGCATTCACAAATAATTCATATAGAAATACAGTGAGGCTCCTTTCACCTCATCATCAGACCAATAACCCGATGCTGCAGCTTACGCTACTACTTTCCATAGTAGTAGCATACGTAGTAGTAGTGTAATGCTGATTTTCTATTAGCATTAACTGTTTACTCGTAGTTATAACACAAAAGTACTTTCGGGATGTGGATAGAGTAAGAGCACGGAGACAGCTTCGACTGTGTAACTTGGTTTACTTTAATGACCTCGTCAACGTAGGACGACTCAGTACTCAAACAAACGTGCTACATCATCTCATCATCGTATCCCTCCGCCAACCTTAACTATTACTGAATCAAAGGCAGGGTACAACATGTTAGATAGTTCCCTTGTTAACTCAAGGAACAGAATACACTATGAAGCTACAATTAATTAAAATATGTAACTTATTTCAGTAACCCTAAAAAGGTCATCTGTTACAGTAGTATAGCACTTTCCTTACTCTCCATTCTCTCTATACTTTGTCTACGTGAAGGGTTTCAAGTGGGCAACACACTGCTGTACAAAATATTCTTCTGTAGGTAAAAGAATGAAGCAAGTACCATGGGTGACCCCTAGTGTCACGACTCATCATACCAGTATAGGCTTTTCTTGTGAAAACCAAAACCAGAGTGTGTCAAGGTCAAGGTTAGGGGTGGAATGCAGTTGCAGTGAAATGACTTCTAAATACTTTAATAAGTAATTGACAATAAGTATTTGACATAGTGGCTGAATGTAAACCTGTATCATTTTCATCTGCTTGAACACCATTGCTCTACACCATTTTTTCATCCTTTCCTTTTGTCACATTTAGTGAAGCGTAATCAGCACCTGCAGCTCTTTGAATTGCACGAATATCACCCAGTATATGCGTCTTGATCGAATTTACTGTACATTGATTGGCCAAGGCTTGCTGTCTGTCTTTGAGCTGTTTCACAAAAGTAATTCCCCGCACTCGCTATAGTGTGCAGGGAATTCAAATCAATGATCTAGTAAGATCCACCAGTGTAGTGGTATTAGGTGATACTCATCTTTTGGCAAAATATTAAATGTTTGAAACATACTGAACATATAAGGACAGCTATGAAGTGGATTATACTTCCATTATTTTTCCAGAACTTTTCAAAGCTGTTGGTGTCAGTTTGAAAAGAACCATGATGCATTAGTAACTACTATCAATATATCTAAAACATCTAAGATGTGTACCGATTATATATGAAGATTATTAACTGCATTCAGCACACAACATGTTAGCATTGCCTTTTAAAATGTTGTAAACCAAGCTTTGAAACACATTTCATTTTTCATGAGATCACACTGAAGGTTTATGGAGACACAGTGGAAGAGCAGTGGGAAACGAGAGGGGGAATATATGGTCCAAATCTAAAAGATGTGGAGTAGGCATGAAGTTAGAGGCAAACGACATGACCATACCTCTTCCACCTCTTTTTTCATCTCTCCTCTCATCTTTTTTCTCATAGTCAGCAGTTTCCTGTCTTTTTCAACTCATGGGAAATTAATCAAAACTCCAAGTTATTTTACCTGCTACCTGAGTACTTCTGGGCCTCAACGCTTCTGCCTGGGTCATACTGTACACACACACACACACACACACAAGGTTTACTCAATGGGAAAATAGCTGTGAACACTGTTTATCTTTACTTTCCTATGTGTATAATCCTGTCATCACTTGATACTTCCACTTGTAGTTTTCTTGTGTGCGTGTGTGTGTGTGTGTGTGTGTGTGTGTGTGTGTGCGCGCGCGCGTGTGTTGGCAGCCCAGTGCATTACCCTGTCAGAGTGCGGAACCCGGCTCATATCTTACCTCTAACAGCCAGATAGGAAAACCACTCCGCTTTTGATTTGAGGCGAGAAAAGTGGTTTAGCACACCTCGCTCATATATCTCACCTTCTCCTTTCTCCCCCTCTCTCCGCCCCACACTCCCTCTTTACTTTTATTTGTCAATTTCCTCTCATCCTGCCTGGGCTGAGAGGAGGGATGGAGTATGGTACCTGTAGCTCAGGCAGCTGAGTAAAAGGAACTGAGAAGAGCTCAGCTCTTTTTTTCCCTTTTTTTTTCTTTTTACATGTATTTTCATATTGAATGCTACTATGTAATTTAACTCTTTCTTTGGGAAAATAATGGTTTCAATTGTGAGTTATTTTTTTTTATTTTTATGATTCATACCATTAAATTAAATCTGAAAGCCAGCATTTTAACCTCACTGTCATTGTTCAACCGTTTTACAGACTACTAGTACTACTTCCACCTTCCACTCTCTGTAAAATCTTATAGTCCCATTTTGGTTCCAAAATATGAACACAGGAAGTGAAGCTAAATGGTAAATGGCCTCATTTATATAGAGCTTTTGTCCAAAGCGCTTTACAGCAATGACTGACATTCACCCATTCACTCACACATTCACACACCGACGGCGGAGTCAACCACGCAGGGCGATAGCCAGCTCGTCAGGAGCAATTAGGGTGAGGTGTCTTGCTCAGGGACGCCAGACACTCAGCTAGGAGGAGCCGGGGATCGAACCGGCAATCTTGCGGTTGCCAGCCAACCCGCTCTACCTCCTGAGCTAAACCTCCCCAGCTAATATTATCAGAGCTAAAGACGACATCAAATAAGTGCTTAATTCAGTGACTGAGTCACTATAATGGTTTCTATGTAATTGGATTTAGATGGGCACAACTACGGACTAATGTTTCAACCAAACAAATATTTATAATGTTGTATGGGAATAAACAATGATACGCACACTCTAATGATAATTAGAGTCTTGTTAGTAATGTGTTTATATAGCATTCTGCAATCTGAATAAACCAAAACAAACCCAGAGCACTGAGTCCCAAGGAAAATGCAATAATGAATCTCTGCAGGGTTGATATTTGATATTTTTCATTATTAATGTGATTTGTATGTCGTTTTTTACTGCCATTATTTAGATATTTTTTCAGGAAGGTTTGTTTGATTGCTTTTTGTATTTAATTTATTGTATTGCTTTTGGACTATGTTGTTATTCAGAGCAATGTTTCATACACCCTCAACATGCAATACTGTACACCATTTACATACAGTATTCTATAGTCCTTTTATATATGAGTTATACATAGAAGCCCTAAACTTTCAAATTAACCATAAATGCCAGAAAAATACCTTTAAAAAAGTATTTTACTTTTCCAGTTTTTCATTATCAGCCACCCCTGAACAGGCACGCAATCATAGAGATATAATTAGGTGCTTCTATAATACATAAACCCATGTCACATCGTGTACATATCCCAGATAGGATTGCTTTGTGGAATCAGGATGCACTGTTTCTGTTTGCCTGTGGCACATGTGACAGGCTGTGACTGTGTGTGCTCTTTTCTGCCCTGCACTCTTCCGTCAGTATAAATATTCATCTGGCAGTGCACCTATTAGATGTATGAGATGTGTTGGCTGCAGCCAGCCATCTTCATTAGCGTTATCACGCCTGGCTTTCACCAGTCAACTCCCTTCTTTGCTCTCTTTCCGTATCCAAAGTCCCTCACTTTCACCACCCCAGCGCACACAAGGGGCTCGGTAACAAATTGCAGTAATAAAAGAGATTATTACAGAGTGCTCCATGTTTTAGAATATAGCAGTGGGCTATTTTTCTAGGAAATATGTTCCTCTCCTCCATCTTTTGGCTTAAACTCCCTCTTTCTTTGTCTGTCCATTGGCCTGCCTCTCACTAATTTTCATTGGCGGTGTAGGTTTTATGGGTCTGAATGTTGATGACAGTCGGGACTGTGGCGGGAGGAGGGGGGCAGCGGGGGATGCAGAAATGAATGAGGGGGGAAATCGAGGGGCGGGTGGCGGGTGGTGAGAGAGGCAGAGATTTGCAAACAAATTTAATAACTAGCCTGCAGAATGGAATCACTTTGCTAGCTTAGAATTGCTCACCTCCCTGAAAGGGAGTGAGATGGAATGAGAGCACTGCATATATAAAAGAGAGAGAGAGAGAAAGAGAGAGAGAGAGAGGGGGAATGGGGAGGGGAAATGCTGTCTTAAAAGACTGGAGAAAATTTGAGATGTGTCACATCAATTTCAGCCACTGCAGTTATCGGGTTGTTTGGTTTAGACCTTAAAAAAACCTAAACTTGTGGAGCAGAGAGAATAAACTGTGGAGGTGAGGAGAGGCAGAGCGGGAGAGGTGAAGAGTGAGAATTAGAGAACGGCAGGATGTGACAAGGAGGACACGGAAAGCAGGAGGTTGAGATGGAGATGGGGGGGGGGGGGGGGGCTAGGAAGAAACACATTGAAGCAGCTTAAAAGAAAGCATTTCACTGAAGACGTCTAATCAAATATGCTGAGTTTAATTTATTATATTGGATTATCAGATTTTGAACATTTTTGAAAAAAATAAAAAATAAAAACAATCAGTTGACTTGTCTAAAGGTGCCTCTCAATGGATCACAACACACACAGAGAGGTAGGTGTGGGGGGGCATGTCTGGATCAGGTGATGGGCTGGCTGACGTCCCTACACATAAAATCACAGCAACAACTCACTGAAGAAAGTCGGTCTACCTGTAGTCTTAGCCCCTGAAGAGGACCCTGTAGAAAGGTTTGGCCTCTCTCAGGATATTGTGTGTGTTATTAAGAGCGCTAGGGCAGCATCTCCTATAGCATCTTACACGGACAAGTTAATGATTTGTCTGCTCTCTTTGTGGCTTCTTCATGTCCCAGGATCCAAGGAGATAAACCCTCATCCAACTAGTTCTAGAGGAGGAAGTCTGATATCCTCTGCCCAGTGCGCACCCTGTCCTGCTATGTAGCTTTACACTGGGGCTGACGTGTCCCCGGTCCCAGCAGCTGTTTGTTTATTACAGAGAACAGTCTCAGGGGCTTCCTCTGTCTGCACCGTGACTGTCTCACTGGCTATGCGAGGTTGTATCACAGGCATATCTCTCATCTGGAACGGATCCTCCAGAGAGCATCGGAGCTCACTCCACCAGAGGGATTCTCATCTTCCACAGCTTTACACTGAGGAATGACAGTGGAAGACATATGCAATGCAGCATCCTGGTCTCCGCCCTGCTCCTTCGTGCAATTTTATCCGTGGGGTGTCTACGTCTCACTCCGCACTGAGTGTTTTGTCAGAATGAGTGGTGGCGTGAGGTGCGATTGTGCACTCTCCCTCTTGCCTGTCAGTGTAGGGAGCGTTGCCTTTATTTCCCCACTCTGCTCTTTGCGCTACTGTAACAGTACGTAACCCTTGTCTGTTTTCTCAACAGTAGGCCTTCTGGTTCCCAGCCTTCATTCCCTCAAAGACGGTGTCAGACATTATTTGTATAGAGTGGGTGTGTTTTTGCTAGTGGTTCCAGATGGACGCAGTGAGGCATAGACTATATCCTGCTGCCCATAATCCAATAGTGATAGCTGTAAGAGGGCTGCGCCTATAATCTTTAGAATCTTGAGTTACAGTAGGTAACTAAAACTATGTTTATCATGCTATGTACCCAGGTGGCACATGTTTATGAATGTGTGACCTGAATCCTTAAATGAAAATAAAACAATTAACATGTCTAATGTCAAACAAACAAATGACACATGGTGGCCAAATCATTCTCTCACATCGGTTTGTGTTGAATAAAAGGGGATGTTAAAACAACATGTTATTTTCGTCTGGGGTAAAAGCTATTTAATTATTGGTTCTGATTGGCCGATGCATACATAATGCTGTTTGAAGTGTTATTTTTCCCAAATCATCTAACAAATTGTGTAGGCATCTACAATAAATTGGAATAGAGGATCCCATTTCTTTTGTTACAACTTTAAGACACTTTAAAAGCAGGAAAAAACTGGCAACATTTTTTTTTGCTCTGATCCCCTGTGGCTTAACTCCTTGCCTTGCCTCAAGTGTATGTCATTAAGCTGCAACATCATGTTAAGTATGACTACAGGTGCAATAGAGCACACTTTGGATTACCTGAATATAAGAATTAGTCAAAAAATGAATGTATCTGAAAAATAGAGTAATTAAGTTTAAAAAGGTGGCTTGGCTAAAGTGTGTCCAATGATCTGGCCTTGAAAGATTTGATTAACATTGGACAAAATTCACCCTACAAACAACGTAAGATATCCAACCCAATATTCCATATTTCCTTTCCAGTCATGACAAAAGTGATTTACAAATAAATTAGCTTTGATATGATGAATGTGTAAGTAGGGCAGGGGAGCTATCATGAACCATTAATTCACAGGCTGGTGAATGAGCATTTTACAAAGAGACAATTTATCTTCGCTCTCAAAAACACATTAGGCAAAAATCACATTACTATTAATGGTGTATTTCATCTGATAATACAATCAAAGTCATGTTTTCAAAACATGTATCCATTTCAGTTATTTACAATAATGTCTCAGTGCCTGATGCATTCTATGCATATTTTGTTTTTCTTTTCACTTGTGTGAATACATCGTAGGCTATAATTTCCCATTGACTGTCATTTTTTTTACATTGTAACGATCTGTGCTGTCCGTAGAATTTGGTTTAGAAACCTCGTCACTAAAATTCAAAACCCAACTCTGAAACATCCAGAATTATTCATGTCTTGTTTATTAGTTTTGTTTTTCATTAACGATATTAGACACAGACCAATTATCCAGTATTGATTACTGGAGAAATACATAAAATGCTCATAATCTTAAATGATATATGTTAATATACCTTTAATGTATAGATAAACTTGTCAGTGTTTGGGCGTTTTATGGATCTAGTGATGTGGACCATATCGTGGCCATAATTATCCAGAATCCTCAATAATTATTTCCCAACCAGCTTAATAACTCCCTCTTGTGTAACCACGAATAAAGATTGTTTTATTGGTCTGGAATTGTGGCTGCTTGATTGGTTGGGAATGATGATAGTGTCGCCAGACTTGTTAATTGCAGCTCTGAAATTATTTTAATAAGAACAAATGCCCTTGGTGAGCTCTCTCTCTCTCTCTCTCTCATATGCACACACTAAATGACAGAGGGAAAGCCATTGAAATATTACCATTCATGAGATATTTCTAATTATTCTCATTGATTACATGTAACGTCTATTTACATGTCAACATACTGAAAGAGAGGAGCGGCAGGGAATGGTGTTGCTCTCTGGGGTTCTTGCCAGACCTTCTGTCACTTTAATGAACAGATAATCTATGCATGATGTATACATTAAAGATTAGAGCGGCACCTTCAGATACACATTCCTTTCTTTAAGTAATTGGTAATCAATGGTTAGTTTGCAAGAGTGACTTTTTATAGTCCCACTGGGGTGGATTTATATTATGTGTGGTTCCATGTGTGTTTGTCTTTCAACGTCTGGTATTCTATCACGTTGTTTTCACAGTTGCTGTCCAACATCAACACCCTATATATTCCTTGATAGAGGCTTAATCCAAGATAGCACAAGGACCAACAGGCAGAGAACAATAATATGACATTATACAAGTTTTGATCATACATTTCTTCAAGTGTCTTCGCTTAAACGAAATTAAACGAAATTAATTGGCTGGTTAATATAATCACCAGTTTCACAATTCAAAAAGTGTTTGGGAAAACTTACAGTACATTTGATGTTTCAAAGGCAGTGACACTAAAAGTCACGCATTTTTGGATTATAGATGAAGAATTGAAAGGCGTCATGATGTCTGGGCAAAGTTTAAGCCATGGCCTAAAAAAGAAATGCACACTGTATGGAAAGAATATTGAATGATTAGAATAATCATTTCAGGGAACACAATCATGCTGAAAAGGGAATGGACCTGAAGTGGAGGAGAAAGTTGATAGAAAGCAATTGAGAGTGGACTGATGAGTTATGCAAATGTTTTTGTTTTGACTGCAAAGTCGTTCGCTTGTTTGTTAGCTGCACTATACATTAAAACTTCATTAAGTGATATTTTTTGTCATTAACAATGAATTAATTTCCTCCGTGTAGAAATGCGTGAGCTGCTTCTAGAAATGCTGATCCCTCTGAAAATCAACTATACAATAGGGCTTTGTACAGCTTTTAGCTTTGTTTAGGTTTACCGGCCCGTGACTTGACTCCAGCGGCTCTAATTTAAAACCGCCATTTAAAACATTTGAAACTTCTACAAAGCTGAGACAAGCTGCTGCTGTGCCTCCTGCTCAAAATGAAATAATGGAGCAGCAAACAGCCAAACAGAAACAAATATTGTTCGCCCAATGATTAGTATTGGGTGATGGTGGACAATGGATAAAGGAACATGACTCCTATCGGGTGCCCATGTTGCTTTGTGTCTGGATGTGTAACTGATTAAATGTTTGTTGCCATATTATTAGTAACATGTTTCTTGTAGCACCCTCGTTATGTTATAGGTACTAAGTGTATTTCTCACTTTGATTCCTTGTCTTGCCATCTACTTTGAATGTGGCCCTTTATCTAAAACCCCTGTTTATGTGCTTTAATTCTTCCTACGCTTTCATTTCAATCAATAGAACATCAGTTCTTCTGACCCTTCCTCACTTTACTTTCCTTTTCATTAGAGTCTCCCTCTGTGTAAAGATCAAGAGAGCGTGGACCTTTAATGGCATACCACCATGGCAAAAATGACCCGCATTCAATCGACAGACAGTGTTTGTGTATGTCTTTGTCTGAACTCTCTGCTGCTCAGTTTGTATTGATTGTTCCCCTTTGTCCATAGACGAGCAAAGACAAAGAGTGAAAATGAGAATAGGAAAGAAATAAATCTTTTGAGTGCTGTATTATAATTAATAATACAACCAAAGTAAAAACTCTCTCCTTTCCATCAAATGTTATTGATATTGCAAAAGTTTAAACCTTGCATAATTTGCTGTTCTGTTTCTATTTATTGTATACAGACACGGCATATGCAATACCTCATAACTCCACCACTGCTATCCTTTCCAAAGGTGTTCCTCAAAGATCAGTGCTTGGTCCTCTGCTTTTAATTTTCTATATACTCTATTACAGGAGTATCATGTGTCATAGCATCTACCTCCACTGATGTCCAGCTATATATCTTTGCCACTCCAACTAAACTTAAAAGTAAACAACTCAGAGTGTCTATATGGCTGCTGTGTATGCTTGTGTGGTTGCCCCACAAATGACACATAAAATGTTGTTTTTAAGTATTTTTTAGCAGGGATCTCCCTTTTAAGGAGGAGGGTTAATACTGTAGACAAAAGACGGGTCATGTCCTATCTTACAAAGACAAGATGATACAGAACACAGATGTCATTATGTCCTCTGAGATTATCGCATGTCATATGGCACTCATGCCCATATCACCTGACTACGCCCAAACAGGCAATCATTTTAGTCATAGGATAACAGTTAAAAAGAGGAGATGTGGATCAACGTCTGACCTGACAAAGATTCTGATTATAATTACAAACATACAAAATTCCCATACCAATGTCAACCAATGTCTTCGTTGAAAAATGTGTTTAATTAATTTTGTGTGTGTGTGTGTGTGTGTGTTTACGCTTGTTTATTCCGGTGTGCCTATGAAAATAAACTGAACTGACTGACTGAACAAAACCTTGTTGTGACCAAGGAGACATGACTAATCAGTCCTCCTGAGTGTAATCACACTGAGAGCTCAAGACGGCATAAAGTTATGAACTGAATCTGCATGGTGGATTGGCCATGCACTCCCGTCTTTGAACAATCCACCATGACCCCCCACACACAGACATACACACAAAATGACTTTTTCTTAACCTTACTAGCTAATTCTTAAAATCATATACAGCAATTTGTCAACACGCAAATGCCTCCAGAATTAATTTTATGAGAAAATCCCATTATTCTTGACTCCCAGAAAACAGCTTGTTCATGTGTCATCATCACCACCACGGGAAAATGTCACTTTTTTCTTTTCTTCCTTTGCCACCATGGTTAATCTTCATCAACACTATGCAAGGCGTAAGTCATGAGGTGAATCTGGCTCCCATGTAATGACATGAATCACATTACGGAGTGGTATAATCATGCACAAGTTGAACATAAGTCAAGTATTCCTGGTGATATTATTCAGCTACAAGGGCCTTGTTTATTTATCACTTCTAGATAATAAGCACTGTATGTAAATTATACCATTCATCACTGAGATCACTGTTGATATTGTGCAGCCCTGCTCTACTAGTCTTTATGGGATTTGTTTAAGTGATGCTTTGAAAGGCTATTACAATACTACCTTCTGATTTTAAGGGTATCCCAATGGCTGTCAAAATCATATTTTCATGGACCATCCTATTCATGAAACACCTGTAGTGCATCACATGTCATTCGCTTTGTGTTTCTAACATCCATTTGGGCCTAGACTATGCTGTGGAAAAGCATTCCAGTTGATCCGCTGCGATTAGCCTCTTTCTTATCACCAGCTTCCTGGAGATTGATGGGTATCAGTCCGCCTGAGCTCCAGTATTTAATTTAATTTAGGAAACCTGACAATTTGAGATTGAATGAAAAACAAGTGAGACGGACAGAGGAAGAGAGAAAGAGAAGTGGAGTGTGGACATGGTGGTAGAGAAGAAGATGGATGGGTCTCAAGACCTTGGAAAAGACAGCATGACCCAGCCTGTGGACTTCAAGCTAAAACAAGACAAGCTGGACATGTGTATGTAGTGGATGTAATTTCCTGTCTATTCACAGTTAATTTAAAGTGGTTTTAATTTATATTTTTAATAACAGCAATGTATCAAATGAAAACAATGTGACAAGGGCCACTTGTACAGAGGTGGGAAGTAACGAAGAACAGATACTTCGTTCCTGTACTACTACTACTTTTCTGATGACTTTTAACTTTTACTCCTTACATTTTAAACCAAATATCTACTTTATACTCCTTATTTTTTCAAAACATTACTTTTAGTTTTAATGCGTTTGAGGAGAATTATCGATTTGTTTTTAAATTATAAATATGACACGATTCAGTTAGCCTTGCAAAAGGAGTACATTTTTGTCCAAAGTGATACTTTTGAACACCGTACTTCTACTTTAATGTCTGTACTTCTGAAACCTTTGTACTCGTAGTATTGAATCTACAGAGAACTATCAATGGAATCTGCTGCACCTCTCAACAAATTGTAAAGTTAAGCAATAATGAGCAATATAAAGTACAATTCTAAGTATAGTTATAATTAAAATAACAAAAACAATCAAATTCCTGTAAATCAGACAAGATTGAGGTTTAAAGCACAAACAGGTGTTGGACCAGCCCCTGATGTTGAGGCAGGTTACACAAAGTGGTAACAGGTGAGGTATGCCATGAAGGTCTCAACAGACGGAACTGCTTAATGAGGATGGGGAGACTGTTCCCAAGATAAGCACCATGGGAGGGAGATGCTCTGAAATGCATAAGCGCTGTAAGTGTAGTCAGGAGAAGCTGTGCATGCAGGTGTACGGTATGGGGTTTCAATGAGAGCTGAGCTGAAAGGCAGAGCTATTCCAAGCACAGCTTTGTAGGTCAGGGTAATTGAAATAGTCTCTGGCATTTATGGGCAACCAGTTGGAAGATGGTGATCAGTGTTATGTCTTCAAATGTCCTGGAACTGGTCTGGGTCCTAACAGCAGTGTTAAGAACAAGAGACGGGATTGGGGTGGGTGACTGAGGCTGAAGGCAAGAATCAAATTGGGAAGACATGTACAGATGTAGCGGAGCATCAAGAAAGTGAGGCCTATGCCAATCTTGAGGTTTTGTGTCTGTAAGACTGACATTTGTAAGAAAGAATCAGCTATGACACAGGTTTGTCAGTTTTCAGCAACAAGACATTAGAGGACATACGGTTATAAATGTACGTTTCATTCTTAATGATTTCAGGGGTCACTTAGTTGAATTGGCGTACATAACTGAGTATAGTTATTCAGCTCTGAAAATGAATGCCATATTTGTGCTACCACCAACTAGTGCTTATTTAGATCATTAATCTTGCAGCCAGTCTTGTTTATTGGCAAATGATGTGTAGGTCCAACAGGCTTGAAACTCCTTCCTGCATGCCAACCAAAAATAGCATTAAGTGCTATTTCTTTGGAGAACATTGTATGGCCAGTTGTTTCAAGTTTTTTAGCCTTGATTCAAGCAGTCAAAGACCGTTTTTCCCCACAATAACACCGGACAAGAGAGCTGCATAAAAATGTGTACACAGAAAGATAAAACAGACCGAAACAAAAAAATACTGAAACAAACAGCATTAATAAAAAGAAGCCCAAGAGAGAAACTAAAGACAACTGAGTCATTGACCAGTATAATTTACAATAGTCTTAATCTTGGAATAGTTTGCAGAGGGAAATTGCATAGAGGTAGATGTTAACTCGGGCCAAATTTCTTTCGTATCTTTGTATTATATTGCATTAAGACAACAATTGCAACCTGAAGTGATAATTGCAAAATGGTGAGATAAATTGCCAAAGACAGGGTGAAAATCATCCTGAATGGCTTGAGAAATAAAGAATAAAGGGAACAATGATGAGTTTCTCCTAGTGAGGCCGTTCCTAATAATGGTTTTCATTATTGAATCTGCTGGTTATTATTGTTCAGTTTAAATAACGTCAGAAAATAGGGACAACATATCTATCACATTTTCCCAGAACTAAAAGTGACTCTCAGAATAATTTGTTTTATCAGATCCACTAGTCACTCTTGGCTGTGTTATGATATCAGTTAATATTCAAATTTGGCCTAATATTCACATCAAAATCGTTCAAAATTAATTATCTGGTTAAGATGAATATTATGGTAGCTTTGGGCTATTTTGGAGAGTCCTGTGTACGCTGCCGACTAAAAGATTATTTGGGTCAGTTTGACCTCAAGCATAACATCAGGATATATTAGTTTTCTGCACTCCTCACTGAGATGTTTTTATTTATAATGGCAAAGCTGGTGACCCTAGCTCTATTTGTTGCTCCTCTATCTCATTCTTCCTCACGCACACACACACACGCACGCACACAAACACACACACACACACACACCACCAGTAGGTTGGTACTACTGGATGTGTTGAGGCGGGCCTTCATGTAAAGTACTAGCCAGATGGGAGCTTAGTGGCTGTCTCTGTAAACACTGGCTTTGCTGCTAATTCATTTACTGCTGCAAAACAACATCCTTGCAAAAAAGACCCCTCTCTGTGAATTCATTTAACACACTTCCAAGCTAGTCCCAACTGTGGGACTGTATATGGCTCAGATTGTCTGTGTGTGTGTGTGTGTGAGAGAGAGCGTGTGTGTTGCTGCCTTGCATCAGCTTCGGTCCCTTTTGAATTCTTCATTAGCCCTGGCTGTGTGGTTTAATTTTGTCCTGGCTCTCATGACTCACCACACACACACACACACACACACACACACACACACACACACACCGTTGCACAAACACAAATAGTCAAGACACTTGGAAGTCGCTGGGCAACAGGCAGCTCGCTGGCCACCTCTCTCTCAGCAAAGTGAAGGACCCCTGCTGGGCCACTAGAGCATGCTGGGAGATTAAGCAGGCTCTCCAGAAGAGTCAGAGCAGAAAATGGCCACCGCCCACTCATTGCTATAAGAGGGCAACTTTCACAGACAGCAGCGATGCCAGAAATATGCGAGAATTAGTGAACCCAACTGCACAAACATACTGATTTACTGAGTCTGTTGGAAATATCTTGGTTAAAGGCTTTTTTTACAGCATATATGACACATTCCTGTGTTTGTGCTTATGCTTTTCCTGTGGGGACTATTATCATTAAATCCATGAGTTCTCTCTGTTTTGCACTATTTACTTGAGTGTGTGTTTCTCCTAAATTGTAGTTTTAACTAACAGAAGGTAAAGAAAGCATCTAATGTGTGTGTTTATGCGTATATGCTCCATTGATCCCATCTCAATGACAACAGGCCATAATGCAATCAACAGTGAATAAAACCTGATGTTCCTGTTGTATTCGACTAAAAGCAAACATTTTACACGTTTACTTTATATTTAGATTTCTACTATAGTTTTGACAATAGAGTAGCCTCGCACTTTAAAAAAAAACATCCATCCTTACGTCTTGTCTCATTTATATATATATATATATATACACAAATATAATACAAATGGTCTGAATGAGCCTTGACTTGTCTGGAATGATTCACTTGTCTGAAGCATGGGGTTAATTTTCCAGCCCACAAAGCAGGTGTGGCAGAGCAGCAAGCACATCTGCTCTCTTTACGGCTACAGTGTGTTACTGTATGTCACAGCGTTTTACGGTGCCCAATAAAATAAAACATTATAAGCATTAAATTGACCTAACATCTTATAAAATCCACTGAAAAAGCAAGGAGGCATTGTAGGAGGAAACACAAAAATTGCACATACACGCTCACCGGCATCAGAAGCATCGGCTTGGTTTTTGTGTAGTCCGTGTGTGTTCCCCCACTATCATTTTTTGTTTTGCTCTGACAACTCAAACCTCAGTCCCCCCCCTTCCCCCCCGTTACGGCCCTCCAGGTATAGGGACTATAGCTAATGACAGATAGAAGTAATCAATGCATTGCACGACTCCTGCTAAGCCCCTCTATCCTATTCTCATGCATTACTGGCCTCTCTCCTTCATTACCTATTCAACCTCTCCGGTTCGCCGCATGGCTAATCCTTTCTTTAGCTTTCCATCCCTCCCTCCCTATGTCCACACCTCACTTTATCTTACTATCCATTCCCCCAACTCAACCTCACTCCGCCTCTATTTTACTGTAATACCCCACTTTGGTTGCGGCTCCATGGCATATCTCCCACAAGTGCACGTTTCCCGTACATCCATAACTGCATTTTCTCTTTAAAGGGCACCTATAACCTTGAATGTTTCCTAATTGCAGGAGTCATTAAAATACATATCCTCGTCATGTCAATTGAACTTCCCTTACGGCACTGAGATGCTGATGCAGTCCTGGGAACCAGGTAGAAGAGCTCATCAAAGCATGGCTATATTTTTTAGGTTTTTCTTTTCTTTTTTCATGAGAAGGATATACAATCTGTCCTCTCTAATGATAATAATGCAATATTATCCCTATGGGAGAAATTTCCCACTGTGTTTTATTATACCTCCCAAACCATTACAACAATTGATATCATAATTGGATTACATCATTTTCCATTTTTTAAAATAATTTTATTATAATTGTATTGCAGTGAATTTAAAGCCCAAACTAAACGTTGCTCATCATCGCAGAGTCCCTGCTGGGACAAATTAGCACTGTTGAGACAATCATTGTTCATAAGTGATCCTGTGTTTATTTTATTACATCAAGGGTGTCTATTTCTACCAGCTCATCTCTTAATTTCTCTTTTGTTCTCTCTTGAGGACACACACAGGTTAGTCTAAGCCTAAAATAAAGACAGTTCTTCCTTCTGCTGTGCCACCGCCATCTGCTATTTCTTTAAAAAAAAAAGAGAAAAAAGTACACACCTTGCAACGTCAGTCTCTGCAGGTTCAAGGCAAGCATGCTGTTCATCAGTGTTCACAATCTGTTTGCTGGTTCAGGCCTCCCACCCAACTGTTCCCCAACAGTTAGCCAACAGCCCACTCTCCATCAAGGATCACAAATCCAAATTAATATGCAACCAAAGCACATGCTTTAAACCAAGCCAAGTCAAGCAAGTGGACTCACCAACCATTCAATAAATAGCACATTATTTATATTGGAATACAGCTAATGTCGTGTAACAGTTTCTCTAGTCCTTATCTAGCCATTATGAAAGTCCTTCACCTTTTAACAGTCGCCACTCCACCCACTTATCTTGTATTGGCACAAAATCATCAGTCTTTCACAATCTGATGATGGATACACTGACGCCTGAAAGTGGCAACATTTTGAAATGACAAATTAGTACATATACATTTGTAACAACTTGGTTTATGGAAATGATGTCATGTCTTCGTTTTTAAGCAGGCAGAACTGCCTAAAAACCCCAAACCTGTCTTCTAGTCGAGACTATGTATCTCCATCTTCCCAGCTGCTAAGCCCCCCTCCCTCCTGGACTGGGGCTAATTGTGTAAGTCTGCATGCTGAAAAAGATATGGACAAATGCAGGGGATGAGGAGTAGGGGGAAAGTGAGCAGAGAACTGTCAAATTGAAGTTGTTTTAATTATTCTGTCTGGGGAAGGATGGCCTCAGACAATGTTGCTCAATTTTAATATATATATATATATATATATATATATATATATATATATATATATATATATTTTAACAGATTTATTTTATTTATTTTATATTCATGTTGGCTTAATTAAGAGCAGACACTGCTTTATTGAGAAATCTGTGTGTCCCAGGATCAGGAGTCAATTTAATGCATGAGCAGATTAAATCCTGTTTGCAATAAATTGCGCTCATGGCTTTCATTCTTGTCAGAGAGATTTGTGCTGATTTAAAACATCTGCCATAAAATGAGAGCTTTACAAATCAGTGTGGTTAAATTCACATTTTGCCATGATGCACATATGCTTTAATTTAGATGCAGTGACTCGGTATGACCCACAACATCAATGTGGCAAATAAACAACATGGACTTTTGTGGAGGGACAAAGATTAATTGTTAATTGGACTATTTGAATGGAAGCAAAGGTAACAACTCTGCCACATTATGCATCCCGATGAGTAAACAGCTAACAGCTGGAGGTATCTGATAGTATGGGAAGTGGTATGAATATGAATACTTTATGGGTCAGCATACAATATGGACAGTAGTATGCCGTAGTAGTATAACGTATGCCTATATGTGTATAGAGCACGTCATTAGTTGGAAGAAATTGAATAATGGCAAATTGAAAGTGGCACCTTCAAATGATTTGTAAGGCACTAAAATGTCTTCAATTTAAGTTGTTGAATATATCTGTGTATGACTACAGCGTATTAGGGCCACTGTGGGGAAAAAAAGAGAGAGAGCCGAGAGAGGGGGGCAATATTCAGAGAAAAAAAGTCGCAAATTTCCGATGATGCTAGCAACTGGCATATATGCTCGATAACTTCCCATAAATGTCGCATTTGTTTATTATTTTATATGTATATATAATGTATTTGTATATTTTTTGTGTGAATGTGAAATAATTCCTGCCATGACAGACCCTTCTAAATTGTAAACAGCATTTAAGTATGAATGCTCATCCTTGACCTTAGTAGTTTGACAAAATATTCTTAACTCAAGGTACAATTACTAGCTTTTGTGAATTTTGTGAATAGCAGCTTTCCTGGCTTCCAACTAACTCCAATGCAAACCCTTCTGTGGCATAGTGGACGCTAAGAGCTTATGATGTTGTATAAAGTACATGGATGGGTTAGAAACACAGGCCTTTGTAAAACTAAAAGTAAAGGTTAACTGATTTTGTCAGGATTTTTTTTATGTCACGTTAGTCACATGATTTGCTTGTTATGTGAGTGGTTAGTCAATGACATGAACATCAACCCTTAACTTAACTAAGTGGTTGTATTGCCCAAACCTAACTTACTGTGACAACGACAATGCATAATTTGATGGCACTATGCATGCAAAGAGTGGGAATATGTTGATTGAAATGGCTTTACTGCTATTACTGTTACTTACTCTCTGGATGCACGTCCTGCATCTTGTATGTTCCTCGTATTTTAACCTTTCAGTAACTGTGGTTCAGTGGGTGCATTAAGCCACAGGAGAACATTCTCTCCCGTGGTTTGTCCAGATCTATGAGCAACGTGAAGCAGCCTTCCGAGTTTTTTTTTCTCTCTGCAACCTTTTCCACTGAAACTGAAGTCACCCACTGAGGAAAAAAAGCAAACACACATATATACTGTATATGTGTATGTATAAAGAAAGAAATGAGGAAAAATAGGAGAGAAAATAAATAAGAAATGTGTACCATGAAGCGAATCCTCTATATATACGAATATCCTCTCGCATTTTCTTGGTGTTTTCATTGTATCCATTGTGAAAAGGTTGCATTTCACTTTTCACTATATTCCCCAAGATTAACAGTGTTTTGTGTCTGCTTAATTGTTAATTTCAGTCCAGTGTTTTGGTGTATTTGGTAGCTTATTCATTGGGCTCACACAAGATTGTTTGATTGTTTATGGGTACATGGGATTTTTATTGTTTGTCCTGGGATGTTGTGGTGGATCAGCTGCTCAACAGAGTCACTATGGGAGGAAGAAAGAGGAGTTGGCAATTTGCATTGAATTTTTTTCATTTGGTGTTCTCTTAGTTAAATCTTGTTTTATTGGAATTCCTGGGTTTCAATTTTGCCCTGTTTCAGTTAATTTTTTGTTGATAAATTACACTTTCTTTGCACTTTATTGACCAGGTTTACTTTACCGAAACTAGACAATGTCATGTTTGTCCCCCCCCCCCCTCTAGGAACTCAAACATAACTATAAAGCCCATTTTAAATTCCAATGCCTGCAAATGGCGCCCTCTCATGAAAAACAATTAACCTCCTCAGTGGTCAGTTCAACACATTGCATTCTTAGCCAGGGTGTAAGCAGGGGGATTTGGTACTTACTGTACTGGTTGATATATGATAAAGCAATGCATCATCTGTTTAGTTTGTCTGGTTTGTGTATAATGTCCTTGGTACTCCTCAACATTTGACTACAAATTAGTGAATCCCATTCACATTTTATTATGTTTATTGATACCATATGTTTTGCAACTTTAAGCCTGTTCACAAAATGTCACAAAGTTACTGATCCTTCAGACAATGTAATGTTTTGCCTCCAACTTTCATGTTTGGCTGTCAAAGCAAACAACCCCCACATTTGATTAATTTTGCCACATTAACTGTCAGCCACAAAGACATGGAAGGGTGTACTTTTCTTATCCCCAGATGGGCAGAGCTCCACTCACTGTAAGGGTATTGCAGAATCTGAATCTGTAAATCAGGCTGTTTAAATAATAATAGCAGGACCAATCTGCAGCTCTTAAGTCAATGTCTGAATCAGCCTCTAAATAAGGACATTAATCACACGACTGAAACACAGATGACTGGATGAAGACTATAAACGTACATACATATATTGCCTACACATAATTTCTCCCGTTGATGTATGCGCCTTGTCCTGAAACAGCAATAATGAATAAAGGCTATATTTATCACCATCAAATATAAAGCAGTGCATGGTAGACAGATATTACCCAAAATGAAAAATCACTGAGATAGATGTGCTGCTATTCTGTGTCTCTGCATTCGTGTGTGTGTGTGTGTGTGTGTGTGTGTGTGTGTGTGTGTGTGTGTGTGTGTGTGTGTGTGTGTGTGTGTCTGGGGTCTTTATTAAGCCAGCATCCCATAAGGAATGGGTGGCTGCATGTGTATGTATTATGTGCATGTGTTGATTTGTATATAATATATACAGTATATCATATTATGTGTACTGGCTATAGCTTTCACAAGCTATAGTTTAATTGAAATGTCCATTATTTCAACAATGGCGTCAATTACTGAATATGAGGAAGAATGAATTGCCAAACGTTAACGTTGACTTAATGTCCAGCTCTGGTTTTAAGACATACCATGCTATTTGAAGGGTGGTATGTGTGTGTATTTGCGCCGGATAGGATGACATCGTGAAGCAGGCATGTTGTCGCATCTCATCTTTATTTGTGAAGAAAATAAGATTTCAGACCCGTTCTAATCATATGAAGTCGAAAATGCAGAAGGCAAGAATTCAGTCACTTAGTACTCCGTTACTAAAAAGCTTTAGTTAATAAAATTGTAAAATAACAAAATGAAAAAGTTTCTGGCTGTGTGCAGGATTTGGATAACTTTGAAATAAATGATTGCTTTTTGTTAAACAGACGTTTTTGAAGACTCGTACATAAAAGTCAAAATTCAAAGTGGAATGTCCATGAAATTAGAATCACATTAGTTTTTGCTACCTACATATAATATTCAGAAGTTAAAAAGGAAGCTCCTGTTCCCCGTGACCCTGAAAAGAAATAAGCAGGCAAAATTATAAATGAAACATTGTTTGGTCGATGGTTGGCGGCATTATGTTGCCGAGGGTTCTTGAGGGTTCACTTTTTTCCTCTGACCTGTTATGATGATTTATTAATGGTATTCAACACTGTTAGAACAATTGTGAGCACACATACCTGAAAAGAACTATGAATATCAGAATAGAGTGGCAAATTATCTTGAGCGCATTCAGCACAAGCCACAAAAATACCCACAAACACACATTGAACATGTACATAGTATTACCACATATATTGCAAAGTATTGACTCGCCTGCCTTGACTCACATATGAATTTAAGTGACATCCCATTCTTAATCCATAGGATTTAATATGACGTCGGTCCACCCTTTGCAGTTATAACAGCTTCAACTCTTCTGGGAAGGCTTTCCACAAGGTTTAGGTGTGTGTTTGTATTATATTTTTGACCATTCTTCCAGAAGCGTATTTGTGAGGTCACACACTGATGTTAGATGAGAAGGCCTGGCTCTCAGTCTCCATCTCCGTCTTATTCATCCCAAAGGTGTTCTATCGGGTCGAGGTCAGGCCAGTCAAGTTCATCCACACCAAACTCTCATCCATGTCTTTATGGACCTTGCTTTGTGTACAGTCATGTTGGAACAGGAAGGGGCCATCCCCAAACTGTTCCACAAAGTTGGGACCATGGAATTGTCCAACATCTCTTGGTATGCTGAAGCATTCAGAGTTCCTTTCACTGCAACTAAGGGGCCAAGCCCAGCTCCTGAAGAACAACCCCACACCATAATCCCCCTCCACCAAACTTTACATGTGGCACAATGCAGTCAGACAAGTACCGTTCTCCTGGCAACCACCAAACCCAGACTCGTCCATCAGATTGCCAGATGGAGAAGTGTGATTCGTCACTCCAGAGAACGTCTCCACTGCTCTGAGTCCAGTGGCGGCATGCTTTACACCAGTGCATGCAACGCTTTGCCTTTCACTTGCTGATGAATGGCTTTGATGCAGCTGCTCGGCCATGGAAACCCATTCCATGAAGCTCTCTAACCACTGTTCTTGAGCTAATCTGAAGGCCACATGAAGTTTGGAGGTCTGTAGCGATTGACTGCAGAAAGTTGGCGACCTCTGTGCACTATGTGCCTCAGCATCCGCTGACCCCGCTCCATCATTTTACCTGGTCTACCACTTCGTAGTTGAGTTGCTGTCGTTCCCAATCGCTTCCATATTGTTATAATCCCACTGACAGTTGACTGTGGAATATTTAGGAGTGAGGATATTTCACGACTGGACTTATTGCACAGGTGGAATCCTATCACAGTCCCACGCTGGAATTCATTGAGCTCCTGAGAGCGACCCATTCTTACATGTTTGTAGAACAGTCTGCATGCCTAGGTACTTGCTTTTATACACCTGTGGCCATGGAAGTGATTGGAACACCTGATTTCAATTATTTGGATGCGTGAGTGAATACTTTTGGCAATATAGTGTGTTTCTGAAAGGAACCCTTCCCAGGTTATTGATTAGCTGAATGCACAACATTTAAACAAACAAGTAGAGCGAACAAGATAAAAGGAAAGAGACAGCAGAAGTGGAGTCCAACGAATAATTAGGTTATAATTACTTCAATACCAGGGAGTACGAAGACACTGAAAAGAATGAACACATTTCTACTTTTCCTCTCACACACATAAAGACCACGCCTACTGGATTTATATGTGTGACTAGAGATCTCTTGGAGCTCATTTCGAGCTTCTTCTACACTTTCACAAACAAACTAAAGACGAAACCATCCCCTAAGCCAATATATGGTCATGAGACCTGCAGTACGTTAGCAAGAGCCATTATGTGCAATATGTGTCCAACATGTGCATGTTAAAATATATATATATATATATATATATATATATATATATATATATATATATATATATATATATATATATATATATATATAGTGTGTGTGTGTGTGTGTGTGTGTGTGTATATTATGTTATATAGTGTGTGTGTATTATGTTTGTGTGTATGTCTAAATCACATGCCTCCATTTTCCAATTCCACTTATTTGTCTTCTGACCTCAACCACTACAATGTCCAACAGCAAAATCAATAAGAATGAAACATTTGATTACACATTGACCCTTTGGCGATCATTTTATTGTTATTATTATTATCTCTCTTCACTCTCCCTTTTCCCCCCCTATTTCAATTTTCTTATTTCCGCTGTCTTTGCCGTCTCCTCCCCCACTGAACCTTTCACCACCTTTGTGCTTCTCTCTCATTTATTTGTTCTTTGTTTGCCTCTTCTATCCCATCATCTTCCTCCACTTCTTACTGGAACACTATTATGGAAGTAATTGCGTTTAAGGCTGTTGGGATGCCTTAAACATCATCAGTCTCTGCTTTATGTTTTCTTCAACATTCTGCTCAAACTTACTCTCACGGAAGGGACTTTCACCAAATGTTACTTCCTTCCACTTGTATATTGCACAGTGGATACTAATAGTCATCAGTTCTGATTGGCTGAGTCAAACAGAAACTGCACCTCTGTAATCTATGACCTCACTGTGTACTATTGTAGCACATGTTCATGCTGCATCCCACTTCTATCAGCAAGGAGGTGGGGTTCCAATTGGTGTTAGCCTGTTAATAATTAGCCAAAGGGTCATAAAATGCCAAATGAACGTGCATTATTCCTGGTGTTAATTGTACAAGCCAATGATGATTATATTAAAGCAAGAGTGTGCTTTATGTTATGTTTCTATTCATCTTAATATATACTAGCAGTAATCATTATTTCTATTTGAGTTCCCTTCCCGGGTTTCGCTGGGAACTACTGTATATCCCTCCAGAGATTGAGAAAAGGTTTATCATTAGGTAAAGTGGAAGTATATTCCTTACATTTGTGTTTTTTTCATCTAGATACTATACCCTAAGAAGTACAGGTATACTTTTGTCTGATTGCAGTTCAAGATGAGGTATAGATTCCCCTCTTAACAGAAATGACAGGTTTCTCATATGTAATGGAGCATTGCCACCACCCTTCATAGTGTATATACAGTAACATATGAACCAGATATACAGTACGTACATGTATGTGTCTCGAGAGCTCTGGAAATGCATTACATATCCATGTCCCATAATCATTCTTTTCCCCCAGTCCTACAGGAATAACATGGGCATGTGATTTTATGTCCATCCCCATGGCCAACACATAGGCCTCCCCTTGCTCTTCAAACCACAGAAATGATATTACACAATCCCCCTCCCTCTATCTCTCCACCTCATGAAGCACACCAGAGGTTCAGTCATGGTCTCATGTAAATCCCCATGGGGGTTGCAATAACACAGCACATACATCCACTCCATCAGCCTAATGTCATATTGTTATTGACCATCTGAGAGATGATTGCTGCTGGATAATTATCTGCATGTATCACAAGCATGACTACTGCACCAGCCAAGGGACAGCTCATAAAACTATCCCACATAATGAACAACCAAATAATCTGCCAACAAAGGCGTTTAATGACACCACAAATGTAAAGCCAATTCTGAGGCACAAAGGGTACATCCAATACGATCACCACGGAAGGAATACAAAGGGAGGCGATGGTGGTTGAGAACAGCAGATGGATAGATCATGTGAATGAGTCACATTGGCTGGGGAACGGAACATTACATCCATTATTAGGGCGGGTAATCGATGGAAAATGCAAGAGAATTACATTGTACTTCTTCAGCTTCTGACAGGCTGAGGTACAAAACAACGCAGGGACATGCTGAAAGACAAACCGACTTGCATTAAGACCGATAGATAGGCAGACAATAGCAAAGATTCACAAACATGTCAGCCAGACAGGCATGGAGAGAATCATCATAGAGATGGAGCAAGGTGGACAAACCGAGTGAAACATGGGCAGTAAAACAACGTTTGTTGTCATGTCCATAACTCAGATTCCCCTGAGTTTTTACTCTGAAATGAAAATCGGACGTAGTAGTTCCTCCGATGGGGTGTCGGAGGAGAGAAAATCCATCCCTCTTCCCGCCTCTCCTCGCATCCCTCTCTAAATCTCATCTGGTTTCATCATAAAAAACGACAGGCTGTCTTGTTAAAGCATAGGGCTTATATCAGCATGGGGTCTGGATCGGCTAAAGACAAAGGCAGGACAAACGGGGCCAGCATGAAGTTTTCCACTCTTTCATTTAGTGACTGTAGTAAACATAAATCCCTCACAAAGTTTTCTGAGTGTAACCGTTGTGTGAGTGATTAGTGTCATGCCTAGTGGGCTGACGAGCCTAAAAAATGCAGGGATTTGTCTCCATGTGGTATATTAATGGACACCTTATATTGACACGGTGTTTAAAATGAACAATTGAATCTGTCAGTTACTCCAAAGAAATGTGGTTGCGTTATTACAAACCACCCACATACCCAATAAACCATAGAGCTTGTTGTTTCCATGGTGCCCACAGAGCAGCGGTTTAATTGCGATTAAGGTTGGACCATAATCTTACTGCAATCAACAAGTCCATGATTAAGGTTTACAAGATAAAGAAAGCCATATTGGCAAATATCACACTCGCATTAAAGACTCCACTGAGAAATGTACTCCAAATGGGCCTTCATTTGCTACCAAACTATCTTGCACCAATGATCCACATGATAGTCTAGTTTTCTACCTTTCCTTTTGGGAGACAAATCAGAATATAAAAAAACAATACCTATAGCACCATGTCATACAGGCACAGAAAGAAAACAGTTTGACATGATATGCTGCTGTACATAGCATGAGCCTAGCTGGCCAATCAAGGCATGCTTATCGAAATACATGCAGAACCCACCGAAGCACACATTGCTGTCTGTCTCCTTTAACAAATGGGGAGTTTCACACTTACTTTAGAGGTGGCTCACCAGCCTTTATTTGGATGCCAAGAAGCACAAGCAGGATTTGATCTACACCACTAGGGGTTCCCAAACACCTGTTAAAGTGAACGCCTGACAAGGGACCTCCTTTATCAGGGGGTTCACGGATGCATCCATGAGGGGTGGGGGTGACCTGCTTGGAGATATTTGGTGGTATGTGGCCTCTGATGGAGGACCGACATGTCAACCTCCTCAAACTACAGACAATGTAATTGGTCCTCCAGAACCCTGACAAAGTGGCAGCATCGGACATTAACGGACAGGCTGGAGTTCGGTCCACTGTCCTGTTGGGGACAACGGAGAGCCTGTGGTTGTGGGTTTGAAAGCAACTGCTGCCGACTACATTCTGGGACTGGAGAAAAGGTGTGGCAACCTCATGTCAAGATTTAGATGTTCGCCAAACGGTGTGTGGGTGGACGTGTTTGCACAGGTGTCAAGGCAAAAGTAGCTGCTTTTCTGCCTCATCCCTCCCTTGTTGGAAAGAATAAGGCAGTTATCATTCTGATAACTCCAGGTCAGCCCGAGGCACAGTGGTGTGCAGAAATGTCTGGACAGGTGGTGCAGACCATCTAGGCAGCTAGAGTGGGAAGGCACCCTTCTCTGTTACAGAGCAAAGTGGTCAGGCTTCGATGTTGCTAGAAGGAGACTACATCAGATCTTTGATGTTGAGTCTATTCGTTTCTTTTCCTTTGCAGTGTGAATAAAGGGCTGTCTCATGTCACTGTTAGTGTATACAGCAGCCATTTTTCCCTACCACATGGGTTTTGGCGGCAGACCATCTTTGACCGCTCTCTCGCAAAGTGGTTAGTAGAGATATGCTTCTTTTCAGACTTGTATCACAATAAGGTAACAAAACATGTTGGTTAAGGTTATAAATCCATGTTAAATGAATAATGTACCAACATAACGTAACATTCTTACCTTCTGTAAATAAATAACAACCGCCCTTAGCGGACTTTCTTATTCAACATTATGTAACCATCATAACAGATTAATATAAAACAGGGTTAAGTGAAATGCATTATGAAGACAGTTACTTTTGGTTTTACACTGGACATAAACAGGCGTCTAGGGAAAGTCCTACCACCACTCTCACCCACTCTTTGTGGACTTTCTTGCTTGTTATACTCGAGATTATACCAAGTAAATTTCAATAATGGTTGCTCAATACACGCATGTGCATTACCTGTTGCCACCATTTTTTTCCTGGTGACTGTGCTGCCAATAAGTCAAAACCAGTTCCCAATCCAGTCCCATTTATCTCCTCTGAGATAGAAGAGTGGTGGAGGTGGAGACAGATGGATGGAGATATGGCATAAGTGGGTACTAGTTTGTTAAAGCTGTTGCAGAGTGACCTCTTTACTTTACCATTTTTTTCCTATTCTGCTGTTCTCTGCCACTTTATCTCTCATTCTTTTCACCTTTTTCTTCCTATGTCTGCCTATTGCCTTATCTCCCCAGCAACCGTATTTACTTCAGACTGACTACGCAAAATGTGTTTTTAAACAGTGGCAACATCAGTCTCAGACCGACAGCCAGGACTGTGGCTTTTAATCTCATGCTGCTTTGCATTTTAAACCAAGAGCAGAGCGGCAAGTGACAGAAAAAATGCTTTATGTCTATGAGTGTGTGTTTGTGTGTGTGTGTGTCAAGCAGAAGAGAGAATGACAGAACGCTATCCTTGACCTCTAAGACCAGACATAGAGTACTTGCTAATCCCCTTCACCAGTTGCCAAGGGAACATAGACAATCCAAATAAAATCTGAGCAAATGACAGCTTCCTTAAGTGGTTATTTACTCTCAGTGGTCGCCATACAAATACACACAAACAGACACACATGCTCACAAACTTTAAAGGCATACGCATGAACCAACATGTGCACAAATTACAAATACACAATATCCGTCATCATCCAACAAACCCAGCATCTAAAATGTGCTGTGTCTACATCAGTTTTACTGATGAAGCTGTGTTCTTTTGTTGCAGGATGTTACCCCAATATGTTGAAACAAAACCACAGGCTAAATAAGACAACTTTCAAATACATGCGGCGGTTGATCAAGTCTGTTCCAAAAGCGGTTGACAGTCTACCATTCTCTCCCACAGTGGGAGTCTTCTGTGACTCTCACGGTACTCTACTTGGAACCATAGGAGACCATTGATGTGCAAGTTGCCCCAGATGTAGATCCTAATGCAGTTTACCAAAATGCCGTTTCAGGGCAGCTTATTTACTGCGGTTGGACTCAGAGACAAGCTTTTGAAAGGATTCATGTAAAAATCATATTCATGTGGGAAGCTTGAGCAGGCTTGTTTTCTGAGAGTCCTTATTTCTCCAAAATCGGAAATGGTGAGTGTAAAGAACCCATGACCCATAGAATAGTATTTGGCACATTTATTGGAAATGCATCAGGTTAAAATAAACTAAGCATGTTTCATGTCTTTGAGACCGCCTCATTGCTGTAGCTGACTACCGTGAAGTGAGTGATAGACTTGTATCATATGAATGACATATTATTTTATCTTAGGGATGTTTTATTGTATTTGAATCAAGACAACAACAAGTCATCTTACTTGGATGCACTGATACTATTGTTTTTTCAGACTAAGTACATACTACATTTCAGTGCTTGTCAATACCTAGTACCAGTGTTTAGCGCACATAGTGCTGTCGGCAATAAATTATATATTCAACATGTTTGTGCATGTTTTTTTTTGCAGTTAGGTGGCTTATTAGGCTCGACTGACAAGAAGTGAATGTCACATTGGGGTCATTCCATGTCATTTCATCAAATTTCTGAAAATCTTCCCACCTGACCATCACAGAATTTCTTGAAAAAAATCTAGTACGAAGATACACTTGTTACTAATAGCCTCCAGACATGGAATGTCAGGGGTGTAGCTCAGGTATAACCTAGTATGGTAGGTACTTAAAGCTGCAGCCAGCAACTCTGGCAGATCGAGTTGACTCAGTCAAATTTTGAATGTTGTGTTTATATAATATCAACATATTTAGACTTAGTAACTGAAGCTGGGTTTAGGTACGATTGTTCTGACTGGCCCGAAAAGTACATGTTGAAAGGCTCCTCTCTCTACTGTTACAATATGCAATCTATCAAAGCTGTAAGCAATTAGGCACACTTACAGTAAAGGTTCCGTTTGCATGACCCATCTTCAACAACAGCTCAGAAACTCATTCGAAAAAAGCGGATTGTCAAGAAACATATTTCACGTCCAAATCCCCGTAACGAAAAGGTATTCACGGAATGACAGTCTGTGACAACCTGTCTGAGAAACATCCATATATGTATAAATTGAAGGCCACATGTTGCCTTTCTGATGTTGTTCCTTGGATTTGTTGTTAACTTCTAGGAATGTGTTAAGATTTCCCATTTAAAAACAAGTCGTGAAAGACAACAGCAGTGTTGTCTGTATGCAGAAGTTTTTATCACGGAAACTTTTCATCCGGAGCCGAGGCTAGATTATGAATGGCACAGTGAGATGTCCGCCCCTTGTGCAAAGGCTAATTGACATGAAAGAACAGTGCTTTGGACAAGTGTGCAGTATTTGGCCAGCCTGGGAGACTCGGTTAACTGAAGAGAACACGCATACACACAGAAGAGTGTTTGTGTGTGTGCATAGTTGTGTGCATGTGTGTATTTGTCTGAATGACAGCAATCCTAGTGGGCGTACACACTTGTTTACCAATTCCTGCTCTGTTAAAAACTGTCTCACATACGCAGGTAATACACCAAGGTGTTTCTCGACTATTGAATATGATACAGAGGCTTGGACACGCACACAGCAGCAGGCCTCTGCTCATCATGGCAGCCTCATCTATCTTTTCAGTATTTCTTATTATTTGGTCTGTGGGTCACAGACCCTGTAGATTTCACGGGTCTCTGCTCCTTATCAAGATCAATTCCATTCAACTTCATAGGCATTGAGGCCTCTTATTACATAATTGAATTTGGGTTGATAATGAGAGCAGAGCAGGGTTCCAGCAACTGTGATCTGTTGAGACAACGGGTGGACCACCTGCTGCAGCCGCTAACATATGACAAACCGGAGCAGAGAGGCACTCTTCTGTAGACTTCAGTCGAACGGAGGCCTGAAAAGAAAATCTGGAACACCCTCTGTTTCTTAGAAGAAATGGTGTCCTCATGCTCATGATAGCATGACAGCTTAGCCACGTCTCCACGGGGAAAAAAAACTAGTTAAAATGTTGATGATTTCACTTTAAAGCTCCTCGTGTTTGCAGTTGGCATTCTTTTTTCATTATTGAGGCATTACTCACGTATTTTCCAATAATAATACGTATTCCCCTTCTGGGAAATTGAGTTTCCGTCTTCAAAGGATGCTAGCTGTGTGAGAGTGCAGTATACATACATGTGTGCATGAGGATTGATAGAGTTACGATACCGCAAACAGGACTGTCCTCAGCATTAGCAAGAATAGCCAATGTGATATTTTAAATGGTTATTATGTACAAGTGAAGAGTCATCAGCAGGGGTTCAGAATGGAACACTTCTTTTGAAAAGAACCTTATGAAAGGGAGGGGACTTTATACATATGTCTGGTCTCCCAGATGACACACAAATCATGCTGCTAATACAAATGAGCTTATACCTCTGTGCCGAAGAACTCAATGTCCCCATTTAGGAACTAACATGGTTGTAATTGTCTACAAATTGAGTTCTGATGCTGATGCATGTTTAAATGTTCAAGACATGCCAGTTGCTTGATCATAAAAACAGTTTTTTGCAGTTGCCTGTTGCAGCTGAGAGAAAGTTATATTTTCTGCCACACGAAGCAATGACTCAACCACAGGATAGTCATGAAAAAATTCACGTAATACAAATAAATGGGTAAAACTTGATCTTGAACCCTTAAACATGATTGAACCATTTGTATGAGACTGCTCAAGTTACGGGGTATTTGAACTAAAACCCTCAAAATAAATATTTTGTAATAATTGTGTTCATTCTTTTATGACTGATTCACTCAATATGTTGTTTGCTTCAACTCTCTTTTAAAAGCATGTGAATAATTTCTTCTTGCCTTTTTCCCTTTTTGACCCCTTTAGAGTTTTTACTGAACCATGAATGTGAACCTTGACATTGTATGTGTTGCTTTTTACTTGATTTGGCCTGGCTTTCTTCAACTCGAAGTGGGTCAGGATGTTGCTTTGGGCTTATGTGGTTTCAAAAGGAGCGTAACGCATCACAGGTGGGAAAGAGTTCAACCTGCCAATGACTTCCCATGTGGGCTAATATTTTAAACGTGAAAATGTGTTTCTCACTTGTACTCACTCCTTGTCACGCACACACACTGCAGCAATTTGACCTCCACCTTCAGAAATGTTCACAGATAAACCCAGTATGCACTGTTAATCATGTATACGTTGTTTAGCACTTGGTTGCTGCAGAATGATTGAACTTGAACAGAATTGATTTTTCTCATACTCAAGTCAGCATTTCTGCATGGCCTTCCCTTGTTTACATCCAGTGGAAGTGAAGATAGCAACATGGACACAGCCATCAAACAACATTTCTCTATATTAATGTGACACTTCATTAATTGCAACCTTGCCATTTTGCTCCCCACACTGGGAGGTCACAACAGAAGGTCAGAGCAGAGCAGTACCATTAGAAAGAAATAGCTGGGGATTAGTATCTTGCTCAAGGAATTTCCTCCACAAGAATTCATGTTATAATATTACCTTTTATCCTTTCAAGTATTTCAAAACAGTTAAATAAAAACCGAGAGCATAGCAATTTGAGATGTATTTTTAGGGTAAATAGACCAGGCTGGTGATGAAGCGGACTGTTTTCAAAGCAAAAGGATCATAGGTGTTTCACAAGTAAGCAAGGATCCAAGATGAAATTTATGAAAACACTGGAACATCTTTATACCTACCATTCACAATAATATGCTATTATTATATAATGGAGTGGCAATCACTTCAAATTATTATATTATATTCCTCACCACCTCCTCAACACCTTAGGCCAGAAGACTCAGGTCTGTTTGTGCCTGACATAATTAGTTTTGATTGCTCCAATTCTTTGATTTTCTTGCGTAGATACTGTATGTCTGCAGGAATTTGTACATGCATGTGTGTTCTCATGGGGACAGAGAAACGAATGAAGGTCGGATAGAAAATGGGAGATGATTTGAGGACAAATTCATCATCCGAGAATCCATGGAGAAAAATAAGGAGAGAAAGAAATGAAAAGAAAAAAGTCCAAAGACGGAGTGCGTGTGGAAGTAATATCTGTGGCCTTGTTAAGGAGCCAAGACACGCTGTTTGGTATGGGGAAAAAACAAGAATACATAATGCAAACACTCCATTTTCAATGATACAACATTGTGTAAATGTCTGTAGGTGTGTGTGCATTTGCAAAAGTGTGTGCGAGAGTGTCTGAAGCAGAAGTTCTCCACGTCCTTGCGTATATGAAGCATTGCAAATCACAGCTTAAGTATGTATGGTTCCTCCCGTGGGAGCCCCCCGTTTAATTTTTTATGCCTGCAGAGAGTGTCATAACACATTCACATCACACAGCTCAACAAGCTCACGGGGTCATGCTCGAGAAGAGAACTGCCTCTGTGCGTCTGCCTGTGCAATTGTGGTCTCATACTGTTGCTCCGTATAATACGCGCTTGCCGACTTGCTTGTATGTACACCGGCGTTTTTTCATGTACAAATACTTGTGCATTTCATTGATGTTATTGTAACATAATTTGTACTGCAGTGCAACACTGAGGAGACCACTTAACTTTAATTAACATCTCATCTATACGTCATGTCTATGATAATAGAGAGACACAAAACATTTAAAGGTCTAATCCATAGTCTAAAGGCCAACAAAAGGCCAAGCCCAACAATAGGAAACAAAACATGCAACAGACAGGGCTTATTTCTTTTTTCACCTTCGATTTTACAGGTCCATTGATATGAGAACGTATTACGCTCCTAAATGTGAAGGTGTATTGATTTATTGTGAAGCTGCTCAAGGTGTGTGTACATTGTTGCATGTGAGTAATTCTTGGAGAAAATCCGGTATTTAGTCCGACCGCTGATGGAGCAAGACTGTTCGGCTGGATCTCAATATGTTGATTGTCTCGTGGTGGATCTTCAAGCCTGCAGACTGACCTGAGACCACAGTTCAGCGTGAAGGTCCCGAGTAATACTATATTCTTTTGAACAAAGTGTGCATTGTTTAGTTGGCACAAGCAGAGAACCACTCCCATTTAATAACTGTCTTGATCATTTCACTTCACCTTTGTTTACAGAATTAATAATATTAATTAACTTCTAGTCTATTTAATCCATCCATTTATGAAAGCCGGGCTGCAGAACGTTACCAAACAGCTCGATATAAATCACTGAATGAAATTGGAATAGTTGAATTAGAATGGATTAAACTATTGCACAACAGATGACAACCTTCTTCTGAGGTATAAAACACAACATATTAAAGTTCACATCAATTTATGAATGGTTTACAAAGAAAATGAAAATGTGTAATGCTAAACAGATTAAAAAGAGATATTCAAGACACATGGATTAAGACATGGCATTTGTGTGCATACAGATTTCTGTTTAAAGATCTCTGGGGGTGTAAGACCTGTGTTAAGAACTTAAGACCAAATGGTTTATATAAAAGGGTAGGCATACTTAAGGATTGATTTAATGTTCATTATGAATTGTTCGTTGGCATGAGTATTTGAATACAAATTGAACATGACCAACATAGAGAATCAACTTAATCATACTGTAGATGTGAATTATATCTCAAGGTGTCAGTCTGGGGGATGGAGAGGTCAACAAACCTGCATGTCAAAGCAGTCGTCATCTTATCAAACATGTTAGTGCATCACAAGATATCAATAAACTAACTCAAACGGTCAGGACAGGTATGTCTTGTGGTTTTTCTCCTTTTCGTGAGTTTATCCGGGCCCTGTTTTAAACTGAGGTTTTGTCACTCAGCACCATTAGTGCCCATGAGAACACTTTCTGGAAGAAAGGTAATTTTAAAGTTAAAAATTAATCGTCAATGTGATTATCATGTTACAATATTCTTCATCTTTTTGTCATGAGCCACTTAATTTTAACAGTGGGTAGCCAGATGTCGATCAACAGACTCAACTTGAGGCACGCAGATCTTATCTTCCACTCGACTGTATGTCAGACTTCTCAGATAAGATAGTCTTTCCTTGCACAGGAGAGCTGCATACACACACACAGACACACACACACTCTTTCTCTTAGACAAAACACAGACCAGTATATTTCATACTGTAAGCACTTAGCACATCACTGAAACACTCCCACACATGCTTTGCTTAATTCATTAGCTGTTCAGTGTGACATGACCATGCACACACGCACGCACACACACACACACACACACAGCATGTACATGCATTTACACACTTACACGCACAGGACAGAATGAGGCCAGTCTACTCTAAAGGACTGCCAGGAGATGATCTACATGTTTTCCTTCGCCACTCCCTACATCTCCCATTTTGCTCTTCCGATTTCTAAAAGCCCTTTGCTCCCAGTGTCATCCTGACATGTTTCCGTTTTATTTTAAGGTACAAAAAACAATGAATTCTTCTTTTATTTTATGTCCCTTTCGCCCTGTCTCCTCCTCTGATTGTCTCGTGCTAGGAGTAGTGTGTTTTCATGTCATATTCTGTCACGCCATAGGGCTGTGCTCTAGCTGGATGTGAAAAGCCTACAAGGGCTTCCAGCAGGTCTTGTTCTGATTTTCGCTGTTTCCAGCCCCATTGCCTCCCGCTATTCCCTACTCCCACACTATGACAGGGGTCGAGACCTGCGTTCGCCTGGCCTGAGAGCCGTGGCAATACGCACATATGTAGAAGCGTGCTTGGACACGGACCAAACAAGTACACATTCACAAATGGTACACACTCCCTTGTAAACACTTTTTTCACTCTGGAGTTTTACCCCAAGGAAAGAAGTCATTTACTCTTGCAAAAGGTTCAGAGTATCACAGTGTGTTTATTTGTGTGTTTGTGTGTGTGTGTGTGTGTGTGTGTGTGTGTGTGCGTGTGTGTGTGTGTCTGTGTGTGTGTGTGTGTGTGTGTGTGTGTAGGTGACAGAACACAAATAGTTGAACAAAGAGTAAAAAGGTGGCGTGATTATTGATCCTGACATGTCACAAGCTGGGAAAAGGAGTTTGACTCCAGGAGCTCAGTCTTTTATTAGCAACCCTCTCATCTCCTTTTTTTTTGTCATCTAACTGTTTGTTTCCTCCATTCTTCGTCCTCTCGTTCTTATTCTACACTTTCACTGTGTCTGTTTTTTCCAAACTACATTTGTCACCATGAGGGGGGAAAACTGCACATTTTGAGCATGGCTTTGGGTCTAAACTCACATGCTGTATGCACAGGGCAGAATGAAGAATAAATACAATTTAATTAAATTAAATGAATAGACCTCATGGACCTCGGTTCCAATGAGGGGAATACAGACAGACTGAGGTGAGCATTAGCCAATAACACTCAGAGTGAAGGCAATTGTGAGTTCGAAGCAGCCAAAAGCAATGAGCATTACATTTAGGGATTTAGTTAAGGTTGCATTGATTTCCTGTGTAGTAAAAGATGGCTGTAAAATGGCAAAATGCATTCTGAAGTATAGGAACACAGACAAAAGCGGCTCTTATCGCTGTGATAACTTCTCGAAGACCCTGGAATCTTGACGACTCCATTCAAGTGATTTTCATCTTGACACAAGGTCAATGGCCCCATCCTGTCACTTGGAAGGCCATTTGGATTAGTGGCGAAAGTGATTATCACCATCAAATCTTTTCTTCATTCGCAAATCCCTTCCTCATTCTAAATATGTTCAGAATTGGATGCTCGAGACATGTGATGCATACTGTCTGCCCCCTCCCATTTCCCAAAGGACCACTGACCCCGAGACAGGTTGATGGAGTGTCATTATTTTAATCACAGCTATCATGTTATATCAGGTTAGAGGCAAAGAAGGCTCTTAGATGAAGACTTAAGGAATTCAATTTGACACAAGCAACGGCTGATGCAGACGTACGCCATTGTGGCGACTTTCTGGGGAGATTAATCCATTAGTGGGAAATTGCATTGTTCCCAAACATGTGCAAACACTTTCACAAATATGCTAATACACACATATTTAGAACATGACCCTGTCAGTGAGATATTACTGTGATGTTTATTAAAGTAGCAAAGACATTTTGGATCCAATTAAAATGCATAAAGATAGTTCTACAGTGAGGTTCTATAGCCTGTGGTTATTATTTTGTTTACAGTGTCCTTTATCGCAAACAAACACATATGCATGCATAGCGACACAAGATACCCATGCACAAACATGTCCATAAAATACCCACGTGTTATTATTTAGATCAAGCTGTCACTCATCATGGTATAAGACACCAACATGTTTGCACTTCAAATGTACACACAGCCAGGCATGACCAAAAAAAAACCATATTTTAATATATATATATATATATATATATATATATATATATATATATATATATATATATATATATATATATATATATATAATCTCAGAGGCACACAGACTGGTTATTAAATTAGATGGGGAAACACGTGCCCAGAGCCTCTAAGACAAGAGCCTTTCTCTTTTCACCTAATCCCAACAAAGGGATGCTTACTCCTTTGTTCTGCGCTCCCTCTTGTCTTCGTTCGGACAAGGAACGAGGGATGCAGGGAAAGGAGGAGAGCTTGCCAAGTCCAGGCGGAAAAGAAGAATCTCTCCTTTCCCTTTGTTTGTTTGGTTTTCCGCGGAGTTAATCTCAGCAGTGCTGATTAGCGGGTGGTACAGTACTCGGCCGTTTTCTCCGAGAGGAAGGGAAGGAGAGGGGGAAAAAACAAAACGGGGTAGAGGATAAAAACAAACAACTACTTCCATCTCCAGCCATCTCAGGAGAGATAGGCACCACACACATTAACACACTTGTGTACAAAACGCACGCCTTCAGCGCCAGAGAGAATAGATAAAAGAAAGAAAATGAACAACAAGAACATGAACAAACAAAATGTGCCACCTCAGGGCTGTCCATCACCTCAAACAACAAAGGATTAATATTTCTAATCTGTTTACATGCTTAATCACCTTGATTTAGACTTAGTCAGCGAAAACAACTGTTAAGGTAGAACACTGTCACGAAAAAGGCAACCCGGTCTCCTGCAACATTACATTCCCATGCAACTAAACAGGCCTTGCATGCATTCATCAATTACGCTTCAAAGGAAACTGATTTTCTCCCCGATTACAGTCGCAGTTTTAAACATGCAATTCATGTTGTTAATTGGAAGAAAACAGACCAAAATAAAAATGTGCAAAACACAAATGTAATCCCGGAGATAATATGTCTCTCATATTGTCATAGACAATACTTTTAGGGAACCAGGCTGGAAACAGCTGCAAACTTTTAACTGACGACTGAACTCTGCGAAAGGTAAGATTTTCATCCACGATGATGATCACAATGTTGTAATTTAATGAATTTGCAAAGAGAGAAGCACAAGTTTGAGCTGGATAAGAAGTAGAGGGGAAAAAATAAATGAATTGGGAATTCTGGAGAACTGATGAAGGCTAGTAATAAATATTGTTAAGGACATGAGGGAAAACAAACTGCCAGAATTTGGCCAAAAAAATCCCCTCCCAGTCCTGATCATTATTCATCAATCAGACACAGTTCCAGAAGAGAATAATTTAAATCAGATGTGGTGGTGCCTGTCTTGATTTTTCCAAGGATGTCCTGGCTGTGACCGTTCATCCAAAGCACTCAATCAACCATCAATCTGGATGACTATACTGCCTAATTATGCTTTAGTAGACGTGAATGAATGATCACAGAATACCCATTAGGAGCTTGACCACTGATGTTGGGTCAGTGATGATTATTGATATTTGGAGGACTCATTAACCTGAACAGTTCGGCACAATATGAAACCAATGCATCATATTGTGCCTTATTGTTGCCTAGACATTCATAGTTTGAGGTCAAACCAATCACAAAATCTGCTAAATTGACAGTAGTACATGTGCTGGACCGTCATTATGTGGAATGTCCACTGGTTGCCTGGCTAACCCATAGTGATGGGAAGACATTGTATAGCTTGATCAAGCAGGATTTGCTTATTCGTTTTTGGACGTTGTGCTAAACTAAGCTAACCAGCTTTAGCTTCAAATTACTTTATAGATATCTGAGATATTCTTTCTCTTGGAAAGAAATCAAAGAACTACTCCTTTAATTGATCAAGTCAATATAAGGTTGAATTTTGGACACAGATGAGTTTTGCAGCCCTATTCATTGCCTCGTTTTGCTTTTGAGACTTCTTTTATAGCTGACAAATGCTGCTCATTGTCATTCAGCCAAAATGGACCCATGCCCTTTGGCGTCCATAACTGCGATTAACTCACTTTTCACTGATGTATTTGAACACAGCAACGTTTACGGGATCTTGCAAATCCTGAGCGCTGCAGCCTTGAACAAGGGAAGATAAAGTCACTCAGGTGGGGTAATACCCTCATTCATTCCCAGTTACCTATCTCCTTTTGTAAAGAGCACCAACTGTAGGTATGCGTGCCTGTATGTGGCCAATCACAGTGCACTCCAGAGTCCGCCGGGGTTACTGCTACGCAGTTGTCTTTACTAACTGATAAGATCAAAACCTGTCAAGGAGCAGACATGGCTTTAACTGGCTCTAGAGGGGTCTGCTCAGGAGGAAACCACTTCGGACGGAGCCCCACGCATTCCCTCCCAGGTGTGTGTGTGATATGGAGGCTCAAGAGTGCGAAGAGAGTGCACACTTGTCCCTCCTTTTATCTTTAAGCAGACATTGGGCCTGGGAGCCGACATCATCATGGTAAAATATCGTATTTCTACACGATGCAGCTCCAGGACAATGCACGGCATTATCTTCTGTAATGGGAATTTTGGATGTTTGTACTTTATAATCAGAATATTTGTCAGGCTGACTCAATCCGCAGCTCCTCATCTGACTGTTATGCTATGACGAAAATGAATGCCTGTTTGTAGATGATGTGAACATGAGTGCCACATTGACATAAGATAATTTCAGGACTATGACGCCTGTGTTCTGTAAATCTTGACCTTGCCTGTACATCTTGTCTTTGTAAGATAGGACATGATCCGTCCTTTGGTTCCTCCTCCTTAAAAGGGAGATTGTTGTTGGACTCAGGGTCGTTCCTGCTGAGTCTGAACCTTTGCATCAGAAGGCAGGGGTGACCAGTCCCTCCTCTGCAGATGAGAATACTTAGTGGAATAAACCTCGGAGAAAAAGCAGATCCTGGTTGTTGATCTTTATTGGGCAGATTCATTTTTCCACAACAATCTTCCTACTCAGCTTTGTCAATTTCTTTTGTGTTTTTTCCTCAGTTTAAGTGCAGTTATATAAGTATATATATATATATATATTCATCTGTTTCGTATTTTATTCAGGCAATTCAGGTAACCCAAACGGGCTTCATTGTCCACATTATAGACTGTCAAAGTGGTGTCTGCTTGTGGAACATGAACATCCCAGAATCACAACACTGGGCTCTTATCAACGTCAGCAGTGTCATATGTCAGTAAGAATCAGTGTAATTTGCCAGAGAAATAACAGCAGCATACCAATAACCCCTTGTGGAAAGTAGCACAGGTGTCATTTTTAGGATTTGTGCTCTCCTAATATTTTAACCATGGTAGAAAGAAACATGGCATATCTAATACAACAACAGCACAAATATAGGCGTACTGTTGGTGGGATTTACAAATGTAACTTTAATGAATGACATTAACACGCATCCCTTTCCATCTTGGCCATACTTCTATCTCTGCAAAAGGCAGCTTTCAAGATATTCATGTTATTGGGATTGTGACCGCAGTAGTGATGCAATAATGTCTGATGTCAGCTAAATAATCAGTCAGTCAAGATAATATCAGCCAAGATAGAACATGCAAATGGGGAGGAATTCAGTCACACATACACTAATTTAAGTGTTTTCAGATGCAGACACAAATATGTAATGGTTCAGACATAAACTATTTTTTCTCTCTCTCTCTCTCTCTCTCTCTCTCTCTCTCTCTCTCTCACTCACACACACACACTCTCACACACACACACACTCACTCACAGAATGTGTAAAGGCAGAGATTGAAGGCCTGCAGTCAGTTACACTTCAAAGGCCCAGTGCTTGATTGGGCCACCTGAGGTTTGGGGGTAAAGACAGGACAAGGCTGCACCACAGAGGAGAAGATCTGTTCACCCTTCTGTCTTGCTCATTACTGTCAGGCTGAGGCTTTGGCACAAAAAATAACAAAAATAAAATGTGATTTTTTTTTAAGTTGTCAGTGTAAAGATTATTGTTTTTTTTATCTCCCAATGTCCATACACAACCCTTACTTGTCAAAATATGATTGGTGACTTTCCCATTACACTGATAGATTTTTATTTTCATTGTCCAGAGGTTGAGTTGGATCAGCCACTGTTAAACACTGTGTTAACGTGAGCGTAGGCATGGCACAATGCATACCAATTTCAGCATTATTTTCATAAAAAAATAAAAGAACATGAAAGTAAATGCCTATATGTATCTTTCAGGACCTTCACCTGGCTCAGAGGGCCACCATTACCATAATTGCACTACCTTAGGAGCAACGAAATTTGCATGGCAGCTGGCGTTACCACAGTTTTGCCCTCAACTACTTTTAGTAGTAGTGATTTGTTTTTCTTGTAAATGAATGACTCTAATCTCAGAATATTCAAATTTGTTTGTTTGTTTTTCTCAAACATTTAACCCCCCTCATTTGGCTCAGTAATTATTTTCAATAATTCATCATATTTGATAATACAAAAATTGGCCTTATCTTACCTTCTCCAAAGGTTTAATGAAAGAACATCTGTTTCTGTTGCTTTTGTCGTCCTTGGGTCTGCTGCTACGTTAATGTGATGCTACCTGCTGATATCTGTCAGTGATTGACAGAAAAGGCAGATCATTCAAAAACATGTTTGAGGTACATTCAATATTGATGCCAGAAACATTGGGGGAAAAATGTAATCCGTCCCAAATTGTCTCCCTAACATGTACCTTTCCAACTGGAAATAGTTGTCTTTGAAAGTAATTTTGTAGGTGAAAATGTGGTTCCGTTGCTACAGTCCAATCTCTTGGTGACTTGGTTTATCCACCGGTTTGGAAAAAGCCAGAACAGTTTCTTTATTTGGGGAAGGAATGAAGTTCTGATATAAAGTTGGTGGAGGGGGGCAGTGCTGTATTACGCTGATGACACAGTTCTGTCAGCAAGGAAAGATGAGTACCAAATAAAACCTGAGTCTCCTGAGGATGAGGTTGCATTTTTGTTGACCAGAGAACACAAACAAACACACACAGGCTGAGCTTTTTCAACCCCATTGTGTGTGTGTGTGTGTGTGTGTGTGTGTGTGTGTGTGTGTGTGTGTGTGTGTGTGTGTGTGTGTGTGTGTGTGTGTTACATAACTGTAACATCTTTGTCCTCAATCCTATATATATATATTTATATTCTGGACATTGAGACTAAAACTGCAGATCAATAACATATCATTTGACATTCATTGCGTTCACATGGGCGAGCTTTATATGATCTTAAACCCATCAAAACCGTATCAAATTCATGTGTACAGGATAGGAAATGTGTAGGGATAGGGTTTCTGAAGCCCATTCGACCCTGGCTTGAGTCGTTGTTTATATGACTTGTGCCGCCTTGTGAACGAGATCGAATCGTGTTCATTCTTTCTTTTTATTGTTTAAATGATTCTCGCCAAATTGACCACAATGAGTGAATATGTAATTCCTGAAGAGGATCCCCAAAATAAATTGTTATTAAACTGGTAGAAATAAAATGCAGCACTCTAACTGTGTGGTAGCTGACATGATTTCCAGTATAATCACTGGATGTTTTGCAATTTCTCTTTTTTTTTTAGTCATGTGCATCAGAATAGCACCCTATACTGTCTCCATACAAGGAATGAGAATGTTCTTATTTTCTTATTTTTATTGTGACGAATCCATTATAAAATAAATAATTAAACAAACAAACAAAACCAGGTAAATGACATTACTGCGGAGCTGTATTGACTGTTTTGGGTCATAGGTCACTACAAAGCTCATCGAAAGATGATGACACCAGCAGCTGTACAGGGGATTAAATATAGATTAAAGCACTTTGTCTTTTTAATGGAACACTTTCATTTACCTGCCCCATCTGTTTACTCCTCCTCCCCCTCACTCAGCCCTCTCCACCTCCTCCTTAATCTTTTTCTCCCTGGCGAAACATGTTTATCATGTCTTCATGTAATAAACTATAAAAGCACATGCCTGCATTAAGTTAGCAAACAACGAATGGCAAATTACGGGGAGTGTTCAGAAAATCAATTTGTTTTTGAGGCCAAATGGGAAGAAACGTTTACAGAAGCAACACAATCTAAACAATTGTTGAAATACAATAAGAGGCTGCTGGAGAAAACCTGTTTCAGGCAGACAACATAATTAGAGCTGCAATATTATAATGGCTGGTGGAATTTTGTTCAGCAAACATCCTGCATAAGTAGAGCTCCCCTCGTGTGCCAACAGCAAAGTCATCCAAGCTTACTCATTCTGAGCCAGCACACAAAAATAACGCTCTTTTGTTCTTAAGTTTTGTGCAGGATGGGATTATTTATTGATTAGCTGATTAATGTACTTAATTCCACATAAAAAAAATAGGGCATAGGTTCACAAATACAGTGGAATATATATTTTTCTGTTTCCCCATCTATCTTATACAGTTTTTTATTCACTGCATCACCAGCGAGAGGTTTGTGCTCTGAGCTGTATGACTTTACAAGTCGTGCATAGGAAACACCATGTTATGTGTTGATGTTATTAAGTCCAGAAAAATTGTTCCAAATTATTGTTAGAGCTGACATACCGCTGTGCATGCATTTAAGTCTTGTCCAACTGAATACAAATGTGTGTGTGTGTGTGTGTGTGTGTGTGTGTGTGTGTGTGTGTGTGTGTGTGTGTGTGTGTGTGTGTGTGTGTGTGTGTGTGTGTGTGTGTGTGTGTGTGTGTGTGTGTGTGTTTCTGCCTCCCTGCCTACTTGGACTGTGAAGTGTTTAATAGGTCCAATATCTCCCTGCATGTTAATTGGCTAATTATGAAAAATGGTGAGACTATAATTCACCCAAAGCCACCCCTACACTCTCACAGTTTGGCCAAGTTATATTTGCACACAAATTCCCCAGCTTTATTTTCTAGTTTTTAAAAGTTAAGTTTTAAAAAAAAAATGACGCTGAGACTACAGCAAACAATTTAAGTTGAGCCCAAATGGACCCAAAACTATTTCTTACTTTTCTGATTTTTTTTTCATTTCATAGTAGTTGCCCGACCCTTCTTTCCTTTCTCTCTCTTACAATCAGTCCGTTCAATTTACACTGCGACCGTCTGCGGGGTTGAAGCAGCCGAGCTGTCACAATGAATTTGTGTGGCCTAAACAAGATTAACTACTGCTATTTGTATCCCCATATCTCTGAAAGGGTAATCAACGCAGGCGGTTTGGCTTGCTAATTTTCACCATGGTAACCACTTACAAAAGCCCATCACAGCCAGGAGCTTGGTTTCAACTGGGTTTTGTACTGTATATGCGTCTCGCCCACGAATGTGTTTCCCCCATGCCGGGCTCAGTTTACAAATCATTCAGGATGATTAAAAGAATCAGGGAGAATTCTCAGTTGGATCTCGTATTCTACGCAAAAAAATATCTGGTATTACAAGCACTTTAGAAAAAATATTTTCACTTCCTGCACTTCAGACAAGATTAAAGCGATGATGGTACCCCCTGGTTTGTGTTTGCAATAATTTTGTGACCAAATGTGACTGCAGTATTTTCTGGATTCCAGTTGGGACCCACATCAGATAAAAGGAACAAGTAAAGGTATTGAACAAGTCTTCGGCTGCACAGAAAACCTTGGAGAAGAGCAGATAATCTGTGAAATGTGTCCTTGTGTATGTGACGTCATTGAGGACTTTAAAACCCTTGTATGAGTCGAGTTTAAGCAAAGGTGCATGCCAGAAGAAAGAGAGCCCTTTCCACAATAAAGTGCTAGACATTGTACAAGCTCTTTGAAACTTTCACTGAAATGAATAGATGTTAAAGGTGATTCATGTACACATTGTTTTTCATTCACCCCTTGTTTCATTCACTTTATGGAGGTATTCTTGTTTCCATTGGGTCAAAGTCTCATTGGTTGCTCTAGTTATCACTATAGAGCCAAACAGGCCAGGAAATGTAGTTTGACAGTTTCTAAAAGGTAAAAGGTTTTTACTTTTAAAGATGAGTAAATAATTAATATAGTGTCATCTTTTCTTAATGTATCAAGCCCCCTAAATATACCGGCCCTTTAACGCCACAGGGAAATGGCAGTTAAAGCTCACATAATGTGACATATATTTGAGTAAAATGGACAGGGCGGCAGGAGTTGGATTTTAATCAATTCCTTTAGATTTGATTGGACCAGCCAAAGGTGGGTCTGGCTCATGCAGAGCAAAGCTACAGAACTGTTGAGGGATATGAGGCCTCCATTCACAGGGGAAATGAATTAATATATCAGCCACGTACTTTAATGTCGACAAACTGAGATAGAGACGCACGTCCTACTGTGAGGATGCTCTTCTAGCTATTGAGATCCAAAGACTAACCGTCAAATGGGGTTCATAAACATCTTACAGAAGGAGAAAGAGGAAGGATTGTGTTATATAAGCACTCAAAAGAGGTTTTTTTTAGCAATAAATTTGAGCAAACAGTTAACACAGCTGCAGGGGATTCAAACTTGAAAAATGTATGTTTATTTCATGGTGTCTTTAAGAGGATGTGCAGTTACTTTCAAAGATCCTAAATGTCTACATTATGAAGTGTATGCTCATCATGAAATCATTAACTTGTGCTTAGACCTCCCGCTCTTTTATGTGTGCATTTTCTGCAAATTCCTTCCACTAGGCTAGTTGCCAATGTGTGAATGGTTAGCCATTAAACGTAAGCATGGTTTAGACTGGGATGGATAGATTGAGGGGCAGGGCTTCTTCCATAAACCGTAAATGGTGTAACAGGAGAGACAGATTTAGTTTTTTACCTCAGAAAAACTGGGCTGAAAGTAACAATGACATTCATACCTTTACAAGTATTGTGTTTTACTTCCATCACATCACAACTGAATAAAAACAAGTCACATGAAACAGTCCCGATGAACTGTGAATGATTCCAGATTGAATTCTCACAATAAATGTTTGCTTCCATGGGTCGAGTTCATGTGCCAGGGATAGCACTTAATCCACAACAAAATTAAAGTTCACATATAGTGTGTGGTTATAATTAGCATAACTGAGCCTTGGCATAAAAAAAATCTTAATTAATGTCTGATTTAATGCACTACACAGGGAGCATGCAAAGTGACACACCCATGATGTTTGTGAACTATACAGTAGCGTCCGCTGGGACTGGCTGCAGTCACTGTGGAGTCCATGTGGTTTATACATGTCCACATTAACTGCTGGAGATTTTTATTAAACTGTTAACACTAAAATCATTTTTAAGACGCCCTGGTGTATTTGTTAAGTTGGCCGCCGTTTGGACTCTTATGGTTAATTCCTGCAAGGCTACACTGAGGAAGGCAGTTAATATTTATAATTTATTATCAATTGTGTGCACAGACCGCATAGTGTGCATCTGTTGGTTTGAAAGGAAAGGCTCTTGTTGCTGGTGTTGACATCTTATACAGTCAATTTTGCTATCTAAAGATGTTCCTTAATTTAATTTAGTAGTATCATAAAGCGGGCTGCACGGTGATGTAGTGGGTAGCACTCTCGCCTCACAGCAAGAGGGTCCCGGGTTCGATTCCCGGGTCGGGCCCGGGTCCTTCTGTGTGGAGTTTGTATGTTCTCCCCGTGTAAGCGTGGGTTCTCTCCGGGTTCTCCGGCTTCCTCCCACAGTCCAAAGACATGCAGGATGGGGATAGGTTCATTGGGAACTCTAAATTGCCCGTAGGTGTAAATGTGAGTGTGAATGGTTGTTTGTCTCTACATGTCAGCCCTGTGATAGACTGGCGACCTGTCCAGGGTGTACCCTGCCTTCGCCCAATGATAGCTGGGATCGGCTCCAGCCCCCCCGTGACCCTGAATACAGGATAAGCGGTAGACGATGGATAGTATCATAAAGCATCACCATCACCAAATCTAATGCAGTAACTTTTATTAACATTTAGTCTCCAATCGACCAATGTGCCACCGACACTGCAGTGTGAGTGAGATTTTCTACGATGTGGCTCTAGTGCAAATTCTCCTGGAAGGCTGTACGCAGTTCATCCGTCTTTGTCTCGGTCTCTCAATTGGTCAAAAGAAATGCAGCCATTCCATAATCATTTTCAGGGCGGGAAATATATATATATATATATATATAGTTTGCTAGTGGAGGTATTACAGTGCAATTTGCTAGAAGTGAGTGTTTCTTTTACCAAAGGACCCTTGAATCCCCAGCTAGTGATATATGTGGAGCTTGAAAATCTGAGAGTTGGCAGCTATATTCGGCGAAAACACACTGCATACCATGGCAATCACTTCACAAAGCCACAGTTTATCGGCGCTCAGGTAGCAACTGAAGAGTTTTGTGAAATTTCATAGAAATGAAGACTAACTTCAATAAGACTTCAATATAAAACTGCTAGCTGTCTCTCACTCTCGCATATCTCTGTGCTGAAGTTATGAGATGGAGATGTCGTCTGTGTTTCGGGGGGATTTATTGCTTTCTCTTTGTGCCCTGCAAGTGAACTCTACAGCAGGTTTCTAACTCTCTGAACAGGTAATCTAGCGCTTGATCCTTTCTTTACACACACGTACACAAACACTCTTTACACATGTGGTCCCAAAACACACAGGCAAAGATAGTCACATATGCGCACACATTGACAATGAGGACCATTACTGTGCCCACCCACGCACGACCACAGGCAGGATGTTCAGACAGAAAATAACACACACCGAGCGAGACGAGACGCAGGAGATCGAATGGAGGGGATGCCAGACATACAGAGAAGGAATTACACTTTGTCGGAGGTAATACGTCCTTGTGTCAACTTCATAATACAACTTCCCATCATCTTGTTTTCTATGCAGCCTTCATCATTTTACACCGTTTTTAATGTCTGGCTCCTTCCATAACCTCTTCTGCTTTGTCTCCCCTCTTTTCCTTCACCTGAACTGAGAATGTTTAAATGCTTTCCATCTACCTCTCCCCATCTTCTTCAACTCTGTCCTTAAATAACTCTTCCCCTCGTCTGTCTCCTCTTAATTTGAGTGGAGAGAAAAAGTAACGTTTCTAACATAACCGAGACAAGCCGACACACACAGACTTACAGACACATCCAGTACATAAAGGCACGTATATAGATCATCAACTAAAATGTACAGAAAAAATAAGAATACAACAAAGCAATGACAGACACAGACTCAAAGAAGGTAATGCTAACGGTGCTTGAGTGTTGATTTGGGCCAATTCTAGATCCAGGCATAATAGTGTCCTCCATTAAGAAGCAACTGTAATATCACTGCACAAGTCAAAGTAATCACAAAGAGACAAAACACAAGTATCATCAACCTTCTTCAGTGAATAACTCACTGCAGCTAAATCAAAGGATTTTTCTCGGATTATAAGGTCTGCTAAGTGGATTTCTCTCCAAACAAGACAAACAGTTCAGATACTTCAGGCATTAGAGCAGCACAGCTCAGATATGCCACAAACACATTTAATGTCCTAACTTACATTATACTAAAATCATTTGATATTGTGTCCACGGACTAGTTTGGGACTAACGTTTAAGTGACATCAAAAGAGAGTTTGCTACTAGCAAAAGGAAGTTGAGTTTAAGGTAGACTAGTCAGCTCAAATACCGAATGAGTGTTTACATTATTTATGTCAGCTGTGTTGGCACATGTTATGTGGACGATTACATATCTACAAATGTGAGGTTTGGTCTTCTTATTGTCTTATGCCTCGAAAAATATGGGACTTAAGACTGCAGTCTGTCCCATCACAGCCCCATCACTTATCTCTATTTATAGAATTATTACATTTGCAATTATGTTCAATTAGATTACATTAAATTCAAGTTAAATGTAATGCACACTTAAACGATAGTCAAAGATGTCATGACAATTTCTATTTTCCTTCTGCGGCTGCCAAATGTGGGATGATGAAAAGCCACTTTAAAGTTTTCGAAGCATAATTTTTTCGCGTCAAGGACAGAGAGAGAGAGTAGAAGTTTCTTTGACTCGGCCACACCAAAAGCCTTTGTATTTTTCTTCAGCTTTTTCTCTCACACTGTGATTCTCCATCCGTATGTCTTCCTCCATAGCTGGTTTTATTTTCATTCAGCAGCATGTTGGATGTGTGACAATGCAGAAAATAGAGCGCATCAAAACAGCAGCAGAGAAAGACGGCAGCGTACGGCAGTGAAGGGAGAAAGCACAGACGCGCTGTTCGCTGTCTTCCTCTTTGGAACCATCACTCTGTTGAACCAGCCGCCATCACAGCTTTGATAAGAACGAGAGCTACAGAGGCAGAGACAGAGAGAGAGAAGAAAGAGGCAAAAGTGAGGCTTCCTTAAGCGTTACACTTTTAAACACTTGTTACAAAAAAAGAAAATCCATCCATCGACATCCAGCAGTTTTTGTTTTCAGCGGACTGATCACCCGATGGGAGAAGGAGAAGGAGGAAAGGAGCGATCCAATTAGGGAGACTGAAGTGCCTCTACAAACTCAACTCGGTGCCACAGCCGCTCCACTTCCAGAAAGTCGGATGACTTTCATGCCGGCAGCTCGTCGCTAATCAAGTGTTCGGAGTTAAATAAGACTGCAGATTTTTCTGTGTGATAAAAAAGTATCTTCTGCAACAGGTGCGAGTTCAGCTAATTATACGAAAGCCTAAACACCTGTCGGCTGCTCAAAAGGAATTGACGTGTGGTCTTGCCATGTTATTCTGCTACAGAGAGAAAAAATACCACAGAGCTCAGTCTTGGCTCGCTTCTTTATGACTTGGAGGGAAAGTATGATGGATCTATACTCTACCATTTTTTGCTTTGCCGTCCAGGAGGAAGAAAAGAAACAATTGTTTTTTTGTGTGTTTTGGTGGATTATCAGATTAGACTTGTTTATTTAACGAGGTAACGGACTTCTACCTCCATTAAAAAAAAAGTAGTCATGACGATAGATACAACAAAGCGCTAGGGAACAGTTAAAGCACATCATCATAGAGACGGTGCTCTTGGTTCCTGCATAAACACACACAGGTAATAAGTGATGTTGACTCAAGGGAATTCTTCTATCAGGTAATGGGATTAACTGGAAAGTTGTGTCCTTATAACGACACTGAAGTCCCCCACGAACCTCCGACCTTGACTAAATTCTGGCTCCCGCCAACCTACCTCTGTATTCTGGACCATTCGGCTTGTGATTCCCCACCCTGATTAAAGCTTGTCAGGAGTGGCCACGACAAATTAACATGCACTCCTTCAATTATTCCTCCTTTCATCAGTTGCTGGGGGGGAGAGAGAGGGGAGGCAAAGGGCCCTCGGGGCGGTCGGAGGGGGTGAGTGAAAGAGGCGAGAGAGAGCCGAGTGTGTGTGTGTGAGAGAGCGAGAGGGTGTAACAAGCAAACAGAGGAAAGCGGACACCCGTGGCCTTAAGGGAAATGGAGGGATGGGGTTGGAGGAGGTGTGAAAGGGAGATGCTGGCATGAGGAGTTGCGTAAGATGATAAGAGCCCCAGGGGGAAAGAGAATTGAGGCATAAGAGAGCCAGTGGGGAGGGGGGGGGTACTTTTGTTTGAAGCAAACTTCATATCCACTTGATCTGCTTTTGAATTTTGATCAGAACTTGTTAGATGTCTGCAACTGCCCCCATTCGCTTTCCCCTTGTTTGGCTCCACTCTCCTTTCCTCCTTGTCACATCCTCTCCCATGATCCTTTGTTTCGTCTGTGACACAATGGGACTGTGCCGAGGCACGGACAAAAGCCAAAGAGTGGGAATGAGAGCGAGAGAGAGGGAGGGAAAAGAAGATGAGAGTACATATTCCCATCAACAAGTATGTACGTGGTGTATAAGGCAAACAAAGAATTAATAGCCACTTACTAGCTTCTTCCTGAGCTTTGTTTCAAAGTCTTCATCATTGAAAAGAGTTTGCTCACTTTTCTTCCACTTATTTTATTATTTTAGTTTTAAGGTTGAAACGATAAGTAACAAAGCAAACAATTTATTCTCATTTTCATTCCAAACAAACAATGAGTGTTTTTTTTTTTTTTGGACTCAAGGTAAAGTCCAATATCCAAAAACCAAGAGACACAATCAGAGTTAGGCAAACTGACTAACTGACTGGCGGGGATGCTTAGCTTATGCAAAAGACAAACTGGCAAAGAGCATGCAAATGTGGCCACTTAAAAAAAAAACTGCCAGGGCAATCAGGCGAACAGGAGAAGTGTTGGGGAAAGGGGGCACTGCAGGACAGGAGGGAGCGACAGGCTCTGGGGTGACAAGAGAGTTAGTGATGCAGTGTAGCGAGCCGGCTGAGTGAATGAATGCAGCGTGATCACTGAGGAGTTGTGACATGTGGCTCCACGGACAAGTGGCACTCAACTTTCTGGCGGTTTTCTTTGTGATGGACAGGATCAAAACAAGATAAATCACAGGAGGTGAAAGTGTAGTGATTCAACTGATGGATCATGAAAAGATGAGCACTTGTTTACCTCTCCCAACAAACTTCAGGTGTCATTTTGTGATGCGCAAGAAAACTTAAGACCAGGACGAGGCGTGAAGACTTTTTGAAAACTTTAGAAGAAACATTAATTGTCAGACTTCATGATATAATGAAAACAACAGTGGCATTGTTTCTATCTCTGCCTTTGAGTCAACAAGGACATTTTAAGTCCGACACTGACGAGTCACCGCACTTTTCAAAAGACACATAAGTGACACAGGCTTTCATGTCTGAAACTCTTCCCCCTCTTTGTTTCTTTCTCAACTTTTTCTACTTTCCCGCAGTCCAAGGACATCCTGGAAGTGAGTGGTAAATAAAACAGAGGTAGTTACGTGATTAGTCTTCCATGCGAGATGGAGTTTAGGTTTGACTAAAGCCACTCTTCTTCCTTTTTGTTCCTGCTACTTCACTCCTGCTCTCCGTCTTCTCTCTCACCCCATCTTTCTCAGCAAGTTGGCTGTCCCCTGGCTGAACCACTTCTGTTTAATATGAGTTCATACGTGTGTGTGTGTGTGTGTGTGGGAGAGAGAGAGTGTGTGTGTGTGTGCATTCATGCTAAGCCATCAATCGATTCTCAGACTGTAGCCGAGGCTTTAACTCAGCAGCCTTGCAAAGTTTCTTTACGTCAAACATCAAGCTGACTGGGAAATACCACGAGTTTCAGGACAAACAGACCATGTTCTCAGAGTGGAATGCCCAAAAAGCATGTACCGTAGTAGTTTACATATTTCCTATATTTCCTGAAGCTGTAACTGATCTCATATTTTGCATGACTTAAATTATTTAGTAATCTGCAGCATCATACCCAGAATGTCTTGAGTTGGTGGCAGTTTAGCATTTTGTTGATTGCTCTCATTTTGTTTGGGGCATTTCTACAGATACTTGGCTGGACTGGAATTCGGTGGTGGACTAATTTGTTTTGCCCCAAAAACAACACACTTACAACTACAGTTGTTTTTTTTAATCATACTTTTAAATTGCTGCTGATCCCTTTAAAGGAGGGTACTTAAACGATTTAGTGTTGCACTTGCATAATGAGGGCCTGCAAGAGGCAGAATTTAAAAATAGACTTGTCAACATCCATTGTGATTTAGGTCCATGGTATGGGTCTAGCTGCAAAAATGCTAGATCCTGCAATTCCCACAATGCAGCTTGATTAGCACAACATAATCAGGATCTTTATTTGTTTGTTTGTTTGTTTTGTTTTACTTCTTCCCCCCGTCAAGAAATAGCTTTGACATCTTTTTACATGTCTTATGTTGACAAACAAAGGATGAGCAATGATGGCCTTTGTTATCAGGTACATTATTATGTAGATACCACCTACATAATAAGGTTGTCACATAATTCTAATGATGCCAAAAGAGTTGACAATAAGGACTGATACATTTTCCTTTAGACGTAATTAGACGCATGTGGCTCAGTGCACTCTGTTGTTAATTCTGTAGCTGTGTTGCTGTGTTCAAGAACTTTCCTTCAAATAAGCCGTGATTAAGTTTAATTAGATGTGCTAATAACTCCTGTGGGCTTTAAAATGAATGTTTATCTCGGCCATCCTCAATCTAAGTAGAATTTCGACAAAAACTGTCAACTAAAACTAAATACAAGTGATCTTATTTTAAATGGAAACAGGGGCAGTCAAGATTGATGAGGTAGTTGGGGGACGCCAATGCATTTTTCCTACACCGCCGTGATGTTGACCAACTGTAAACAGTGCTGTGCTCTAGGGACAAATACAATGTCACTGTTTCCAACAAAAACACACACACACACACACTTTTAATGGCCATGTTCTTCCAGAGCTTAAATGTTTTACAGCCACATCGTCTTTCAGTACGCCAAGACAAAGCTCCAGGAAGTCAACGAGTGAGAAATTATAGAATAATTATGATAATATGGATAAACATTAAGCATGGTGGCTTCTTTATTTGCAGCGTAATGCGAGCTAAATCAATAATTGCTCACACTGCAGTTTCACTGAAATCAATATATTCTTATTAAAGGTTTCACACACGCACAGTTTCTGTTTCTGGATAGCGTGCGCGCCGAAACCCTTGAGCATAATGTGGACAGTGAGGGTAAAATCCTGTCGATATGCATTTATGTGTCGTTCGATTCCATTGGCTATAATTTACTACATTATTAGGAACATGAAATATTGATAACACCTTGACTAGCCCAGGGGGCTTCTACAAGTTTAGTGGTCCACTTTGTCATTAACATTTTCATTGCAGATATGTATCTGCTTTTATAGTATCATTATATTTTAATATTTCAGTAAATGATGCATTACTTTTTTATACCCCTGAGGATTTGATCAGTAAAAGTGTTTTTCCATCGACCTTCTGGTCTTTCATTGTTTTACAACCAATAGCAGATCATGTGATGCATCTGATAAATATTTCTATACGACAAAAACAAGGCTTTCTACATTCTATGTCCAGATGGTGTCAGATGTCAATAATGAAACATCATTCCAATGTCCTGAATAATTCCTATTCCATAAAATGAATGTTGTATGCCTTGCTGAGGGTTTATTGACCTGTTCTGTGTCTGCCATTATTATTTTATCAGTGGTTTTACACATGCATGTAGACACGACAATGCAATATGTGGGCTTACATGCAAAGAGATAAAATATACAGTATTTACTGATCATCAGAGCATCTGAGCATCAAGTAAATTGAGCACAGACCCCGTACATCTAATTCTATGAGTGTATTTACAGACAAGACAAAGCAGCAGCTCACCATCTTGTTTCTTCTACATTCATAGCATCGAGATCTTGTTTCACAAACTTACATTGTTGGCCCTTTTCCACCAAGGCATTTTGAGGGCCGGTTCGGAGCCGGTGCCCGATCGCTAACCAGTTCTTCCTGTTTCCACTGACAAAGAGCCGGCTCTCGGCCTGGAAAACTGGTTCCCGAGCGGCCCCAACTCCTTGCTGGGCTGGAACCGGCCCCGGAGAAGGTCTTGCTTATGTTAGGGGCTGGGGGCGGGGTTAACGCTGTTCCCGGTAAGTTTCATTTTTAAATTGTTTCACCTCGTTGCAAACCAACAGCACATTTCTGTTTTAACATCTGTGTTCACAGCGTCGTGGACACGTTTGTGATTAAACCGCTGTTCTCTGGTTTGTGTTTGTAGAGCTGTCGGACATCGGCGATATTGAACGGAGGTCCAACCTGCAGATGACTAAACATCAAACACTCCGATCTATTGATCACACACAGTTCTACACTTTAAAAAATGTGATTTTAGTATTTTGTGTATTTTATTGTTATTGTATTATTTGCCAAAATAAACACTTTTTCTGAAGAGACATGTCTGCTATGCTTGAAATGAGCGCTGCGGGGAAACCTCAGACGTATACAGTGACGTAATGACGTGGCTCTCTGGGCTCTCTAGCAGGTGGAAACGCAAACAGGTTCTCAGACGGTTCGCAAGTTGAACCAACTGCGAACCAGCACGGGCACCGGCCCGGTTCCTGAACTAGGTTCGCATTGGTGGAAAAGGGGTATGAATGTGTCTTTCAATTGGATCTTGCATGTGTTAATGTGGCGGCCGACAAATCGGCTTTTTGGCTGCATAATAGGGGGAATTTTCGAGCTGCGGATCCCCTAATCCATTGTGAATGAGCACTGGCTTGATTGAAAGTGTCTCTTCAAGGAAGAATTATGACAGCTAAAATAAATATCCTGCCCAAACCCTTGTTTTACATGGAGCCAATCCCAACATCAAATTTGAATTCCTATGAGATGATAATTCCCAAGATTTAACTTGTTATTGTCTGGAGTTCATTTCATTTCCAATTTGGGCTTGAAAAGGATGAAAAGTCTATTTGAGTTTTATTACAGCACATATAGCTAACCCACAAAGGGTTCAAGACTCAAATTAGTTGTTTTGATTATACGCCTACTGTAAGTTATCTATAGCACGCTGTATCATAGCAGAAAGGTTGGCAGAATTATTTCAGCTTATTTAAAGTTCAGACTGTATAACTTCAAAGTATATTGTGATAAGAAACTCCTTTTGCATTCAACTCAGTTCTCTCAGGTGTATCAAACTGTCAGCATAGGTGATGCTGACAGTAATGGATGCCGTTTGTTTCAGGATCTCGCTTTGAGATTTACAAAGATAGCATATTTTGTGTACATCAGCCTCCCCACTTCCTATGAACCCAGTACATTACATCAACATACAACATACATCAATATACGTTTTCTAGGTTCTAACACTTTATTATGAGTTTTTAAATGTCTCACATTTTCAATTGAAGCATTTTTTTTACCATCTTACATGTACACTGAATTAGAAGTTCTGCATATCATACAATCATATTATGTTCCTTTGTAATTTCTTATATATTTCTTATATTTTTATTTTAAAGTTGAACCAACTTGACTGTTTCCCTAGTGTGTTGTTTTCCCATTTGTCAATGGGTATTACAAAAACATGAATCAAAATGTAAATTTGAAAGTACTTTCTCTGGTAAAACAGAATCTCATATTCACCCATGGATACTAGGGGGATTAAGAACAATGGTCCCGTCTCAAGGAATTTCAAGTGGAATGAAAGAAGAAATCATATCGGCTGGAATACAACATTGTGTATTGTGAATAAAGCCTTTCAAGGGAATCAAATTATATCTGGTTAAATGCCTTCCACACACATATACATAGGTCCAGATGGGTTTTTAGGTCATTGCCGTGCCTCAAGCAGAGCAGAGGGTATGATGTCATCTCAACCTGTTGCGACGTTGTCTCTCGGCATTCCGGAAAAACCTGTTGACTGACCTTTACCGTGAATGTCCACTGAACAGTGAAGTTCACAGGCAGGTTGGCAGCCTGTTCATTTGGAAGAGAGCTGATGATCACCATTCAACAAATTCAAAAACAAGAACATGTTTTGCCAATTATTTTAGATGCAAGCAAAGTACAAGCTACTGAAAAAAATATTGTGAACATGAAAATTCCTGAATTAATTTTTACTGTTTTTATTTATGCAAGGTCATTAACAGAAAAGAGATGACATTTTTCAAGTGAAAACTTTTCTCAGTTTTTTTCAGTTTATTTATTACATTTTCTCAAACATAGAACAGTCTACGTGAGAATTTGAGTGCAGAATCAACAGGAACTTTAACGATGGTAATTGTGCCATAATCTTCTTGTTTGGTTATCCCCCTTTCAAGATCACCAAAGCCCTTCATTGTTTCTCATAGTTTAAATCTATTTAGACTGCCCACAAATGCATACATTGCATGTCCTTTCCTTGCAAGGAGTTAAGAGATCTGTAGAAGTCTAAGAAGACTTGAAAAATTAGCATTTGGCTGTGGACAGACTCCCTCCCGTCACACTGCATAATGGCAGGAATACCTCTAGCAGCGTCCTCACTTCTTTTCTGCCATGATAACAATTCCTTGCTGTGTCACATAGCCATCGAATTCTTCACCTATCATGTGGTAATAGTGTTATTTCCTGCCTTTTTTGCAATCAGCTGATCTTAAATTGTGACAGGGACTGAGTCTTTCAAGGTTTTTAATGTCCATCTCAAAATAATGTAATTGGAATGATGTTGTTTCTTTTTTCCAGGAGGAGTAACTAATAGCGGTGCATTTTTATATAAGCTTTAATGGCTTCCCAAACAAAAGGAGAGACAGGATTTAAAAACCAGTCCAGTTTCTCATTAATTCATTTGATTAAGTCACTATCATTAACTAGATGGCAGGGGAATCTCCAACACTTGGGGTTAACGTGAAGATAATTTATAGGTGTTTGGAGCGATAGGGGAGCGTGGTCTGAGCATATTAAATATTCACTGGATGAGACCAGATAGATTTTTGCTGCATGAATAAGGAATGTGTCAATCCTAGAGGAGGTGTTGTGTACAAGCGAGTAGAAGCTGTGCTCATGTTAAGACTTATGTCCATCCCGGCATACGTGGAATACATTTAGTTCTAATTATTAGCTCAGGTTAAAGGTTTAGAGATGGAGGAGGTCCTGTCAACAATGGGCAGGTTAAAATCATCACCAATTATAGGCGATGGTGTTTACAATACTTTCAATAAAGAGGTTCACGTATAATTCAGGGGCATCTCGGTTTGGTCGATAGCAAACCGTCTTAAAGACTTAAACATATCTGCCCCACCTTTCAACTTGTTCTGCTTGGACCTTAAGCGTTCCAGCTCAGAAATGTGTACGTTATAGTCGCAGACATATAGTTGACACAGCAGCATGGGAAGTATATTGGTGAGTTATGTAAACTAAATGGCCTGAGTACTACCCAACCCTTCTCCAAAAAGTATGTTGTGAACTTACAAAGGAAGTCTTAAAGCAAATGTTCAAGGTCCATTGAATGATACCCATACAATACTTCATAATACTCTGTACTTAAAAAAACACTGACTTTGGAGGATAACTTCATTTGGACAATTGAGACACTGTGAGGGGTAAACCCAACTGCTGAGAATATGTAACTCTATATATTGAATTAGCTTTTTTCTTCTTTTGTTTTAATTATATAAAACATGAATACACAAAGGGACAAACGGAACAAGAAGAAAAAAAACACAATCAACTATACCTGTGCCAACATCATTAACTAAAACATTTACATCATTTTGACTGCTCCATGAAAGGATATCCCAAAAAAACTAACTGAAAGAATGGGGGCCGCCGATGGAGAGCATTGTGCCGAGCATTCCATAATCTCTGACCCACATGAAGAGACGCGGTTCCAAAATCTAAAAACATCCCCATACCACATGCAAAAATGTACCAGATGTTGCAGGCGTTGCAATATTTACATTTACATTTCTGCTAAATGACCTAAATGTAAATATTGCAACGCCTGCAATTAGGAGATTATTTGTCCCGCTTTCATCAGATATGGTTTGCAAAGGGGTGCATTTTGTTGTCAACATCAAGTTTAATGTATCGTCTGGGGAATTGGGTTTCTTGAGGAAAGTCATATATTGGATCAGACTCAAACCCAAATACCTGTGTGATATAATAATACATCTTTTTCTTCTTCTTCGTATATTGTAAATGAGACATATGGCACCATACGTTGAGGAAAGTATGGAGACTGTGAATGTCTGTCATACTGCAACTCTGTAAATCTGAGTTTGTTCACATGGGTGGCAACAAGTTCATACCACTAATGCCGTGATGGCAACGGCTTCCCCTCATTGAAATGCAGTGAGTTACCACATAACGCTGTGAAAGCCCCTCAAAGGGAAAACTACTCCCATTTTTGAAACTCTCACATTGCATTTTCATAGCAGCTAATGCTCAGTAACTCATCTCCTTTTTCATCTACATCAGTGCATCGGTGCAGTTCTTTGAATGAATCAGTCATTGTAGTAGTTCATTTAAGTACATTGTACAAAAAGACACAGATTTTAAAATATGCAGAAGGATAACGTTTCAGTATCGATATTTTTACTGTTTCATTATTAAGTATTAATCTTGTTCCAAACAATAGATTCAGTGGATGTCTTTGTTGTTGCAGCCATGCTTTGTGTCTGTAAACCACCACCACCGGAGGCCAAGGCTATGCAGCTCCAGCATCGTTATGCTCCCTGAGCATATGAAACTTTTAACGCATATGAACTTGTTTTTCTTCCTGACTGACTGTTTTTACCTGGTAACCTGCTATCTCATGTTGACATGATAGCAGAACTGAGCCTCCTTAGTGAGGTATTAAAGATGCTTTTTCAGTGTTCAAACTTTAATTGGTTTTGAAGAATAGCAATTAGAGGGAATGCACTACAGTGCCCTTAAAACCGACTCAGATCACATTAAAACAGTGTGGATGAAATGACACCAAATATAAGTAGTAAGATTTAGGAAAAGTTCCTTCTTTGTCACATTAGTGCTCTACACCTCTTTTATCTATTTTATGATTTGACTGCCATGCATAAATTAAGTTTATTATCATCCATTCTTTAGTCACTGAGAGACTATTACCTTTGTGCCGAGTTGTCAGCCTGAAATGCAGCAGGCTGATGTGGAGATAAACTCAGCTGATTCATCCAGGGGAGGGGGCTGCACCTGCTGACCCCAAATCAGAGACGATGCAGGGAAGCATTCAGGCAGTGACCTTTGACCGTTCATTGATTCAGTCACATGTCACATGGAACAGAGAATTGATTGCTCGGAAATTGCATTTCTGTTGCCAACAGGATGGATAGCGATCGAGATGCATTGTGGGGAAAATAAACACTAGGGCAATGCGGCTGTGCGACAAAAGCTTATAAGATGCACAGGCTCACTGTGTAGTTGGCCGTAGATCCACCAAGATGTTAGAAAAGTAAGAGAGAAAGAACACACCATCAACGGCGCTTCCATGAATCAAGGACAAGTGCTTGGTAAACACACTGTGGCAGGAGTGAAATGTTTTTTTTCGCTTCCGATTCTGAAAGGCAAAGCATACACCATTCAAATAAGTAAAAAAGCTTAGTGACTGATTACGTCAAACCGCCGTGTGATTCATGTGACAATCGTCAATCCTACGCAACCAACCCTCATCCATCCGTCCATCTATCAATCACCGCTCATCCTGTTCAGGGTCGCGTGGGGGCTGGAGCCGATCCCAACAACCATAAGTGACGAGCACAATTCAAAACATAATTGACCGTTCTTTATGTCCTGTCCTCAAACAGAGACCAATCATAGCGCAGCATTAGCCAGCTCTGACCAGGGCCCAACCAAATAACTGGATATGCTGGTTTTCTGCATTGTCAGGCTAGTTTTCTGGATTTTGAGCTCGTCACATTATGCAATAGTGATACTCGCCACGTGGAGAGACTGGGAGGAGTATGTATGTTTCTAAAATGTTTTTTTTTTTCCCAAAAAGAAGATAATATGTATGCAGGGAGTTCAGTTAATGATGGCGTGGGCCCCTCAGCAAAGGGTCAGTTGTTTTCAAATTCTATAGTTTGCACATAAGAATGTATTCTCTAGCACAAAGCCTGACTGTGGACATATGTGCGTGTTCACAAACAGATCCAAGCAGGCTCACACTATAAATCATGTGCTGAAATAGAAACATGAACAACCCTGAAACACCTACACACACACACACACACACACACACATCAAACACCCTGACCTCCCACACGAGTGTCCCCTGGGTTTAATTTTGGTAGGAGGTTTTTTTTGTGGACATTTGTGGAGGAATCTGTGTTGTAGGTGGCACTGAGGCAGGAGGGCTGAAGAGATGAATACACAGAAAAGTGCGAGGAGCGAAATGGATTCCGAGGGAACGATAGAGGCAACATAAAAGTGAAGGAGGATATTCAAAGAAAGAGGGAAAAGCGGAGAGAAATGAAAACAGAGGGTGGGATGGACGGAACGAGATGACAAAGGGTGATAAATGCAGACGAGGGCAGCGGCGTGGCAGTGAGATAGATATAAGGAGAGATGGAGTGAGAAGGGGGAGGGAGAGATGTGGGGAATGGACGAGAAGTCGAGGCGATTCTTGCAGCCTCTGCATTGTAGGGCCAAGGTCAGAAATAAATAATGAAGCGGACAAAAGAATGAAATAAATGAACGGACTGATAAATGGAGGAGTACAGGAAGGTGAAGCTCGACCTCAGAATGTGTAACTTCAACATGAAATCCCACTTTGCATTTGCAAATTAACAGTGTCGCTGTCACGCCGGTGAGGTAATGTCTCGTCTTGGAGTGCCCAAGTTTGACAGTCGCAGAATTTTTCTCCACTGAATATATTTTTATCCTGCAGCAATCCAATTACCACAGAACATTTTTGTTGTTGTTTTCACGTGTGTTGTGTTACACTCACACAGATGGCACCAAACAAACAGTTCTGCCACCTGTAACTGAGCAGTATATTGTTTTATCATCAGCCGATTGCTTCGTAAGCATTTGATTCAAGACGGATTAATAATGAGCTCTTGGAAGATTAATGAAAAGCTCATTAATTATACATCAGTTATATCCCAATTATTGGTAACAGATTAGCATTAATTCACAATAAAAACTCTAGACATATACCGGGCGTCACCAGGGGAGCTTAAATCTCTCTAGTTCCATTAGTTCAAACCAAGTTGTGTAATGGTCAATACCCCAGAATAACAAGAGAGCATAGAAACGTGGGAGCAAATCTCTTCAGAATCAACAGTAGATAAAAGTTTGTTGGTCAAGAATCCAAAACTGACTTCAAAATCATAAATTTTCTGATATGAATGCTGCTCCGTAACATTGGTGGTGCGTTTCAGATTCTTGTTGATTGTGTGATTCATAGTTGGCTTTTTTTCCTCCTCCTTTTTTTCAATCCATACTTCTCCGAGAAGGCAGTAGTAAACTGAGCTGAGAAGCTTGAAGCGGTGGCTTGGGCAGCCACGTTTTTTAGTTTGAAAAGCAACGCTTGAAAAGAGACACAATCACATATACACTATATTGCCAAAAGTATTCACTCACCCATCCAAATAATTAAAATCAGGTTTTCCAATCACTTCCATGGCCACAGGTGTATAAAAGCAAGCACGGAGGCATGCAGACTGTTTCTACAAACATGTGAAAGAATGGGTCGCTCTCAGGAGCTCAGTGAATTCCAGATTGATGCTGTGATAGGATGCTACCTGTGCAACAAGTCCGAGAAATTTCCTCGCTCCTAAATGTGTGTGTAAATTAAATTATTGGAATATGGCATGTACAGTGCCAGATACAGATTATGACAATATTGCATTAATTCCATCAACTCCTCACTGGCAGCTGGTAAACCTAACCAGTTTTAAAAGTGACAGTGTTTATAAGGTTATATAAACCAGTTTTGGTTACGCAAGAAACCTCACCAACAACATAACATATAAGTGATAAAGTAAAAAAAAAGGGTGGGGAATTTGCCTCCATTAAAAATGTACTCCTGCATGCTGCGTCGACATTATTTTGCCACTTGTATCTCAGTTGGGAATCTACTTTTTTGGGGGAGAGCAGGCAGGACTTCTTCCTCTGCTTCTCACACATACTTCACTTCTACTTTTAACATAGCACCAGTGCCATCTTCTGTTGGCGTCTCACTTTCCGTTTTTGGCATCAGTTTCATCCATCGTCATGGTTATCTGACAGACCACGGAAGAATCACTTCATGCACACACATGCAGATGCACATTCCTCACCCATTGGTTTTCTTTCATTTCCATCGTCCCCTCCCTTTTTTCTGTCAGTCTCATTTTTTCCAAAAACTCCAGGCCTCTCCGTGGCATCAATTTCTACAGATGTTCATGTAATGATTTTGACATCATTCAGCAGGAAATCCATGTTTAATGATGCTTATTTAGAGTGACTTGCACAATATGTTCTTTGTATGGGTCGTAATTTTCTCCTTTTTTAAAGTCCTACAGCTCCAACAAACATTAATAAATCAAGTGAGACACAAAAAGGTTATACACTAACAGAAAGAAAAAAACACACCCAGTGGAGTGTATTTCATCATATTGAGCTGTTAATAAAAGCAAACAAGCTTAAAAGCAAAAGGATTACATGGATTTGTCTCACTTGTGGTGACATATACACCAAAAGTGAGGCAAATCCAAGTAATAGCTAGGAACAAAAAAAAACTGGGTTGACAGAAGAAGAGCACAGCTTGGAGAGGTCAAATGGTTAAACCTTTGCAGTGAATTTAATGAATGGAGGTTATGTTGAATCTTTGGGTGCAGGGGCTATTTTTCTTCTATAATTGACATACGTACATGCACAGGGACCTGCCTGATGGAAAACGCCATTAAAAGGCTTTATTAAACCATCATAAGTCAGACCCTTCCTAGAATCACATGCTACATAATAGAGTAAATGAATTCATCATATTCAAACAAAGAGTGAGACAGGGATGGTCAACAAGGTGGTTTGTATCTGTCTGCAGATAGGTGGAGGGGTGGAGGGAAAAGAAAGAATTGGATTTTTAGAGGGATGGCAGCTAAATTAAGCCGTAGTGTGGTACAGATGGAGAATGGCTTCAGGGTAATTATTTCCTGGCTGGTGGACTGGAAGGAGCAAGGGCTCCTTCATTAACTGGCTGTTCATTACTGATGAATAGAGGGATGTACACACACACACACACACACACACACACACACACACAAGCCTGCACAGTCATAAGAGCACACACCCTTATGCTTATACATTCACAACTATTTAATCACTCTCCCCAAAATGGGTCTGGAATGCTGATTTGGTGTTGTGGTTATGAAAAATATAAATAAGGTGTCATTCTCTCCTCCACTGATGAAGATGAATATACTTGAAGGTTAGAGTTAAGGTTATATAATTAAAAGGAAGTAAGGTAAGGGATTTGTGTCAGGAGTCATTGAGGTGGCTTATTGCTGTGCAATTTTGCTCAGAGTTAGATGAGAAGATGACAATGAATATGAAGCTACAGCCAGCAGCCGGCTGACTTAGCTTAGCAGCCCCCCAAACGGGGAAACGGCTAGCCTGGGCTCGACTGAAACGGTATCAAAATCGCCCGCCCATCCCCTCTAAAATGAGTGTCCAAACTTCTTGTTAAGCTAAGTAAACTGAATGCAGCATCATACTTAGTGCATTTAGAGCACAACTGTGGTGTCAGACTTCTTCTCTTCCTGTCAGTAAGAAAGTATAGAATATGTTGAAGTTTTCCTTTCAGAGATTACACTCCTGTGCAAGGAGTACACATGTATGTCCACAAAACCCAGTCACCCATCAGTTTTAGTGTAATACATTGCTATGACTGGTGTCCACGATCAAATAACATTATTTAAACGTCTGCATGAAATCCCATTAACTGTAGCCTTTAGAATGATTATGTCCACAAACAAGTGATGGTGTAATCTGAGTGATTTGAAGCATGAGTCTCTGAGATAAGTAGGCACTCAGAAAAAGAGTAGCATTAGGTTTATCAGTTTAACAGGAGATTTGAAGCTTTAAGTTGAAAGGATTGAGAGAGAGAGGGGGGGGGGGGGGGTTGGGGGAGTGTTGGGGGGAAGGGGGGCGCAAAGCAGCCTTGTTTATGCCTCTCATAAAGGGCTTGTCAACTCTGTCAGCCCAGAGGAGAGAAACCAATTTGCAAGCTGACACCTTGTGACGTGTGTGTGTGTGTGTGTGTGTGTGCGTGTGTGTGTGTGTGTGTGTGTGTATGCATGCCAATGCACAACCAATGCCCACAGATTCTGACCCGTTACCACTTCCTCAACCATACACTGCAGCTATACAAACTCACACGTATGCACAGAAATAGAGTCAAAGGAACACGCGGATGTCATGCAGAGAGAGATACCGAGGGCGTAGAATATGCACATGGCTTGCAGAAACAACTGCACAAGTCGCACACACAATCACCCTCAGACATAACAAGTGCTGCATTTGAATGCAGATGAGCACCTGGACGAGGGTTGCTGCAGGCTGTCCATTTAGGAGAGTCATCACCCGCCTTTTCCATCTATGACACCTGCAGACACCACAGTCACTTGTCATTTATCTCAGACACCTGAGACAGGGAGAGAGGGAGAGACGGGCGTTGAGAGAGGAAATGAGGACAGACAGAATGTAAAGAAAAGCAAACAAATGGAGCTCTTATAGCTCTTATGCGCATAAGCAGACATCCACATATTTGCTTTTGTGCTTCAGTTTCTTTCTTGGTGTGTGTTTGTGCTTACTATTGTACCCTCACATCTATTATATAGAAATGTTCCTGGTGAACAAACCTTCAGACCTAAATTGTGTTCCAAGGTTGTGAAAAATATAATAATGACTTTTTCCCATCCTTAATGCAACCAGAAATGTGAATCAACAAAACATTTTTTTAATAAAATAAAATAAAATAAATAAATTGTACATTTGTTTGTCCATTTTAATGGACATCGGGTCCAACCAGTTGTTAAAATACCAACATTATATGACAACATCATACATATTTTTGTCTCATTATTGTCACATTGACATCACATGGAACATGAACTTGAATAGTTTAAATTGTGCTTTTTTTTAAGGTCCAAACAGTTTAAAAAAATAACATCATAGATTTGTTTTTGTTTGCAGATTCTCAAGCAAAAGCTTGAGAATCTGCCAATTCTGTCACTTTAGCCTCATTTTCTGTCCATATATTCATATTCATATTTGAAACAGTTTCTCTGTGACACAAAGCAGAAGTGCACCTTGCACTTGTCACAGTAGACATACGTTTTTTTCTGAACAGCCTGGCAATGCTTCTTTTTTTGCATCAGAATTTGGTGTTTATACCCCTTGACTGCATTTTGTTCTGCATATAGATGTCATTGTTGTCATCGGCTGGAACATTTCACTGGGAACATACTGCTTGAAGTAGCCAGATGGTGTTAGTGGTTCAGGAGCAGGAGCAGGACATTCCCATGTCGTGTTTACTGGGGTAAAGGGTACGACGCCACTCAATATCACTCTTCTTCGTGACGTTTGCAAGAGGGCCACCCTCAAGTAACAGGTTTCTATCTGCCTCCTCAGGCTCATAATCCTCTCTGTCTTCTTCATCCTGACCTTCCCCTGGCTCAATCTCAACTTCTTCCCCTACCAATGGTACCTCTGCCTCATTCCTGTCTTCCTCTGAACACACTAGCAACACTAGTCTTCACTAGCAAAACATTATCTGTCTGTGCTATGTCACCATACTGTTCCTAAGTTTGTAAGGGCCCTAAACTTTGTATTCATTTTATTATATATGTTTTAAATCTTATATGTGATATTATGTGATGTTTATACTAAACCATGACTCATTTTCAATATGACATTCACTGACTTTCTACACTCAGCAACCCTTGTAAATCTATCAGCATCTCCATCTTTCTCATCGCTTCCAAAAATGTCAATATAAGAGATATTGGTAACACTCAGTTCAAGGACTTCAAGGGCTGTATATTCTGCATATGGAATATTTTCATTTCATTATCTTGCTCTGATTTACTGTTTTTATAGTAATAAGGTCATTCATTAATACTGTGGAATTGAGTTCAATAACATGGTCTTAAGTCATACATTCCATCTTTCAATATTATATGAAATCTTTGAAATATCTATAAATGTGAATAGAATTGTTGAAAATGATCCTTACTTCGACGTGTGGGGTGAAATCCTGCCATGCCTCTCTTCAGTGTGGTGTATTTTTTTCATGTGGCAACAAGCTAAGCTATACTGCCGTTTGATTGGTTGTTAAACGTCCAATTCAATGGACTTGAGGGTTCAAGTGGTATTAAATGTTCCAGAAAGTAAAAAAAAAACAACTGTCATGTGACGTCCATTGTAATGGATATAGGGTCATACTGACTATCAACAATTCAATGTTGCAAAGGGAAACCATATTAATGTGTGTGCATGTATGTCAGAGCTAGAAAGAGAAAAGTAATGGCTCACTTTTTTTTTGACATAGACTTTTTGTATCCGAAAGCCCCAAAATAGATATGAAACATCCCCACAATAAGATGCAACAATTAATGAAGCGGCTATTAAAACATGTTTTTCCAATATAAAGCTGATAAGAAAATCTAAATCCCAAACAGTGACACAAACCAAGCCAAAATATGATTTAGCGCTGCTGGCTGATGCTGCATCCTGAAATCCTCCGTAGAAACAGTCACTGCATTATATTTTTCTATACCCTTGAGGAATGATCACATCTGGTCATTACAATAAACCGATACATCTGCAGTGACTCACCAAAGCGTAACAGTAAAGTATGTTAATACTCCTCAAGCATCAATGTGATGAGTCGACAGATGATCCAAAGTGCTTTAAGTGCTGATTCATTGGATGAGGTGGGCTTGATATTAGTGGACGTGTGGGAAACAAAAAAGAGATATGATTTCATTCATTACTTAATGTAAAATAATTAAGATGCTAGAGCTCAGACTCAACAAATGCAGGACTTTCTTCCAGGAGACTGCTGCTTGCGACCCATGTGAAATGTTAAATAGGACTAAAACTGTTAAAACTATGGTTGACAAGAACAGTTAACAGGTCGATGTACAAAGGCTATTTTAACTTATTTGGGATTGCAGAGAGAGTAAAACATATTTTTCTGCAGATGTTTTTTCTGGACCAGGGACCTGATGGCAGTAACTGGAACGATTGTTGGACGGGGTTAAAGGGGTCCTGCATGATCCGAGTGGCTTTCTTCATCACTGACCGAGTGTACAGTTCAGATAAGGAAGTTTTGGGTGAACCAATTATTTTCCCGTCCTGATTGCGCTTTGTGTTTAGTAGTGAGGGCAATGTACCAGAATGAGACACTGAAGGTGAGTACAGATTCAATTTGTGACCTTCAAACCGTGGTTGAAATGCTCTTGGGGACATTACGCTTGAGCTTCCTCAGCAAGTGGAGGCTGGTGGACGCTGCTGGTCTGGGTGCTGGGAAAGGGACAGGCAGGTGTCTATCTGTGCCCCAAGGTATTTAAATGATTGTGTTTGTTCTACCAGCTGGTCTTCTATACTTTGGGGTTGGCAAAGTTTTTTTTGTGAATCTGCTTTTTGTCTGCTCGGAACAGCACAGCTCCTTGATCTTGGAGGTGTTGAGCTCGAGGAATCTTTTGTAAGCACCAGGTTGTTTTCTACCTGATGGTATTCAGACAGAGCATTGGTGATGATGGAGGTGTTGTTGGTGTAAACAGAGAAGAGAGAAAAACATTAAAAAAAAACATAACCTTGAGGGAGCCCTGTGTTTTTGTGTGGACAGTATTAAAAGTAGAAGACATGTCCATGAATAAAATCACAGTGTCTAGAAGGTTCAGGGAGGCACTGAAACAGTCGGAGACCCGACTTACCTGAGCGTGAGTCTTTCAACCTGTCGGGACCAAAAGCTTTGTGTGCATTGACTCTGCTCAGATGGAGGTTATCTGTTCATTTCTGGCGAGGGCTTGGTGGGATGGGCATGGCCGAACAAAATGATGTGTATGAACCACAGACTGTCTGTGGTACAAACAACAAGGTCACTGCTGTAATATTGTCCTTGTTGTGGTTACATATACATCATGTATATAATCATCCAAGTATTTATTATGCTGATCGATATGACAAACATTTGGTTTCACATTTTTTATTTATTTTGAACATAATAATAACAAAACATGAATAAAATGAGTGGCTAATATGGCAAAATGTCAACAAACAATGTCAGATACAATATACATATTTAACATAAATAAATATAACATGTGTGAAAAGGAGTGGGAACAATACACTTACATGGTCCTATCGTTCCTCCATAATTTAAAAAATGAACTCGATATCTATCATATTAACTTTTGTGACTGTTAGCCTATATTCCTTTTTTATTTTCAATTCCAACCTTGGTAATGAAGTAATCATTTTCACTGGGTTGCCCATGTTCAAGATAAGGTAATCCCTTATTAGTCCCACGGTGCAGACATATGCAAGGTTACAGTAGCGAAGGGAATTGTGCGATGACAGGAAGCATCAGTTAAAAAGGGCAAGATAGACCTACAATAAATAATTAAATGGCTGAACGGTTAAATTCACAACATTATACGGAAGAAATATTAATACTGATACCGCACGAGTGACTTTTCAGTTGTTTTTTTGTTTTGTTTGTGCGGTCTCCTGGAAGAGGTGTTAATTGTATGTATGACAGCAGCTGGAAGGAAGGTAACTCACTCTCACACAGTTGGTGAAGCAGCCTTTCACTGAAGGAGCTGATTATAAAACCTGCATGAAACAACAAGAGGTGGAAGAGTAAAATGCACTTTCTTGTAGCACATTGTAGATTAATTGTGGCAGATAGTTTACATGTTTTGACTTTCGACCACAGTTTGACTTCCCAGCTGTGTGCATCACTTGTTGCTGTCCCCTGGACATGGTTCTGTTGAGTTGTTGCAGCGTTTCTTTCTAATTGCTGTGCATGTGTCGTCAAGTCGATGTTTTAGCGTGGCATTGTTAGTACATGTTCTGTAAATGCTGTGCGCTGTTTTTTTTCATTTACAGTGCATTGGTCTTTCAGGGGCATTGTTTTGTAATGGATGTATAATATTTATAGATTCAATTCTTTATTGTAATACTTGTCCGTGTATTCTTTATCTTATCTGTCCTGATTTGTTCTCCTCTTCCGCAGCAGATACTTCTATTTATTTGTAAGTTCATTGAGAGAGATGCAAACAAACTCAAATTCCTTGACCAATGCACTGTAAATGAAAAAAAATAGCACATAGTTCTGATTCTGACTTGGCCTTCCTACTGAACTGTTCCACTAATTCCTTCACCCAATCCTCTTCATACAAAAAAATGTTTTGAACCACACATTTTTTCGTGTCCTTGGAGATCCATTTCTCAAAGTTTGGATGCAGTCTTATTTGTTTGGTGGAAGTGACAGTGTTCTCTCAATATGAAAAATCGGAGGTCAGTACATAAGCCTGTAAATTCACCAACGCAATCATTAAAAAAACATTCCATTCCAGTCAATCAATTCAAAACACCCCTTTATTCCAAACTTGGATGTTTTTTTTATATTATGATGATTTTTATGATTTCTCTTTTCAGCAGTGAGTTGTACTTTGGCAGTAACAGAAGGATTGTGATATGAGTTAGGAACGTTGCCATCACACAAGTCCAGCATTTTCTGCTTTCCGGTGGGAGTTTTTACTCCAGATTGGGCAAATGTCGTGATGTCACATCTGTTAAGATCCCCAGTTGAAATTGTTCACCAGTGTGATTGACAGCTCTGTTATAAACAGACCTGGGTACAAACACAACCATCCGTTCATAGTGCTTACAGCACTCAGTCTCTCTTGCCATGAACTTTGTTACCGATGTGTTATTTGCAGCCAAACATAGCCTGCCCCCAAATCAACTTCTGTGTTTTCCTTGTGTCTCTGTCAAAGTTTATGATGTTAAAACCATGCAGATGAAAATCTGCTGCGTCCTCAGAGAGTCGTGTCTCTGTGAAGCTGAAAATACTGGTTTGCCGGTATTCCAAGTTGAACTCAACGAGTGTGGAAAGCTTGTTCGGTGGTGATCAGACATTTGACAGGGTGATGGCAGGTGAAGGTAGTCGGCTGATCGTATCCCTCCCCTCCCTCCCCTTGTTTTCCCCTTCGTAGCCTATTTGCTTTCGCCTGTGTCCTTATAGTAAGTCCACAGGTATGTGATTAGTGGCGCATGGTTGAGTCGGTCCTGAGCAGAGTTCATTTACATGACCTAACTGGCAATCATGAGCCAGAGGCACACTAGATTGGACAACGTTAATGTTACCGTCTCAGTGAAAACACCAGAAAAACACAGAATATAGATCTGAGTAGACTCTCAGCCTGGCTCTGGTTTGATGGATGTTAGATCAGCTGTGTCTTGTCCAGACACAGCTGTGTATGTGGAGCTGTCATCCAAATATGCTGAGATTCATCGCTACTGGAAATTGCGTTGGTCAAAGGAGAGGGCGTTGAGATATCGCGATGTTGGCATTTTGAGAGACATGATGAGTGAGCTAATGAACTCGGTGCGACGAGAACATAAGGACCCCCAAAGCGGACGCCTCAGGGGGCCACAGAGGGAGTTTTTTCCATGAACCCTGCTAGACATATCCAGATCCTGCAGTTAGGCTGAATGTTCGCACGCTGAGATGATAAAGCAAGCCATTAAGCATAGAGAGCACTTAATTTCCTGTTCAATGTCTATTCAATCACATGTGGTTACATGCTTTGAATAAGAAAACTAAAGAGAGATTTTCATAATGTGGAGTGAGGACACCACAGAGCCATCCTTCCCATTGAGAAGAACATGTTTTGTTTTGCCACCTGGTGAGCAATGCAATCTAGCAGCTTCTCTTTGAAGGGGTTTCTGGGCAAGACAGGCTTGGAGGCTCTCCCCATGGAGATGAAGGGACCTTCTTAGGAAAAAGACAGAGACAAGTGACTCAAATTGATAAGAAAAAAGAAGCCTCCCTTGTCTGATATAATATTCCTACTTATCCCCCATCTGTGCTGATGGCGGCGGCTCATCCTTATTTCCTCAACATGTTTGTGTGATATTGTTTTTTGTTAAGTCACAATAAAGCCAATACACTGCGTATGAAAATGGATGCCCACAGTCATAGAGAGGGCACATTCAGACCAAAGCCCTCTATGAACTGATATTGTCTCCATGGATCAAGTAGATTGACAGATAATGCATATCTACAAACAGCCCTCAAGACATAGACACACACTTATCATTCCATTCCTTTATGCCTCTATTTCTCTGTATCTCTCAAAGACAAATACACACACACACACACGCACACACACACACACACACACACACACACACACACACAAACTTGCATTCTCCTTCAAGCTTCAAAGAGAGACCTGGAGTGGCGATGAGGACAGGGATTAATCTGAAAAAGCATCAGAAAGCTGCATTATCCACCCAGATTACCACTCCTGCTGCTCCAGGGTCAAAGGGATGCGTCTGTGTCTGTGTTTGTGTGTGTGTGTGTGTGTGTGTGTGTGTGTGTGTGTGTGTGTGTGTGTGTGTGTGTGTGTGTGTGTGTGTGTGTTAATGTGAACCTGACTATATGTATACATGTATACGTGTGTGTGGATGCGCAGACTTTCTTTGTTGGAAACTATGAAGTAAACACAACCTAATTTTCTGGCATAAAACTGGGAAGGAAGTTGGAGATAAACAAGGCAACACAGAGAGTAAATAAAAAACAAATCATAATAAACTTTTTTGAAAATAATTTTTTACCAAGCAAAGTTTGTCTGCGTCGAGCTCATTTTGAAATGCTCACACGGCAAACTTTGGGAATCAAGGTGGAGGAAGCAGCGAGGTTCCACGGCGGGGTTTGTGTTTCCAGTTTGAGATGGAGATACAGGAGTGTTCTTTAAAAATGTGATATTCTGAATTTCATTCAGGCAAAGGGAACAACATGACAGTGAATAACAGCAAGTAGCGTATCTTATAGAATGTGCAGTGTAGAAGTAAGAGATAAGGCACACAAAGCAATTATTTTCTGTTATTTATATATATATATATATATATATATATATATATATATATATATATATATACATGCTGTATTTGTAACTGTTACAATATACTGTCACAGTATGATGATCAAATCATTTAACAATGCTATCATTGATGGGAATGTCTAATAAGCAGAAAGTGCACCGCGTGTGTATTCATTTAATACTAATAATTGATGAAGACAATTAAATACCCTTGACTGAAACAGAGAGAGATCAATGATAGACATGTGAATGATGATGAGAACAATGACACAGAACCTAATTAATATGATGGATGACAGGGTGGATGATTTTGACAAATAACACTAGATAAAGAATGAGGTGAGGACGGGGGGGGGCTATGGAATAATAGGTGCTGGTGGGATGGATGGATGAAGGAATATTGAGGTCAGAGATGGATAGCGACAGTTGCTTTGACGTCTGTGGGAATGTAAAGGTGAAAGCTGGAAGGAGGTAAAGATAAGAGAGGAAACAAGGGTGAAAAATAATATGCATATTCAAAAGCTTGAATCTCAATTTAAAATATTTTTATTGTAAACATCTGCACCAACAGCAGCTCTGTGGTAAAATACAGTTGTATTTGTGTGCTTGCTGGTACATAATGAATTAAAACTCTACTGTCACTCACTCAGGTATGACAGGAGCTTTCAGCTGGCACATCTGGAAACAGTCACCCGGCCACGTTAGAGAACTAGTGTCTGTAGGCTGCAGTGTCCAAAATGGAAGATAGGTTGCTTAGAAATCTAACTTTTATTTATCATGAGAACATTTTTTTTTTTGTGCATTTAAAATGTACATAGTTTTGCATTAATTAACTATCTTTGTGTATATTCAGTTCCCTTGAGGATGATTTGAAATGAACATTAGAATAAATCTCTTTCGAAAAACACTTCCAAAGAAGAATGGTTTGCCATTTGTGATTGGAAAAACCTTCATTAAAAAATGAGGAGATACATTTTAATGAACATGAAACTAAAGAAATTAAATAATTTGTATTTTTATTATAATAAATATATTAATAATAATAACAGTAATATTATGTTCCAATACTATACGTGTAATATACAATGCCAAAAGAATGACCCATAAACGTGTCCACCAATGGTGTGCACATGGTGCAATATGAAAGAAAGGAGCCTCGAAGAGAACCACAGTAAAGCATTGTCATACAGCAGAGTGATCAAATAGCGAAGCGTAACACCTCACTGTCATGAACTGCAGAGAAAAGGAAAAAGCAGCGATATGGAACCGATGTCTTCCTTCAAGCCCTCAGACTTTACGGAGTCAAGTGTTCTCAGTGCTTCGTGTGTTATTACAAGCAGTGCACTCATCCCTTTTTAATGTGCAATGCTTTATTGATCCATATGAGGCTTGCTTTTCAACCTATACACACTCTACTTCCAGCATCGTGGCACATGAACAGTATGGTTATATTTCATCCCAAATTCAACCAGCGTGTTGCTTAAGAACGCTGAACTTCAAGTTCTCTGTAACCACCAGGCCACTCCGACACTTTTAATGACAAAACTCCACTGTTATGGCGCTCTGTGTATAATGACTCACTCTGAGAATCCAGCACTGCTGCATTGAAACAGAAGCTGGGAGTTAAAGCAAGGCCAGCAATAAGTTGTCTAATATCTCAGCATTCTGTCCCAAGATGCCCTCTTGTCTGCTTCCTTCCATTATTTTATTTTGCCGAGGCAGTCATCCTTCTCCGGGCTTCTCCGCACGCTTTTCTCTTTAACTCATTTTGCGATGAGCACCGGAGCCCTTCAGTGTGACAAACAATGAGGGTGTGTGTGTGTGTGTGTGTGTGTAACACATGTCCACGCTCTCTCACCAGGGCATGAACAATTCTTCATATTATTGCACCGTGCACAAAAGCCTCCCGCATCTGTGAGCAATCGCCCGCAAAGCAATCAGTCAGAATAAAGCAGACTCGGTGACTCTTCCCCTCAACAACTTGTCATCTTTATTTTATCCACTTTCTCACTTTAATATCCACAACAGAAACATTACATCCACGTCTCCTCGTCGGGTGAGGAAGACTTGTCTGTGTCTAGCGAGTGCATCGACTCAGTGATCCGGTCATTCATCATCGCCATAATGTTATGGATCATTGTGGGGTTTTCTTCTTTTCTTTTTTTTTATCTCCTTTCATCCTGTCTGTGTTTCACCAAGTTCACACGAGGCGAGATGAGGTGTAATACCGAGGGACATGTAATGTAATGATAAGCAGAGAGGATGTTTTGACACCAAAGAATAACATAAATGGATTAATGGATTAATGCCATGTGGACGACGGCTCTTCCTCTTGAGGTTCATCCCGGTGCGACTCGGCAAGAGTAAACATGGAAGCCTTTTCCCCCCTTCCTCTGCTAATCAGCTAGTTTCTCTCACTTCACTCTTCTCTCGCTCCCTGGCCCAAAATTGTGTCTCTTCCCCCTCTGGATATTGTTCATTAGTATAATAAATCTCTCGGGCCTTCCGAAATATTCGACTCGGTTTCTAATGAGGCGCACGAACCAAAACAAAATCTTGGGGCGATGGTGTAAGGATCAAACCTAGTTTGGAATCGAGTAGATAACGTCTTTTACCACGAGGCGAGGCCCCCACAGGTTCTCTACACAAAAGCATATCGGCCCACAATCTGTAAATGGGACAAGAACGATGTCAAAACTGAACAACAGCAAGGCGTAAATCACTTTTACACGAAGGAAAATGTCTTCTAATGTGTTCATTTTATGTGTTATACGAATGTGTTATATTAAGGACCAAGTCCCCCAAAAATGCATTAATATCCCAGTGCTGAGTTGTACCCCACCCCCTGCACTTACGCTGAATGGCTGCTCCCTTTCATGCCGAGATGCTTTTCACACAGGCCACCGTTGACATCTCCCCTGTGTGTTCCTTCAACAGATTAGCCGATGTCAGACCATATTTCTCCACACAAATTCTCCCACGGCAACCGCACACTGCAAAAAGCTCAAGCGGGGCGAGTCATGTTTGTTTCGTCAAACCTGTCATTACCCAACTCCCTTTTGCGCTGTGTAATACATGCTATGCCCCTGTGGCGTTAAAGTGAATCATATCTGTTTATTCTTTTATCTGTCCGTATGAGAGCTGGAAAAACACCATCAAACCCCTTTGAGAACTTCAAGCGAGGTCTTCGGAAAGGACAGGTTTTCTTTTGCGAAGGGCAGGGTGAGAGTGGACTTCTAAGTGACCAAGGGTATAGGTTATCTGAGAATATCTTAAGTGTAGGTAATGCTTGTTGGTGCATGTGAGTTGCCTCATTCGGTCCGTGGAGAGGCACTTCTTCAGGGTCACCTCCTAATAAATGACCGAGACTAGAATATCTGTTTCTGCCCCTCCACCCTTTGCTTCCTTCGTCTCGCTGTCCGGCAATACTGCGACTGCACAAGAAGGACGACCCTTACCTGCCACACACGTTCACGCAAAAAAAATAAAAAAATAAAAAATTGGATCGGTGCTCGCACCCGCACACAATGTGTGGTTTCTCCTGACTTACCCAGAGCTGTCCAGGGACAGATTAGCCGCGGCACAGTGTTGCCCTGCCACCTCTGACCTTGCAGAAAGTTCTAAGAGAGCAGACCCTTGGCTTACTACTGAAATCCAATTACCCGACCAAGCAGGGAGGCAAGAGAGGGGAGGAGGAGGGTATAGTGGCAGGGAGAAGAAAAAATTAAACTGAAAGTTTGCCATACTGCGGCTCTCCATTAAGCTCACTCGATTTCGATCCCTCATTCGCTGTGCCGCTTTGTTTCCCGTGCCATCGTTTACATCCCATCCCACACCATTATGCTATTTTTGTTAGACTGCATATGTTTCACGATGCCTGCAGTAAAGGACAAGACACTGAGGAGAGAAAAAGATGTGACAGTGTGGCTGGGTACAGTAAGCAAAGCAGAGCCAACTAATCAGCTTTATATTATTAGATACAAGCCACTGAGGGTTTCAAGGTAATATGAGATTGGTAATGGTTTGCACCGAATAAGAAGGAGGGGAGCTTTAAAAAAACGTTCAATTAGTACTGCATATTCATGAGTATTGTAATTGCTTCTGCAATCTTTTAAATCAGTCATCTGAAGGTTATAAAAATCTTTTACTTCCCCTATCTTTTGCTCATCTGTATCAATCAAGGTTTCAGAGTTCAGGTAGCTTTTTATCAAAGGTGTGCAGCGAGAGTTTGATGCCAGGGTCCACGTATTCCTCCTGAAGGCTCCGAAGAAAGCCTGATAACCAGCCTTATCAGCAGCCTGGGATGCAATATCACCTCCGGTCTTGTTTTTGCTGAAAAGAGATCCCCTTGTTCTTTTTTTTACATTTATATGCAGGAGCATAGCAGGTTAACAGAGCTGGATATCAGAGTGAATGGATGGGCTACAGGGTGGCTTCCACTGATACTGTACAAGTGTGGGGGTGCATGGAAGTGTAGTTTCTGATACCTTGGGCTAAAGGAGACAAAGATGAGAGGAAGAGAGTGTTTAAAGAAGCTAACTATCAACCAGTCTTTCAATGAAAGCATGTAACAGTGATGAGAAAAGATGCAAGGCTTACATCCTCGCTCACATTCATTTAGTCCTCGTGGGACTTTGTGTGTTTTGAAAAAACATTTAGCTCAATCTCAGGTGTGTTCAAGACTCCTCTAATTCTTACTATATTTTGACACATTTTTTTCTTCCTGGGCAAATTCTCCTTTTCAACTAAATACGTCTTGTAAAGGAATCCATGGTTCTGCTACCTGCCTGTCAAGGCTGTTAGTGTCCGTATGCACATAAGCAGATACAGGTCAGGTCCTAGACAGGTTTTGTATCCTGAGGACATAATCTGAATTTAATTCCAATCACTTGCATGACTAGCCACATCGACATGATTCCCTTCAGGACACACACACACAAAAGCACACTCACACCCACAAACACGTCGCTAAGATCAATTAATACCAGGAAGATGTTCAATGCCATTTTCTGTTTTCACCTTCTCCCTTTCTTTTCACTCCATTGTTAGTTATTTCTTCATTTTTTATTGTGTTTTTTTTCCTTCTTTTTTTGTCCTCAGCTTTGCGCCTATCGCTGTGAATATCGAAGCTTAAAATGTGTCCTAACTGCTTTTGGTGGCTAGCAGAGATGTGACAAGCACATAAAGTGGGAATTAAATCAGAGGACTTAAGGACAATGGCAGTTTTTTTTTTTTTAACAAAAGCAAGGCTGGGTACAAGATGACAGCCTTGGATTATGAATATCACTCATCCCAAGCACCATATCACAAGCACCTAGTCAAGCAAATCATTGGTGAGATCATTTATTTTGGCTTTTCTCAGAAACAGTGGCAGGAATGAAGGGAGATCAAAAGCAAAAATGAAGGAGGTGTCAGCTGCTGAATCCTGGAAATTAACTCAATATGGACTGCCTTTGTGAAAGAATACCAACCGATGTGTCATTCTCAAAATGCCAAAATAGAAAAAAAAGAAGACTAAAAAAACAAAAATATCAACATATGTCATAAATCTATAATCATGAAAACAACCACTGTCAAAGAGGTGGCAACCATAACGGTGTTTTTGATTTTAAATAATGAGATTAAAACGCTAATGATAATCTTAATGATATACTAAAAGAGGAACAATGCCAGTCCCATTAGCTGGTATAATTAGAGACCTGGGACAGACCATTTCCTCTCTTTCTCCGCGGAGGTTGAGTGATGCGATTGAGATGTGAGCTACGGGATTGCTTGTGACACCTCCTCGAAACAACACCTGCTACCTCGCTAACACGCTTAGCATAAAGTAATCAAACTTTTCTCATTATCTCAGCAATGCAAGCCAATTAGACATGATACATCAACAACTCTGCAATTATCTACAATTACAACTCATTAAGCTCTGATTTACTTATGCTTTAATTAGCTGGTGCCGCACTTTGCGTTGCAGGCAATGTCCTCGCGCCCGGCGTTGGTGGATGTTGTCGCCGCTAATGCAGCTGATGTTGTTTGCTGGATTGTTGCACTTGGCTGAGCATGGTGTACTCAAGAGGCCATCAATCTCCTCTTCATTGCCTCACTGTTGACTCTCAAACCACCAGCACACTCGCTCATGCACAGGCCTGACTTTTGAATGGCTGGGCAAGTGGAGCATGTGTTGGGAGGCTTTTATTGATGAAGCTTTGTCTAGAAGGCAGTCTAGATATTGAATTATATAGAAAGTGGTGCACGCAACAGAGCATGTGTATTGGGGGAAAAAAGCCTTTTCCATCATGTGTACACTGCTCAGATGCACTGCCATTTATTTCTGAATATGTAAAAATAAACCCACAAAGGGAATTGTAGCTTATTTGAGTGTATGTGGTGTGTCTAATGCAGCAAATGGAGCAAAGCATATCCCTACATCAGTGGTCAAAGTGTCTTAGAAGCGAAGGCCTCCCTTTTTTGCATCTTTGCATGAATAAAGAAGCGACAGAAAGAGTTGAAGGCAGACAGGAGGGGAGGGGAGATGGATTTAGTAAAGCTCTGTAATTGTTGGAGGGAGGGAATGGACCGGAGGAAGAGGCGAGAAAAAGAGAATGGGATTGACGCCACAGATTACCCCATCGTGGTCTGTGAACGAGTAATTTAGTTATCTCACTTTAAGCTCCTTTCATTTCTTCCCGGCAACATTTTGACCATTTTTAGTATCAATTGTCTCTTGCCTTCATGACAGAAACAAACCAAACCAATTTTCTCCTTCTTGTTTTTGAAGAGGCAATCAGCAAAGTGTCCTTGGTTTGATTAGATTCCGAGCTGCTGTCCCTCCATTTACACACTTTCTTTCTGCTGTTGTCTTTTTTCCTTCTTTTTAAAAGGTGCTATAGGACTTCTTCTTCTTCTTAGATTACATGTTTAAAAGTTGAGAGTCCTCCATCGATACTTGACCCACATAGTATTTTCCTGTCATCACACGTGTCCCTTATTCCACTCATGTCTACCTTCCACCCTGTGTCTCTCTCAGAAATCAAATAACCAGCAAGTGAGCGTCTCTGCTTATGAGGCCATTTGCAAGTGACTGGTATAAAAAAAATGTTTTAAAAATACATCAACTCCTTGCTTCATGCTGCGTGACTCCCACATGACCATGACTTTGGCTTAAATATCGCTCCTCCTTTCAAGCAGGATGTTATTTAAAAAGCCTTCTTCAATACCATTTCTGCACTCTTCTCTGCCTCTTTCGTTAAGTCACCTTGACTGGGATTCAGTTTAAGTCGCCTCTGAGGCTATCCTGGACAAACACCCAATACAAAGAGGAAAAAGGTCATTTAAGGTACTTTAGCTAAGTACATTTTCTCTATAATTGCATTTTTAAAATGCTTCTTTTCCGTAATGCTTATGTTTGATTATTGCGTTATTATTATTATTATTGTTATTATTATTTGTATTATTATTATTTATTTATTATTGTTAAAAGAAAAAATAAATGTAGAATGTGATATTGCTCTAAGGTTTGGTTAGGTTTGGGGAAGCATTGTTATTTGGGCTAAAAGAAGTGCTGTACGGCTGATGCTGTCGTTCTTCTCGGGATGTCAGTCTCACACATGACCTGAGCCACGTCTTGACACCAAAATTGCGATGCACCAGTGAACTGTGGCCCTGCTACACTTCTCCTTCAATGGCTGCACAATGCAAGTGACCAAAATATCTTTAAAAAAAAAAAGCCTTCGAGCCACATGTACGGATTTCGTACTGTATTTTAACTAGTGTGTGATGCTGCGACTGATGATAATAATCACAATCTTTTTAATTTAGCTCACTCTTTAATTGGTTATGTCTGCATGAATATGTGTATGTGTGTGTGTGTGTGTGTGTGTGTGTGTGTGAGAGAGAGAGCGAGAGAGAGAGAGAGAGTTTGCAGTGAGCTCCATCTCTGAGCGTCTCAAGGTTAATCTCATTAGCTGTCATGTGATCAGAGCATAGATTGCAGAGAATCATTAAGCAAAATTATGAAGAGAGTCTGATTAGTGTGTGTGTGTGTGTTTGAGAGAGAGAGAGAGAGAGAGAGAGAGAGAGAGAGACATATAGTTCTTAATGACCGCATCCTCATTATTGTATTATTGTCCTACTCTGATCTACCTCACCTTGGTCCTTCTTCCCCCCCTTCATCCGTCTTCTCTTCCTTTTTCTTGTCTCTGCCATCCTTTCCTCCAACAAATGAGAAAGAGCATAATGAGAGGGACAGAGAGAAAGGGATGTACCAAGGATAAATGTAAACTACAAAGCTAGAGTTGACAGGGAGACGCACAACAATTTCCAGTGAAGGAGACAAACACATTGAGAATAGAAAAGTAGCCTGCCAAAGGTAATGAGACACCAAAGACAGAAACTGAGAGAGTTGATGATCTAAATTAATTGGCAGCAGTACCCCTGCGGATATTCTAAAATTGCACAAAAAAAAAGAGAGAAAAGATTATCCTCAATTTATTCTCACAGAGGCTGAAAAAACTGTCAAACATCTCATCTGTGTGCTCGGTGGGGGAGTGGTGAGCGGCATGATGGAAAAATGACTTCTTATTAGGAATTAATAGAACAGAAGAGGGCTGAAGATTGCAGCGAGTGACCCTGGACACTCCTGGTTTAAATAATTAGTCAAACACTCTACTCACACTAGAGGGGTGTGCTTTAAATATTCACTTTGTTTTAGCTCTCGAGCGAGCGTGTGTGTTAGTTTCGGTTTCATAGTTTGCCGATATGAGGTAGAAAGAGGTTCAGCGTGTGTGAGCATGTCAATGGGCTGTATGTTTGCTGGATGGGCAATCAAGACTCGTCCATGTGTTAAAAGCACATGTGCTCGCTCTGTTTTCATTTTCCCTGTGTGTGTCTATGTGCTCGCAACTAACACAAAGCTGAAATTGGCAGCAGAATATGCTGTTCAAATTAATTAGGTGTGTAGGCGCTAGCATCTTAAAGTGAATAATCATTGGGGAGGATGAATGAAGGAGACAAACAGGCCTGACGAGTGAGCACAGCCAACGATCCACATCAGAGAGAGCGAAGACGGAGCTTCGTCGGACCTACGTTTGATGGATATAATTCCTACTGATGTACTCTACAGAAGACGGCTCAATTCAGAAATCAGCATAATGAAGTCAAACTGCTTATGCCAGGTTTTTTTTTCTTCTTCTTCTTCTTCTTTTCCCGTCAGTGAAAGACTCACTGTGTCTGTTTATGTTTAAAAGTTCATTATTTTCTGCTGGGAGACTCTTGCTCCAATGTCAAACCTCTTTAGCGTCTCATGAATAAGTCATTGTTTCTCTTTTTCCTCTTCCTCAGATTGAGGGTTTGCACCATAAAAGCTGGGGGTCTCACAGGTGTGCGAGTACTGCGAGGTGCTGCACTTTCAGGAGGCGGATGCCCCGTGTGAGGGAGAAAAACGGGGGTGTATTTTGCTTTTTAATGGTCATACTTTATACATGGCCAACGTTCACAACTCTGGAGAGGAAACAAAATCCCTAACAGCGGTGCAGCATTAAGGGCCGTGACTAATGATGAATGCCCTGTCAGGGTGAATTAGAGCCGTAGACAGCAGCACATACAATATGCCTGGAAGACTGCCCAGTGAAAGAGACGGAGAGAGGGAGGAAGGTGGGGGAGACAATGAGGAAGAGAGAATGATGGGAAAGTGAAGGTTAAAAGGATACTATGGGAGATTTGGGTGATTAGAAAAGGTTAAGGCAACACAACGAGGCATGTTGAAGTTTGAAAATGTAATGTGATGGCTGTAGTACAAAAAATAAAACATTAAATGTGAATGTCCCCCCCAAAAATCAATGAAATTACTTAGCAAGCAAAAGTTACTAATGATTAAAAGAAAACAGAGCTGCAGCCAATTATCTCTGCATTACTGGGACTAAACTAAAATTGTCTCCTCTCAAAACACAAAATAATTCATCATCCTTAAATTAAAGAGACACATGGAGACGGGCATGTTCATCTCTGCTCGTGGACCACATTAATGAGACGAACATTTTAATCTACCACTCAAATTTTGCAGCCTTATGAAAATATTGCTTAAATTGAGTTTAAAGACAAACATACGTTTTCTTCATAATTTTTCATTATATATTAAGTAGTTTTTTGTTTTGTTTTTGCTATAGACCATTGATAGCATATTTATATAATGATTATGAATGCAAACTAAGCTTACATACAGCTATAAGTAAATCATAAAAGGTACCGAAATATGTATTGTATACATTTTGGTAGTACATGTTTCCCTTTACCCCACCTCTATATCTATCTCCTATTAATAAGTATACTACTACATTTGATTACTTATTGGCTTTAATCTCACAATCATTCCAGTAAAGCTTGAGTGAATAGTTAAAAGAGGAAAAGAGGTAAATATACAAATATGTCCGATGACGCAAAAAGAAAAAGAAACAAAGAGAGGTAAGGGAGGAAAAGAAACGCAAGCAGTGATCTTATCTTTCTTTCAATCTCCTCACCATCACCACCTTTATTGCCACTCAAAACCGTTTCCATGGCAACGGCAGATGAGATCTCCAGTTTGAGACACACTTTTTGGAGTGTGACCAACATATCACCCCATCTGTGACTGCACTTCTGTCAACATCTCAGCAGATCAATACACAAACATACACACGCGATATGTGACATGACGGCATGGTATGTGTGGTCTGTCGTGTTTGCACTGTGTGTGTGTGTGTGTGTGTGTGTGTGAGAGAGAGAGGGGGGGAGGAGGGGGGTTGTGCTAAAAGTTTACCACTAAGAATTGCTCATATAAACCTGCTAGTTGTTGGGAAACCACTGAGTTACAAAGGCTGTAAATGCTCTTCCTTTTGGTTTTTATGGCTCTGTGTGGTAAAACACCACAATAGATATACGAGTCCTGAGACAGCCTTTCATCAATGGGACATAAAACAGGCAAAGGCCACCTACAGTATTCCTGTGTGTGTGTGTGTGTGTGTGTGTGTGTGTGTGTGTGAGAACATTCTTGAAAAATGTTTTAATTGTCCCCCGGAAACCAGGCTGGCCAATCATAGCGTAGCATAAGTTCATAAAGATCCCGGTTATATGTTTCTCAAACGTTACGTCTCTGTGTACAAACCTGTGGAGTTGACATTTAGCAGAATACGTTAGCACACCATCAACTATCGTTAGCGATATGCTACTTTGCTGGTGAATGAATTTGGCATCCTCGATACGCCCTCTACTTTCTCTCTGCTTCTCTCTGAAATCAAGAGATCATTTTGCTTCAGGTAGTGCAGTCAGTGTCAGTGTGGGCTTCATGTTAGCTCTGACAGCTTGACGCACAGGCTGCGCGGGCGAAGCTGCGACTAAAGAACTAGTGATAATTGCATGAATAAAACATCATCCATTTTGCCTCTGAGTATTTTGTTTTACCATTAGCACATTTCTCTGGTTGTGCTTTTCAGGCTCTGAGGTTTACCTTTGTGATGGCTTTACTACATTAAAGTCCATTACCCTAATGATCTTGCAGGTAATAACACTCTTTGTCTGTCCCCTCTTTGTTGAACATCAACACTGAGTCATTACGTTTTTTAGTTTTACTCTTGGAAACAGTTATTGGATTGACACTAAATGTGCCACTTTGAAGAATCATATAGTGTGTAATATCTTAGTTTAACAGCATGCACAAATTAAAATAGCCGGCTGGTATTTTTGTCCTCATCAAGTAGCCATTCATTGCATTCAAAACTTAATGATCACAATGGTTGGTTCAGTACTGATACGAACTTTCAACAACCCTGTGCTTTATATCAGATATGGTTGGATACAACTGATCCAGCGATTCTTTCACATCCCTGTCTGTGTTGCATAATGGACCATGCTACCTATGTGTGTGTGTGTGTGTGTATATATATATATATATATATATATATATATATATATATATATATTTATATATAAAGAATAGACAGACACAGCATCAGCCCATGTGTATGCTGTATACACACAGGAATGTATGAATGCAAGCAGACGGGGCCTAATGCATTCCTTCAGCCCTTCTTTCAAAAACTTAAAAAGCCTTTTTTTATAAGCTCTGTTTGGAATTGACAAGTCTCCTGGATTTAGGGATCAAGACGTGGAAGATAGCTACAATGTTTTACTGTGTGTGTGTGTGTGTGTGTGTGTGTGTGTGTGTGTGTGTGTGTGTGTGTGTGTGTGTGATGAGCTCAGCAGTTGTTGATTCAGCTAAATGTTTGATCCGAAGAACTCTCTCTTCAGACTCAATCATTAATGAGGCATACACACACACACACACACACACACACACACACTCTCTCTCTCTCTCATGCCCACGTGAATTACGAGCTGCTTCAGATGCCAAATTGCACCCTGCTACCCTGCCAGTCAGTCATACCATAGAAACGGTAACTCCATCTTTTAGACCACAATGGACAAGTGCCTTCATGCTGTATAGAACACACGCACACACACACTCACACATCTCACACCACTTTCATGAAAGCCTCTTACAGAATAAAAATAAGGTCAGAGCTATCAGAGTTCAACAGACTGCCCTCTTGTTTTAAAACAGGACCTCGTTAGCCTCCTGCCACTTGAGTCACCTGCAGCCAGCGCTTCACTGCGAGCGGTCCACAGCCGCTCACTTCCTACAGCCAAGTCAGCAGGATACAAAACAGCAGGGAAAGTAGGTAGAGGGAAGTTAGCGTTGGCCTTCAAACAAAGTAACCAAGTCCCCAAACCCAACCTCGCGCTGCCACCTCTAGAGAATATTTAATATTTCTTATTTTCCAAATGACTATACCTATCAACTCACCACTCTATTTGACTCTTTTTGCACAAAGACACATACAAAACCCTGCTGACACATACAGTACCATCGCTTACCAACAAAAATATCAGTGGTTCCTTGAGAACACATTTCTGCTAGAAACCAGGTTTCCTTGTTATTACTGCAGCATGAGTGGAAACATTAAGGTCTCTTTTTAGAAATACCTTGCAGATGTTTAAATGATGATACAAATCATCGTTAGATTATTATAAAAGTATGTGTCATACAGAAAATGCGACTAATTGTCAGGAACCAATTTCAAGAGTTTGACAAGTGGGATCAATTGCATTTCAAATTGAATTAGTTTAAATCACTAATACATTAGGTAATAATATATCCACAGGCACGACAGTGTTCATTTGGTTAAAACCCCCGATTCTAAAAATGTCTTTCGAAAGAAGAAAAATAGAGCAATTTGTGAAATAATAAAAAAGATAGCGTGTCAGCTTGAAGTACTTTCTAATTGAAGACTTTCATTCCACTGAAGATAACCACCATTAATGCAATGTAACTCCCTTTCTGACAATTTGATTGCTAAACATAAAACTCCAAACAAATCAGCCATTAATTATCCATAACTATTGAATAGCATGAGGGGTGATTAGCTCTATAGAGCCTTTTTTCTCCTTTGAAGAAAGTTCTGAAGAGATTCTGTCATCAGTGTTTTGATCAGATTTTTTTGGCTATCACAGCACTTTCTATTAATATATTCTCAGTGTGAATTGTAATTTTGGAGTAAATAGTTTTCCATCCGGTGTGTAGGCCTTACTGACAATATAACAGGGTCAGCAATACCTTGAAGTCTTTTTATCTGCCACTACATCCTGTGCTAGCGTATCCTGTTTGTTCGCTTTCTCTTATTTATTTATATCTTAGTTATGTTATCTGGGAAACATTGGGATTTGCTCAAAGTATGCCTTTGCATGTTGCTGGATGGTTGAGGTGGATCTGACTGAAAACTTTTTCTCCTCTTTGATTACTTTCTTAATGTGTGTCACTCATAGAAGCTACAGGTGTGGCATTCTGGAGAGGGCGGAGCTTAACAAACTCTGATTACGACATTTTAAGGCGTCTAAGATGTTACAATGAACTTTCATGAACTGAAAACTCAGGGTTAAAGTACTGAGATGAAAACTCAGACAACTCAGAGACCGCACAACACAATGTTAGCAAACTGTCAATCACAAGATAGCCACGCCCTAAAGAATACCCTGGGTTGTTGTCTATTTTACTCTGAATGGGACCATAATTTAGAAAATGAACATCGTACTGTAATAAAGAAGACTTATGTTTACTGAGGTAGTAAATCAAGTGAGAAGAAGGGTCATTTTCTCATACACTTCTTTACAATCTGACCTCTTTTTGCCATTAAAAGGAATAAGGCACTTCCACAACGGCTGCACTTTTCAGAACCAGAGGACGCCCGTGTTGCTTTATAGTAGTTGTTATTGACCCCTCATCCACTACTCTGCACCCACTGTTTGCAGTGTGTTTGGCAAGCAGCTAACAAAACTATGCTGTACCTCAGCCTCTGCTACGCAGCCAGTCAGCTCGTGATTTTCATTTTGTCTCTTGCAAGATTGTATAACATGTCTTCTGTGAGGACGCCGAGTCGATTGATACATGGCTTGTGTTGTAGACTGGTCATTGCAGACGGACCTCGCTGACCTGAGATCTGCACTCTAAGTGCAACTTTTTAGTTTCAACATTTGACCTGCCTCCGAGCCTCTGATTCCAAGCTTTTTCTCTACCTGACAGGTGAATTCAGAGTGACTACTAGGATCCATTAAGTCATGTCTGTCTTTGTGTTCTGTACATTTAATCCTTCCCTTTTTACAAGCTGGCAAAAATAAGTACAGGGAAATGAATTTCTTTCTCAACTTAAACCAGCTTTCAGAGCTTTCAAATGCATCTCACAATTCCGTGTGGACCTCGGTCAAAGAGATCATTGTACATGTCCCGTGCAAAAGGAAAAGGAAATGTTGACATTTTGTAATCACGTGACTTGTTAGTCACTCGCTAGCAAGTCATTAGTCGGTCCAGTTAATGGCGCACACGCTCTTTATCTAACCCTGATGAAGTGTGTTTTGCTGCCCATCTTTTTAACATCCAAAACTGACACAACAGGGGTATTAAGAGACTATGGTTTCAAGCTGAGGGCCACTGACCAAGCGTTGGTATTTGACAAGAGTGAGGATGCGTTGCCTCCTCAGATCAAATGTGTTGCCTCCTCAGATCAAATGTGTCCTCGCTGGTCTGGGTCTGCACTTGAATGCTTTTCTGGCTCAAATGCCTTTATACAGAGACTTTGTGCAGCAGCGGCAGCAGCAGTGTGTCCTCTGGTATGAATAGCAGCTCAAAAACATTCTGTCAAAGTCATCTCTCGACACACACTCCTGTTCATATTCAGTCTATAGCCTATATCAAAGAACTAATGGAATTACAAAAGGACAGTGGAAAGCCAACCCTCCATTTTAGAGAGATAGAAAAAACATTCTCCACTCAAAGATTATTCAATATTTCTCATGTGCCACTCAGCCTCTAGTCCGCCAGAAATTAATACTTTCCCGGTGAAAAGAAAGTCCTGGGTTGGAGAACACACAAGGAAATGAGAGAGAAAAAAATTGTGCCAGAGGTTTCAACAATGCAATTTAATTGTTACTCTGATGGCACTCAAGGGGAAAAATAAATGTTATTGTCATTCATATTGTTTGACTTTCAAGTAGGTTTCATCCTTTTTTTTTCTAGCTTCAGTGCACAACTTTTGTCACCTCAAATGTGCCACTCTCTCACACCTAAATACAATAACACCTTCACATCTTAATCCCTCCCACTTTGTGTGTGTGTGTGTGTGTGTGTGTGTTCTCTCACTGCATCTAACTACAAAGCAGTTCACTTTTGCTCCTGAATCTAAAATATAGTCTGCTAATGCTACATGAATGATGGATAACAGTACAAGTGAACTTTTCTTTACTTCCCTGGCGTCGGCAACAAGTGGACAGCCTACACAGGACCAGTGCCACTCCAACTGCCATTGCGCCCCCAAGTTACGTCCAAAATACATCCATTCATACTCATTACATGCATGCTCTACTTTAAAGCGGCTGAGCTTGTTTGGAAGTTAATACCTCTGCAAAGTGCAAACTTATTTAATGACGGGGTTGTGTAAATTCCCCCACTATAACACCTGATACCGTCTAACTTACGTTCTAATCTAAAACATTGCCGCCAGCAAACTACCTCCACTAACTTTGGTGGTTATGGCAAAGCAAGCAACTAATATGCCTGTTTCGGAAATGAATACCCTGCCTGGATGTTTGGTTTTTCATGGACAGATTTAGTGATTGCCATTGTCAGTGGTAGAAGAAGTATGTTTCTAAGGTAGAACTATTACTAGTAAAATATTAATACCAGTCCTGCCAGTGAACTTGAGGCATTATGAGCACAATGTACTAAACTTTCAAAATCATCCGCCTGTCCTTCAGACTGCAGACGTTCTATGATACATCGAGTTATTGAGATACGTGCCCAGGTCATGCCGGAGTCGTCCTGTTGTGTTACTAAGCATCTCCCATGAACACTGCTCTGAATAACTGCTAGCCATATATGGACTGGAGGAAAGCAAAAAAAAAGGCCGGAATCAATACATACCATTATTTTGAACATTAAGAAATCATCCTGATCACAATCTCATTGCCGTCTCCATCTTTATCTTTATCATCGCCAGCATAATCAGCTGATGTCATCATTATCACTGCCAACTCTGTCTCTATGGTTACTTCTAGTTGCCCAGATGCAGAAATGCAGGGTGTCAGACATCATGAGAACGACACATTTTCTTTTATGGCCCATAAATAACATCAGAGCATTTGTAGCAAATATGATGAGATTCCCTACAATAATCTGTAGGTGAGTAAAACAGAATACAAGACAAACCACATAATGATGATCTACACACCTAAAGTCCCAGTCTGCAACCTTTTTTTGATCATATTCACTGAAGCCGACACTATGCTCTGATAGAACAACATAAAATCATCCGGTTTTAGAAAAAAGCGTGCCTCTACGTGCACGTAGAGCCTGTTGTTTGTTTTGCAAAATATCAACAAAGCGTGGGTCATCCTGTCCAATCAGCACGCAGGGCTGTGTTCCTGCACACAGAGCCCCTCTTCCCTCGGGTCGTACCACTATCACAGGGGGGAGGCGGAGGGAAGTAGCAACAAGCTTCCAAATCCTCGGTTAAAAACCGAAACGAGGAGGTCCAAAACAACCAAGGAAAAGAAAACACTGGTGGAAAAGAAGGAAACTAAGAAATATTGCGACAGCCCGTGATAAAACCAGAGTCAACATCGGACCCGCGTTTCAAAGGTGGCGTGATCTAAGGGATTCCAGAGGGCACGGAGACGAGGGGAAGGAGCTCGGTGGTCGTGGGGGAGGAGCGTGAGAGTTGTAAACATTCAAAATCTGACAGAGTGCCCTCGATCCGCCGGACTTGCCGACTGGGACTTTAAATTTAGCTGAAGTGAGATTCTTGCAATGCCAGGGATGAATGTTGTCGGTTGTTGCTTTCATTTGCCATTATAAGTGATCCGTAGGATGGACGAGGCAAATCAAGCAGAGAGGCAAATGTGGAAGTGTTCAGGCACCCAGGAACCAAAGCAAAGCTCATACTCAACTTTCTGAGGTTACTCACTTGGTATAGAAATGACAGAAATAAGAGTGAGCATGGCATTAAGTATGGCAACCACTGCCACTGTGTTTGTTTGGGAATACACTTGTAAAAAAAAGACATGTGAAATGCAATCCAAGCAGTGTGTGTGTGAGTGTTTAAATGTGTCTTTGCCTAGAGAAACAAAAGCTAAACAGCTTTTTGAGCTGCCAGGGGTGGACGTTAGCGAGTTAAGAACCGCGACAAACTCAAAGCAGAAGTATTACAGTTATAGTTTTGTGTGTATGTACACGAACGCTGTGAGACACAACTGGACTCTGTATTTGTCACAGTTATTGATTCAGTTCACTGCAAGAACAGCAAGAAACACCCTCCACACACACACAACAACCGCACTGCATATTTGCACGACACAAATCCCAGAATACACACAGACAAAATAGCATAATACACAGAACAACATGCATTCCTTACCGTCAAATTGACATCGGATGATTTCCTTCCATGGAGTGTATGCACATCCTTGCACACATAAATATGTGCACACACACACACACAATCAACAGTTGACTTCATCACATACAGACACACACAACCAGAGGCCAGGGTTCTTAACCTCGTCACAGTCTGCTAGAGCAGCACATCGATCAATGTCCCCCATAAAGACAATGAGGATGGGAAGGAGCTGAGAGCAGAAAAATAAAGAGAGCACAGGGGAGGTTTACAAACTACTTTAGAAACGTGCTGTATGTTTGACCTCTTGTGCGATCTGAAGGGAATTTTATGCAGCCATTGAATTTCAATATAACCTCTGGCCGTCCTGGACTTTTACCACGTGTCCCAGTATAAATGAAAGAAAATAATAACTTGGACATTAGACCCAGCGGCTCGAAGATCATTGTTCTGAACATCCTTTTTCAAGCTATAAAGTGAAGTACGGTACAATTTAGATTACTTGTGATTTTGTAATGCACACTGTGGCACTGACCTACTGTACATTTCACAATAATCCTATCCCTTAGATCATATTTGATCAAAGATACACATTGTGGGCTGAATAAGAGAATGTTTTTTGGGTACCAGGCACAGAAGCTGCATTATAGAGTGACCACATTAAAGGAAAAATGGAAGAAGGATGAATATTAGAGAAAAACCACAACAATGTTAAGAGTAAGGGAGGAAAACTGCAGGAGCAGAAGGAGAAAAAAAGAAAAGCTTGAGTGAAAATAGAGCTGTGGGGGAATAAGATTGATGTCTAGAAGTGGAGTATTTAAGCTCAGGGCAAAAAGGAAAAGGAACACAGGATACAGGGGAGAAATGTGGCCCTTTAAAGAGTAGCTGTTCCCAAGTTTGGCGAAAACTGACCTACCACCTTGAGTAAATGGTGTTAAAACACTTCCTAGCATCCAGTGGTGTACTAAAATGCCTGGTTGTTAAAGTTGTTGACACAGAAATTGGACTTTGAAGTGGTCGGCAGGTATGGAGAAAATGGGCGATAGCGGTGAGACTTTGTGAAGAAGGGATGGTTAAAACAGTGGAGCGAGAGGAAGAGGGCGACGTGAGGCAGATAAATTAAGTGAGTTCACTGGGCACAGGTATACTGGCATAGAGGGAAGAGGAGAAGGTATCCAATCAGTGAAGGGGAGCCGAATGATTGGTGCAGAAGACTAGAAGACTTCTTGACTTTTCGTTATGAGAAAAAGCAAAATGGAAATGTACGGAAAAGCAGTTGAAAGTGCTGCAATTTGGCGGAGGGAGCGAAAGAAGAGAACATGTCCCCCCGGTCAAAAATGAATGTGTTGTCAAATTAGATTATCATTATCACGCTCATTAAACTGTCATTACTAGCATCGCAAACACAGATGCCCCTTTATTTGTCTCACTTATGTTCCCTTTCTACAACATTGTGTCCTGATGTTATTTCTGTTAAGAACCCAATCGAATGACCCCCGAGAAGCTAAGGCACTTGAAGTTTTGAAACTATTAATGGAAAATGTTCTATTTGTGGAGTTATCGTCACTTAATATTACAAACGCTTGTGACACTGGCTCAGAGGATAGGCCTAAAAGCAAACAAAAACAGGACACACTGGGAAAAAGTGAAGACAAATCACACAGGAGTTGTTAGGGACTCTAGGGTAACGTAGGAGGTCTGACCCATGTGGGGTTGATAGACAGGATCATAGGAAATAAAGGCCTCCGCTCCATCAACAACAAGTAAGCTTAGCACTAGTGGGTGTTGCCCAATTAATGCATGCCCTGCAGCGACATAACATCAACCCAACCATAAGGATCCTGCCCGAATAAAGGTTGGTCCCAGCAGCCTGCCTCCTTCTTTATGTAATATATATGAAGTAGGTGGCCCTAGCAAACCAAGATAGCATACAACTTAACAGGATAGAGCCATGACATAATCCTTTGCGTGGGAGGGGTGGTGAATGGGCCAAACTGACTTTCACCCAGGAGACCCCTCTTCATGTCCTGCGTGAAACTAAAAGTAAATGCTTTGTCACGTTACGTAACTCATTACTCACGCTAACCAGGCTCTTGGCCTAAATAAGTGTGTTTGTTGTCTAAACCTAACTTCCTGTTAAGATGGAAGATTATTTTGAGAATATACTATGTCTACCTGTCCAGGGTGTACCCTGCCTTCGCCCAATGACAGCTGGGATCGGCTCCAGCCCCCCCCGCAACCCTGAATACAGGATAAGCGGTAGAAAATGGATGGATGGATGGATATACTATGTCTGTAATAAGCATATTTTGACACGCTATTCCAAAACTGACCCTCGAGGGGTACCTGCCAACCTTTGTGTGAGAATGTGTCGTGCCAACCACAATAAGACTAGATTGAGACATGTCAGGCGATAGATTTCAACACTTTATTAGATTTGCGAGGTCTTCGAGGAGTCTCTATCTATCCGGCATGTTAAGTGAACAGGGACGACATTGGAGAGAGGAAAGCATTCAGGGACTTGTCAGGACCGTCAGAATGAGCATCATCTATGCCACCTTCTCTCCACTTGGAACGTAGAATACAAACTAAGTGATCGTGACAGCACTTACACCCAGCAGGAATCTGTTCCCCGGCTCCTCTGCTCTGGCTTCATTGTAGACGAGGAGTTTGAGTCACTTTAGATTTTCAGAAAGGAGTCCAGGGGGAGCAGCATTGTAAAAATGATCCTTCTCTCCCCACCGGCAGTGGAAGATTAGTTCCTACCCCCTGCCTGAGCAATGGGCCCAGGTTTAGCTCACTCTGCTATTCTAAATCAATTATACTACCTGCTAAATCAGGCTCTTATGCAACAGCACACAGATTTCGTTGTCTCTCTCGCAGTCTTTCTACCTTTATTCCTCCCCCTTACACCTTCTGTTCCATGCGACAGTCTTTCCCTCATTTTGCTTCTCCCCTTCCGTCTCTTCTGTTACCCCACTTTGTAACCGCTAGATAAAAGGCCGCTGTGTGGAGGTGTAGTGTTAGTGCCATCTCTTGACTAAAGAGAGGTTGTGATGGTGGAGTGAGACGAGAGCTTTCTCCACACCTCCAGAGAAGACATACGAGGGTCATCTTTCAAGAGGCTGCCTGCAACTGTACACCTTTTCCACCTTTTTTCTCTTGTTCTTCGAGTGATTCATTTTCAGAGAAACAGTTGAAGCAAACTTTCTCTCTCTGGTTTCCCTTTTCCTCTTCAGAGCACCAGAAGGATTATTGGCAAGAGGATGGGTCTTCTATGTATCTCTCTCTCTTCTTCTTCTTCTTCTTCTTCTTCTTCTTCTTCTTCTTCTTCTTCTTCTCTATCTCTTTCCCCCCCTGTTAACTTTTCGCTTGCTTGTTTGCTCTGACGTAACACAATCTTGTTGCTTTTTGTATTGTCGTGACATTAGAATTCCTCCTCAGTAGATTCAGTGGTCTGCTCAGCTGCACATCAATAGAGACCAAATATGTTACAAAACATTTCCCCCCTCAAAGCAAATCTCTTTGTTATTCAACCTTGATGCAAGAAAATAAGAATTTTTCCACAAACTTTCAACTCCAAGCATTCACACATAAACACATGTGCACACATACACCTCCTGTTCAAACAGAGGAGGCGGTGATATGGTAACGGTGCATTAAAAATGTTTGCATAAATTCTCCATTGATATGATGCCCACTGGTGCGGGTAATTGAGATTGTGTCGCAACGTATGAGGTGGAATACAATCGCTGTTGTCCCTGTTTAGCTCGGTGATCTATATTCAGAGGGAAATGCTAAGATAACACTCATTTGCTTTAAAGAATGCTCACAAACACAAACAAACATACTTGAACAAACACAAATTTGTTTTTCTTTGCTTGCAGGGTTTTTCCATCCATTTTTACCATCCATGTACAGCCACTACAAAAGGCTGAAACAGCATATTACAACTGATCCTGTATCATTTTTAGAACATAAATCAAGAATGAGCACACACACACACACAGAGAGAGAGAGAGAGAGAGAGAGAGACTATAGCATATTCTTAATGTTTAATGTTCACCGACCTAGTTTTGTGTGTTAGCATCCTAACATTTCGTGAAGCTGAAGCAGGACAAGCAGATGATCACCAAGTTCACCCGCTGTTACAATGAAACCTGCAGGGAACGTGAGCGACTGTGGTGTTGCATTCCATCTGATACCGACCTGATAGATGTCCAGATATATCTTTGGATAACCGAACAGCTTGACCTGCTGGTGGTGCTACACTGGAGACCATGAATAAGTGTGTTTACGGCGACTCATCCAATAGCTGCTGAGATATTATATTCTGGACCAAAGGGTGATTGACCAATCAGCTTTTCCCATCCCTCGAGCCATGCCTCAGCTAGGGTTACACAAAACGGGGTTGTTTTTACCATGTTAATCACAAATGCAAACTACTGTACTAAATTAACAACATTAAATGGATCAGTTTTAAAATGCACTGATCAGAGTGGACTACCTCAAGAATTAATCACTCATGATCAAGTATGACATATTTTTATCTCCCAGCCACCAAGCACAAAATAAGGCAAGAAGACACTTACATACAGTAATGGCACACACAAATGTTCTTAACATAAAAAAAAGTTAATGGAAAGGAGCACAAGGCTTGTCATATTTACCGTGTACGTATGTAGGTCAGCAAAACTCCTTAGTTTATCTGCGCAGCAGGTCATTCTAGCAAAGTTACCTTTCCAAACTCAAAGTTTTTGATTATAGTGTGTTCCAAAGGTCAGACCACCATCAAAGATGATGAGTGGGAATCGTGGTCTCATGCCTTTCTAACTAACTGCCTCAACCTCCATATCTCTCCATTTGAATATTTTATATTTATGGCATATTCATGGCCTGGCCTCCTAACGGTTTCGGAAACTGTCATTAGGTCATCTGCCTGCAGGCCAACTCAAGTCAACCGGCCTAGTTCCTTTGTTCATTGCCTCTTCACTAGATTGCTTTGAGTCTAATAGCTAAGTTGCATTGTCATGGATAGTACTGTACTGGTGAGGTCTGTGCAAAACACATTTTTAGCTCCTCATATTTTGCTCCAGTTAGCAAAAAATCGCTGATTGATGCTCATGCATCCCCTCTGTTTGACTCCTGAGCTGTACACGTGTCCTCCAAGAGATTTGAAGAAGGTACTCTTTTAATACTGGCCCTTTATCATATTCACATTGACTGTCTAGTGTATCCTTGAACAACAAACAGATGGTAGAAAACCACACCACGGTGGAGCAAACTACATCAATCCAAGACCTGCATATGCCATCGCGGTCACCCTGTGTTTTCGTCAGTGTGATAAAGCTAGCTGTCCACCTAGCCAGTCCACTTAGGCCCCAGTGCACCATCCAGGATATGCATTTATTTAGCATGATCCACTCGATCGAAAGTCTGTGATACGTCAGGCAAAACAAAGCATCACCAGTCTCCATTGCACTTCGATTCAGTCTCACAAAGTCAGGTATGGATTGCCGTTACCAGTGTTACTGATGTGCTGTCCTCAGGTAAATAGGCTACATATCGATAAAAAAATGGATGTTGCCAAGGCCAAATCTGACACGTCACCAGGTCTCGCTGTGCGTTATTTAGGGGGTGGAAAGATTTAAATGATAATCACAATATCGTATATCGTTTATAGTTATCAAGGTTGTTATAGAAAAACCTCTACAACAATGATTTTTTGTGACATTGCTTGGAATCATATATTTATGTAAAGGGGAACATTTGTAACACAGGTTTACTGTTCCATCCTGAGTGATTGACTTGGTCCTCATAATGGGCGGTCGGACCCTGAAACACACACACACACACACACACACACACACACACACACACACACACAAAGAGGAGATTAACCCTGTGTGTCAAGAGCAGAGCAATCGATCCGTCTGCTCAGTAGCACTTCCCTATTTAGATCCACTTCACCTTCGGGATCAGCAGAGACAATAAACACCTTTATGTGCACACGGACTTCCGATTTTCACGCGCAAGCAAATATGTACATCTTAATGAGCGAGCTCCCGTAAACACAAACAGGGCAAACACGCACACCCACCTGAACACTTAGTCAGACATACATGACCGGGCCATGGCAGGCAATTGGATTTCTGGGAGGGCTGTGGGCGCGCAAATCAATTGAAGCTCATGAGATGTCACAGTTGAGGTAACCCACTGGACTGTTTTACTTTTGTCGAAAAGGATTCGATAGATCAGGGGGAAAAAGTTGAATCATGGGGTACACAAGTCAATGCTGAATTATTTGTGTATTAGCACTCCTTAGCACTCATTCCACTGTTGTTTTTCATGCATTCACGGGCATCAGCTGAGGCCATGAGCTCTGTGAACCGGATCTTTCAGCCAGGTGGTAGCTCGCCTGTCAAAAATAAGCAGCAGCAAACAACACTGAGCTAACCGGAACAGTTTAAACCACAATAGCTCTCAAGCGCTAACTAGGTGTTTGTCTTTTTCCCCCCTGGCAGTCGCTGCTCATTCAGAGCCCCAGCTGATGACAGCGCTGACCAGCTGGACAGAAAGAGGCAGCAGGCCTCAGCAGCAGCTTCAAATCCTGTTTGGCCTCGGTTG